>NW_022900935.1:33994046-33998376 GCF_012274545.1 Fukomys damarensis | reverse complement strand
TCCCTCCCTTCCCTTCCCTTCCTTTTCCCTCCCCTTTCATTCCTGCAATGTCATCAAGGACCTAAGATGCAAATTAGAACACATCCCTGTGAGCATGAGGCGGTTTCCTTCCCTGCTTGCTTTTTCTTTCTTTCTTTCCTTTCTTTTCAGTCTTTTGTATTAGTATAGTAAATGCACTCACTGTGGGGAAACGGGTACATATACATATCACACCTCAATCCTTCTTACTTCCCCTTCCCTTCCTCTCCCTCCCATCTCCCCCAACCCCAGATCCCCTTCCCATCCTTTCAGAGAACCAACTCAGATTCACTGAATCTTTGTATCACATTTTTAGTCTCAATTTCATTCCTTTCGGCTGTGATCTTCACACTTTTTCCCTTCTGTTAGTTTCATATTTGCATTGTTCTTGTCTTTCTAGGACCTTGAGATGCATCTTTAGGTGCAATATGACATTGTATTTTTTCTCCTCACCAAGCTTAATAATAATAAGACCTAGAAAACTTAGTAAATTTATTAGCTGGTACGCATTAGTCTCTCCCTCTCTGTCTCTGCCTCTCTCTCTCTCTCTCTCTCTCTCTCTCTCTCTCTCTTTCTCTCTCTCTCTCCCCTGTCTCTCTGTCTCTCTCTTTTGATGGAACCCAGGGCCCCAAATGCTAGGCAAGCACTCTACCTCTGAGCTACATCCCCAGCCCTTGCTTTAGATCTCTTCAGAAAATTTGATGCCTGAAAATAGTTTGCCCTGACTGGCATTTCTACCTTCCTTTTCACGGTGCTGCTTAATTTTAAATCAGACAAGAACTACAGGCTTTCTTGGGTTTCCCCCAGCCGTCTCATTGCTGGCCCCCGACACAGCTTTTCCTTCTTCCTCTACGTGACCCCTGAGCTCTCGAAGGCATCTGTATGAACTTCAGGCTGACCATGGTTGTTTTCCCCACGTCTTCAGCTCCAGAGCTATGCGGACAGGGCATGTACCTCTGTGGATTGAGCAGCATAGCCCAGAGGGCATGCTGGGAAATCTGCAGATAAACATCAGTTACATCAGAAAAGTCTGAGGGGGATTCTGGAACTAGAGAAATCACTACTTCCACCTTCCTGTTTTACAGAGGGAAAACTGAGGCCCGAATGAAGGTCGACTCCTGGGATTTTAGGTCTGTTTTTTTTTGTTTGTTTGTTTGTTTTGTGGGGACAAGGTCTTGCTTGCTGTGTAGTTCAGACTGGCCTTGAACTCACTGTGCAGCCCAGGCTGGCCTTGAACTCACAGCAGTCCTCCTGCCTTGGCCTCTCGAGTGTTGAACGTGTTTGAGCAAGGATCCTTTGTGTTTGTCACAGTGCCTATTAAGAACACAGGAACAGAGAAGGAGCAGGGTCCAGGGAGAAGGGAGAAAGGAGGAAGTTGAGAAGTGTGAGTATTTACAAGTGTCAGCAGCACCAGCGTTCAGTCAGGGCTCTCACTTCACTATGGCAACACACGGCAGGCAGTTTCTCTTCCCCTGAGGTCAGACAGGGGAGAGCACGTGTCCAGGTGCACGCAGTGTAGGTAAAGCAGAATCAGAAACAAAGCAAGCTCAGGGAGCTGAGGCTGTGCTCTTATCACACCATGGTGAGTCTCAAAGAAAAGGATGGAGCAGAAAGCTAGGCCAATCCCCCACAGCGCTGCTTTCAACATCAGTAAAGACGATGCTGTGTGACCCTCAGTGTCTCCAGGCCTCAGTTTCCACTTTGGTCATGAAGGGCAGATGCTGAGGGCTAAGGTCCCCCTCTGAGTTGCAGGGCTGGGCTGCAGCTGACTCTCCTGATTCCTCGGCCACTGAGTGAGCCACTTAGAGATGACCAATGCTGCCAGGAGGGGTGGTGTGTCTTTAACTAGACCTGTCATGGTTAGGCCAAGCAAACTTATTTGGGGTTTTCTGGTGGAGCTTCTCTTAATTGCTAGGGGTGAAGCATTCAGAGTTAAGCTGCAGGGTTAGCCTTTCTGTCTCATGATGGGGGTGAGGCTTAAATGGCTGACCGAGGGGCCTTCACTCAGTCCAGTGGCCCTTACCTCCTTGGGGTAGAAGAGGGGGCTACTGAGTAACGGAGAAATATGCTGTGTTGGTCACCGAGAAGCAATGTCAAATTTCTGGGGCTTTCCTATGTTTTAGTCTGTGTACTGCCAGTAAGACTGACACAGCCAGTGTTGCTTTAGTGTGTGTGTGTGTGTGTGTGTGTGTGTGTGTGTGTGTGTGTGTGCCTTTTTCTAAAGTTATTTTATTACTCTATACTTGAAAACATTTAGGACAGTAAGACGTTTTGAACTAGTTTTCTCTGTAGAATCTAACTAGTGGTTGCTTTTCTCTCTTCTGATGTTTGTATTTTCTTTCTCTGATTTAACTAAGATTTATTAATAATAGCAACAGTGACAATCAGAAGAACTCACCTGTTCTTTCAGATGCATGGAGGTATTACATTCTTTCTGCCGACAAATCATTGAGTCTCCAATCACTTCCCGGCACTGTCCTGAATACCTGGGAGTTAGTGGGACCAAGGCCAAGTGTCCTTCTTCAAGGGGCACAGAGACAGGAAGCATATATTGATATATTTTCAGGTTATCTGATTGCAGCTGCAAAACAACCTTAGCCCAGCAGGAGGTCACTTTTACATGTGCAGAAATACTGAAGTCCAGATAGTGAAGTCCAAAGCACGATAAGCCATCTGAGTGAAACTCAGACTGTAGCCATTGAGACTTTTTCTTGCATTACATCTTCACTGTGCCTGTAACCATGACAGGTTCAGTTTCATCGCTACCCAGTGAAGCCAGTTACCTGAGTGACAGAGTGACAGAAGGAGAAAGAGCTATTTGTTTTCGTTTCGTTTCATTTCCTTTATTTTTGTGGGGGGGTACTGGAGATTGATCTCAGGACGTTGAGCTTCTGAGGCAGGTGACAGAACCACTGGGCTAAAACCCCAGCCCTGAGAAAGAACTTTATTGTCAATCAGCTGGCAGGTGGGAGATGGAGGCTCCCACCCAGGGTCCAGCTCACCAGGAGTCTCAGGTGCAAGCACTTCCATGGGGGTTCTGGGAAATCTAATTTTAGCTCCAGCCAGGTGGGCACTGGATGGTCATTAGTTCTCTCCTCCGTTCTCCTGAGGTGATTTCTGAGCTCTCCTCAAGGTGCTAGGCGTTCCTCGAAGCATAAAGAAAGATTGCCGGCTAGGAAGTCGCAGGACTAGTGTTGCTCTTTGATGTTTTCCCTTGTTCTTTGCAGGCAAGCTGACTTTATAGGTTAATTATTTGGGGAATGAGACCTTGGGAGTGAAACAAAACAGAATAGTGAGGAGCTGCCTCCCCAACACCATGAGTCAAGCCCAGAAGCAGGTAAACTGGGAAGCTTGGTACTTTGCCTTGGGCCCTCCCTTCTAATTTCCCCTCACACTCGATTCCATCTTTTTCCAAATGGGGGCTTGCTGCATTTTGTAAACCTGAGATCTCAAGAGATCTGGACCAGCCCTCACCAAACTTAGGGTTTAGAGACTAAGTTTCTTCAGAACCCAGCGGAAGAGACAAATGTGCAAACAGTCTTCACATGTAGTTAGGAGCTCTAATGGAGCTGCGACGCCTTCATTATCTCCCCTACCTCCACCCCAATTCACAAGCTGAAGTCTTAGCCCACAGTGCAACTGGATTTAGAGATAGAGATTTGGGGGAGGTAAAGTTCAGTGAGGTTTTACGGATGGGCCCTAATCTGATAGGACAGGACTGGTATCCTTAAAAGAAAAGAAAAGGAAGAGACACTGGGGATGCAGTCCCAGAGAAGAAAGGACATGTGAGGACACAGGAAGAAGTCAACTGTCTGCAAGCCAGGAAGAGAGCTCTCCCCAGAAACCAAATCTACTGGCACCATGGTCACGGATGTCTGGTTTCCCAGACCATGGGAAATAAATTTCTATTTTCTAAATCACCCAGACTGCAGTAGCTTGTTACGGCAGCCAAAGTGGGCCAATACTAAATGGATAGGCAGGGTGGGTGAATTTGAGGATGGAGGAGAAAATAACCCCAGCAAAGGGGGATGTGAGAGAGCACAACATATGCATGGGACCATAAACAATAATCGTGCATTCTTGGTAACATAAAAGCAGACGAGGAATGGTCAGGAAATGAGCCATGACAGGTAGGTGGAGGATAATCACAAAGGGTGTGATAAACCAGGTTGAAGAATTTGGGTTTTTATCTGATACATGCGGGGTCCCTATCAGGAAAGAGTCAAAGTCAGAACAGAGAAGAATGGGAGAGCAGACCGGTGGTCAGATGACTAACGCAGCAGCCCAGGTGAAAAAGGGGTGGTGGCTCTCA
>NW_022900935.1:33986278-33993879 GCF_012274545.1 Fukomys damarensis | reverse complement strand
GGGGGGGGGGGCGGGGAGGCAGAGAGAGGGAGATGCTGTTTTGTAGCAGAGGAAATTGAGTCACATGTGGGCTGTACGCTGCTTGGAATATTTTGATTATATCTAAAATGACTTGAATATATCCATGGATTTAATCTACTTATGAGGAAAAGCATTTGGAATTCTTGTGTATTCAAAGGTCCAAGATCTGCGGCCTTGACCAAACTTGGTCAGCAGGATGCAAACAGGATGACCAGAGGCACGGGGCAGGATCTGCCTCAGGCTTCATTAGCGACATCACATTTCTTAGCAGGATGCTGGCTTTGCCTCCTGCATTTTTTTTTTTTAACCTGAAATTGGAACAAGGAGATTACAATGTCTTACTTAGTTGTAGTCAAACTTGGTAACTATTTTTCTTGGAGAGAAAAGCACTGCGCCCAAGTCTCAGTCCTGACCCCCCACCTTGATGTATCATTTACTCTCTCTGCCCCATAGTCTTAATTTCTCAAAAATGAACCACTCCTAGTCCTTTTTTGTGCTAATATTCTGTGCATCGATATTAACTTGTGTAAAAATGTATAAAAATCAAGAGTTGGGGGAAGATGAAGGTCTCATGTCCAAGGATAATGTCTAAGTCAGTCTTGAAATGACAAGCTTTTACTCCAAATCATTTCATCTGAGCCTGGACTCATGGACTCATGCGTGACTCTACAGGGAAGAGAATATTTAGAAAACAGCCAGTCCACCTTCTTTATTCTACCTGTGAAGAGACTGAGAAATGTGAAAGAAGTAACCTGGGGTCATACAGCATGTTAGTAAGGGAACAGGAACCAAATCCTGGGCTCCTGGCCAGGGCCACAAGGGCCACACGGCAAGGGCCACACCGCAGACACCTGTGTGGGCGATGCCCCTGGAGCTGTTCAAGGTGGGGCCCTGCTGCTGGCTTTTACCTCAGTAGTCCTCTCAAGACATGTGTCTAACTACGGGACCCTTGTCACCTCTCTGATGGCCCACTCTTGCCTATTTGTGTGCTTCTGTGGCTAGGTATACTCAGTGCATCACAAAGGGGTGTGTTTCTTGCTTTTCTCTTCAGAGTGACCCAGTACAAAGGAGAACCATGTCATATTGGTGTCTCTCCTTCTCACATGTAGCACAGGCGCTCAGTGAATGGACACAGAATGAGCGAATATAATGGATACACAAGAGAGTGAACATAAACAGAGAGAGGTCCTGGAGAATAGAGAATCAAAGAGGAGAGGCTTAGGAAGCTGAATTCCAAGAGGTGTAAATGAGGCTAGGGTTCTCTCTCAGCTGGTGATTTCTTAGATTTATAGGTCATCACCCTCATTAGGGACAGCTCCTCTACGCCCTCAGCAGGAAATGCCTCAGTATCAGGCCCAATGGCCCATATTGAAGACATAATCCCTCAGCCCATGACTCACCAATGGATTCCAGAAGGCACAGTGTGGGTGGCCTCCCTCTATCAATCAATGGTGGGACATCCTGGCTTGTGATTGGAGCTCCTACTTGCCACCCAAGCTTATAGGTCTCTCGGATGCGGCCTGTATGGAGACCTCTGGCCATCAGGACGGCTCTCTTTCTAACCACCCACCAGGAGACTCGGGAAGCTTCCATAAAAACTGGCTTTTATAGCCACTGACACCCTTGAGCGTGGTCATTATGATTATTTAGCATTTATGAGACACCCTTCATGCAGTGGGGGTCAGGGTAAGGCAGTTTGGCAGCTTCAACACAAACGGATGTTTCTGTCAATCCCCAAAATGTACTTCCTCCCACTGAGATGAATTCTGTACAACTACATTCAAGGGATCCTATAGGCCAGGGCAGAAGTCACTTTATGCGTCCTGTCTGGACCCAAGCATTTCTCAGGGAACTTCTTGAATCAGAACCCAAAAGAGGGGAACCTTCAGTGTGCCAGTTTTGACTTAGGCCCTGGCATCGATTTGTTCTCTGAGTGATCTTGATGTACAAAGTCCTTCATTCATTTGCTGTCACTCAGTTCCATACGTAGACTTCTACATTTATGTAGGACCTTGTGTCTGGACTTGACCCATGTGATGAATAAAACAAGCAGACAGCTCCAATATGTGGAGAAGATGGGCATGCGAACAAAATCTTAATGTTACAGATGACGTTTAAGAGCCGAGCAGAGTGGGGTCCTTGGGAAAGGAGCAACCAGCTCCACTGAGCAAGGCCAGGCTGGGAGGGCTATGCAGGAGCACAGGTTCCAGGTGGCCCTCGATGGATGATGACAATTTTGACATATGTGAGGCAGGGGAATGCCTGCTGCCTGTGGGACAGCAGTCAAGCTTCATAGGGTGCACTTCCTTGTGGACACAGCGGAGCAGCTCCCCACTCTCTGGTCTCTACCACCCCATCACTTCCATGAGATTGCCTACTGCCCACTCTTCATGCCACTGTACCCCAGTGTCTCTCCACCCTCCAACCCTCTTGGAGGAACTTTCTCATTGTGACGAAATCCCATGATACCCCACCCTGACAGGCTTCTTCCTGAACTCTACTTCACACCTGTCCCCAGTGCTCACGGATGCCTCTACCCGAAGGGAATGACCACCTGCTCCTGAAACGTTTCTTCACTCTGCAGTTAGTGTCCACATCCAGCCACTTACTCTATCCTCAGGCTGGATGTCATCCTAGATTCCTCACTTTCCTGAGTAAGCTGCAGCAAGCCCACCATTCATCTGCACATTAAACATTTCTTTGCAGTTCCTCTTTTATCTCTGGACTCTGACTAGCGGTAGGTGAGGTAGAGATGAATGAACTAGAGTCCTGGCCACTGTGGAGCCGATAGAAGAAGGATACAGGAACCAGCAGGTGTCATCGTGGGTGCAGAGTTCAGCAACACAGGGCTGTGGAGCACAGTGGTGGCCCAGATGCCAGTTGGGTGGCTGGGGCCAAGGCTGAGCTTCCTCAGGAAGGCGGTACCTGTGCTGAGCCTCACATGCTGAGCGGGAGTTGTATAGAGGAGATGAGGAGGGAAGGAGGCCTTCTAAGGACAGGGAGTTACATGAGGAAATGAACAGGGGCCATGAATTATGTAACTACTATTTCCCTGAAAATAAGACCTGGCTGGAAAATAATCATTCTTGAAAACTAGAGATCACAAATCTGTAGGAAGTGGGGGAAACATTTCTCAAGTGGGGTCAGCTGCCTTTGTTCCTGTTTGCATAGGGGATGACGTGGACATAAAGTGAAGATCCTGGGCTCTTTTCTAACTGAATGATTTTGAACACCACACTGAGAATCTGAGAATGGAGAAGGCTGAGGAGTGTGACATCCCCAAATGGGTTGGAAGCTTGAAAGATTTTTTTCCCCCACATGGGTTAGGGCTGGAGCTCCTGGGTCTGACCTTGACCTCTCTGGGTTGAATCTACAGCATCTCAGCATGGAGAAGTGAACTGTTGAGCGACTCAGACTGCTGGGACTGCAGCCCCAGCGGACACCAGAGCCTGGCTTCTCCTCACAGGGGCCTTGGTTACCTTGCTGACCCACCTGCTGCCGGCCACAGTGGGACCTCTGCTCTCCACCACCTCCCACTAGAATGCTGGAATGTGTGAGACAGCCACACCAGAAGGCAGGCGGGGAATTTGAACTCCGCCCATGCCCAGCTTCATTCCCTTCAGCCTCCACTCCACGTATTTCTCATTACAGAGCTGATGGAAGAGTCCGCTATGATTGGTTGATTTGTCATCACACCCTTCTCCAACTCAGGCCTGAAGAAAGCCTTGTGTTTTTAAAGGGAAAGGGGCTTTGAAGAAGAAAGCACAGTTTTTTGTGTGTGTGGGGGGGTTGATTTTAGAACAAGTCTACATATTGGTTTCCTTTCTTTTTTCTTTTTGTGTGTTTATTTTGCTTTAAAGGGCAGGGGTTTTCTGTTGCCTATGGGCAGAGCAGTATCTCTGGCAGTTCTTTGGAGCAGGTGAAAGGGAGCTGGCCTGGAAACAAGGCTGATGACTATGGAGTCTCCAACCCTGAGCACCACCTCCTTGTCTGTAGGAGATTGGTAGCTGCTGTGGTTTTAATTTTTACTGCTTTTTATTGCTTCATGACTATCTCTGAGGCCTTGAGCCTTTGCTCTGAGTAGATTCTGCTCACAGCAAACAGGGCAGACCCATCAGCAATTTGGATGGCACCGTCCTGTTTACCTAGGGCCGCATGGACAGCAGCTGACTCGGCAGGTCCTTGAAGCCCATGTCTCATAGGAGGTCTGCGAACATGGTCATTTTTCTTCTTTATACTCCAACAATAGGCTGCCATCCACCCTGTGATAAACAGTCTATCATTCATGACTGAAATCAGGGCCAGGATCGTGGAAGTTCCGGAATGTTCTGGAACATTTCCTTTAGGGTCATAACCATAATTTCTGACTAATCAAACCTTGTGATATAGAATAAGCAAGGTAACAATATAAATAGCAAAGGAAACCAAGATTAATGTGGAAATGTCCCAGAGATATCAGGAGAGGAAACTCTGAAGGAGCCAAATGGACTCCTTGGAGAATGAGATGGAAGTGAAGGGGGAGATAACCTAACAATGGGTGAAAAGGGACTCTGGTATTGACTGCCTGAGGTGAACCCAACCTCCGTCACCTATTAGCTGTGGGAGCTGAGGTGAGTCACCCTCCCACTGTGAATCTTGGTTTCCCCAGCTCAAAGGTGGGATAATGGGACCCAGGTCATTGTAAGCATGAGAGACAATTCAAGAGAGCTTAACACAGCCTGACTTCTAAAAGTAGCCACAGAAACTGCATGTTTGTAGCGCACCAGGCATTATGTTAAGTAATTTAACTCACTAGGCTAGTATGATCTTAAAAGTCGCTGTGCAGTTAAGGAAACAGGGTTGGAGGGTTTTAAGTAAATGCCCAAAGTTATGGAGCTGATAAGAGTTAGAGCTGAGATTCAAACTTAGGTGATAGTCTGTCTTAGAAGCTTATAGCTTCATAAGTGACATCAAAGGTCCTTAGCTATCAGGTGAGAATGTGAGGGCTCATTAGAAGAAAGATAAATTACAAAAGTCATTTAAAAGTTCCCAACAGTCAGGTGGCAGAATACTTGCACTGAGTTTATTTAATTCACCTTCACATTTGGCCTAGAAGCCCTGTAGTGTTGTCTGTGTTTTAGAAACAAGGAAAGAAAAGGCTCAGAGGTATTGCACGGTTAAAAGTAAATTCTGTTTGGGCCCTAAAGTCGCCTCTCTCTATCACCCTGCCGCCTCCAGGAAATCCATTCAGGGCAACACAGTAGGAGGAGCTGCATGATATTGCCTGGGGTGGCCCCTGGGAGGCTTATCCTGACTCACATCAGAGCTGACAGGGAAGGACAGGAACCATGAATGAGTTCACAAGACCCTAGGTCTGAAATCAGACTCCCAAGGGAAGCGGAGAGGGCAATAGGAAAAATCCTGCTGGTGGTCCATAAAGTTTGGAGGACACATCAGAGAGAAGGAAGATGGATAGGATGGCCTATATTTAACACTGGCCCAAGGTGAGGAAGGAAGCGTTCAGCTTAATTTTAGCAAGGCTCAGACTCTAAGGCTCCTAAGGTACGAGGCATCGAGCTTGATGTGCCATTTGTCATCCATCCACTGGTGTCCAGAGGAGCAGCTGGGCCTGGGCTTGAGATCAACTCCCAGCTGAATAGAGGAAGAGGCGCTTTGCCCAGCTAGTCCAGAGTTGGGTGGAAGCGATCAAGTGACTTATTTCCTCACGCTGAGCCCTGTTTGGGTCGCCTAAAAAATGGGATAATAATACACGCCTGTTGGAGTTTCTACTAAGAATTACATGAGACAACAGTGCAAGAACCTGGAGAATTGCACAGCCCAGGGGAGATACATATTTAATGTTCTCTGAAGGAATCTTCACGGGGGACAAAATGTTTGTAAAAGGACGTCTTCAGGGAAGCATGACAACAGTATTGTCATCTAGCTCTGATTTCTTCAGGTCCAAAAGGCGTCTCTCCTAACTGTTGTTTGGCCTTTGCGGGGTCTCAGTTGCACTCTGCCGAGTTGAGGGCTTATGGATAACTGTGTGGTTTTTACAATTCTGTACTCAAAGGCTGGCAGAAAGAGCTGTAGGTAATTCCCTGATAACCTCTGAAGTTTATGGGTCTTTAACACCATTTTCCCCTTTTCCTTCAAAATTAAAACAGTGGGTTTTTTTTCCCAATTCTGAACATAGGTTGGTTGAGAATGACTTACTAATTCCCTGTAATGTGAAGTAAAAACTGAAAGAATACCCTCAGATTTGACTTCCTAGACATAAACCATTTTTATGTGAACATGCTTCTATACTTTATTCATCTAAACATTTATGCTACATTCATTAGGGAGAATTAAAAATACACTGTGAGGTACTTCAAGGCAAAAGGAATAGCATCAGAAATATATAAATACCCATTGTCCCATTTAAGAGCAACATTCCTAAGGCCCCACGGTGTATTGCCTTCTCACTATCTCCTTCCCACATCATCCTATCTCCTCCCCTGCAGGCTAGTGCTCTTTTGCTCTCTCAACACCCCTGTGGCAATTGAGCTGCTCCCCACAGAATATATCTGTTTGTAGTCTCCACACCCTAGGGTAAAACTGGATGAGGAGGGAGCTCAAACGCGCCAACTCCCTCTCTCAGATTCACTCAGTTTCCACTCAGGAGCAAGATGGCAGCCGGAAGCTGCAGGCCTACATTCTCTATTCACATCCAGGAGGGGAAAAAAAATAGTACCTCTACCCAGTAGCTCCCACACAAGACCTGGGATTTGCTCTAATTAGATTAACCACAGTGTCATGCTGATCCTGAACGTACTTACTCCCACTACAGATTTGTCATCTGGAATCAATCAAAACCCTCTGAGGCGCATCTGTAGATGTTTTCCGACTGTATCAGGATACCAGACCCAGGGGTTAACTACTTTTTGGGTACTGTAGTCTGTGGCAGGGGGCAGAGCAAAGATAATATCCCTAATGTGTCCTGAGTGCTAGAGCGTGCTGGTGCCTTACCTCATGGACGCTTCCTCATAGGGTCCTCATTTTATACAAGGGAAAGACAGACAGAAACTGATAGATGACACCACCAGCTTTGAGCTCACACAGCTCATGTGTGTTGGAGCAGGACCCAGGTCGAGGTTTACTTCACTGTAATAAAGTAAACAGCATTATCTAGTGTGTGGCAAAACAGCCCGGCCATTTTACCTCTTTTGCAATCGGCTTGTTGCACAGCATAGCAGGAAAATCTCTGCCGACTGAAGCACTTCATAAACACAGGTTCACTGAACTCATTGATCTGGCCTGAATGCACCTCCATCAAGCCCTCAAGGGGAGAGTGAAGGGACAGTCTTGGGACTTGGCCCATTTGCTCCGAAGTAAACAGATTAAGTAAGGGAAGAAGGGGACAAGTCATTCCCTGAACTATTTTTTTCCTTGTCTATACAAATATGTTTTGGAAAGGACCTCTAAAATTGTTCAGCATTTAAGAGTAATGCGAATTGGGGCTGGGGATTTAGCTCAGCGGTGCCACTGCCTGACTCACAAGCGCAGGGACCTGAGTTCAGGCCCTGGTACCAAAAAAAAAAAAAAAAAAAAAAAAAAAA
>NW_022900935.1:33951916-33985991 GCF_012274545.1 Fukomys damarensis | reverse complement strand
AAAAAAAAAAAAAAAAAAAAAAATGCAAATCACTTTTAAAAATATTGACTCTGGGCAAAAAGTGCTGGGAGGCCCTAAAAAATATAATGGAAAGAACGGGAAATTGGGAGTGGACAGGTTGGATTTCCAATCTGCCCCTAGTCATTGTTAGAATTTAACCCCTTGACTTAGAGCATGGCTCCATCTCTTTGTAGGCCTCAGTTTCCTCTTTGATTCAGCAAGAGATCTGAGTAAAGACATTTCCCATCTGAAATACAGGGCTGTAGGGAGACACTTTCTTGTCCTGCGGGTCTGGCTTCCTGGTGGGGTGGGGGCGGGACTCACTCCCGCATGGTGGAGCCGTTGGCAACAGTTGGCAGGCAGATTTAGTTGGCAGGCAGAATTTGGATTGGGGAGGGCGCCTGCAGACATGCAGCATCAGAAGTGGACGAGCCCTGGCCGGAGGTGGTGTGTGGGGGGGACTCCCCAGGCTCTTCACTGGCCCAGGTAATCCCTCCTACCTAGACCTGGTCTTGGTTTTCAAACAGAGAGCAGTTGTGGATGTGCTGGATGTACTGGGACTGTTCATCCCAGACAGAAGGCACTGGGGAGGTTAAGCTGCAGGGGCTGGATGCCTCCCCACCCTGGTGCTCATTGTCTTTGTGTTTGTCAGTAATTCGTGTAGAGTTTGGTGTCTCCATTCCCTCTTTGTAAAATGGGAATACTGATAGTATGCACTACTGGGGTTTTGTGACTCTTAAATATAATGCACTTAAAATAGTGCCCGTATAAAGTACCCACCCTTCAAGTACAGCCACAGTGGTGATTATGTAGTGGCAGCACATTATGGTCTTTTTCTTTTTATCCTTGGGGGGCTTGAAGTGACAGGACATTGTGAAGGCCTCTGTCCCATAAAAGACAATGCCCTCTCTGTGCGAAGGTGGAGGGCAAAAGGGCCGGACTCCACCCTTGGGGCTCCCCAATGTACCCAGCTTTCTACAGCCATAGGAAGATGCTTTATGCCCAACTTGGTCTGCTGAGAACCTACAGGAGATGTCTCTCCTAGAGGAAACCTCCCCAGGTTAAAATGTAAAACTCAGAAGTCCGAGGGCAGAGAAAAAGGAAGATAAAAGAAAGAAAGGAATGAAGATGTGGACGTCTAGGTACATCTGGGGTAGCAGCGGTCCAGTCCCAGGTGCTGTGGCGGGGTAAGGGTGCAATGCGTCCCCTAAGGGTCCCAGTGCTGCAAATGAGGTCTTCAAGGTAGACCCAGTAAGAGATGGAGCCCAACACTAGGTAATTGGAACATTTGGGGTGTTTTCCTCTGCAGAGATTAAGGGGGCTCTGGAGGGGCCTTGGTTAGTTCTCCAGGGAGAGTTGTTATTCAAAGAGGGATCGTGGTTCCTCTCTAGTCCCTAGTTTCCTGCCTCACCATGTGGTAACTCCCCTCGCATGTATTCCCAAGATGTGATGGAGTCAGGGCGTCACTACCATGCTTGGACTTCAAGCTTCTGATAACCTGAGTTGTAAACCTCTTTTCTGTATTCTGTATTCGTGTATTTTGTTATAGTAACAGAAGGTGGACTGGCTTACTTGCTATGGAGGCTGGGCCAAGTGACTGAGTTGGTAAGATGAGAATGTGTGCCCAGGCCATGGGTCTGTGAAGAATGTGAATGAAATAACACAGTGAGGACATTTGGCACAGTGCCAGCCTCCAGGAGGGTGCTCAGCAGGCCTGCGCTGAATCAATCAAAATCACAGGAAAGGAGCATGAGCCTGTGACGAGCCCTAGGGCAAGCCCAGGGGTGAGAGATTGTTGCTGCTGTTAATCGTGGAGGTTGTGTGTATATATGAGGGTGTGCAAGGAAGAGAAAGAGGATTACACAACGCTGAGGACTGAACCCCTGGCTCTGAGCATGTCAGGAGCACTCTACCCCCAGGCCTGCTTTCTGCCTGTTGCAATTTTGGTTTGGGAAGGCTTTACCTAGTAACCTAAATCTCTAACCTAAGTGCCACTCATGATTCATGTGACTTCCTTTTCTCTACATTGTGACAAGAGAGGCCTTCTAGAATAGAGGCCGCCACATCACTCTAGCAGCTCCTCCTGCCCTGCTGCCTTAGGATAAACAATAAATCTCTCAACGAGAGTATCTTCTGATCAACCTGTGATGCCATCACGCTCCCTTCTTCCCAGGCTCTGTGCCTCAAGACCCTGACCCACACCCATGTGGCTGTGGGCCATGTGTATCAAGGATCCCCAGCCAAGGAAGCCCAGCACCAGGCAGGAAGAAGGAGGAGGGCAACCACCTTCATCTCCCCAGGTTCCCAGGTGGTGGTGTCACTTTGTCAGGTTTTTGAGTGATCAATAAATAGGAAATGAATGAATCCTTCTGTGTAGGTAATCATTGCACAACGCTGTACTTTCCCATTTAGGGATTACAGCAGCCTTGGGAGGGAGGGAGCCAGGGTGGAAATTCTACCCACACTTCATGGATGAGGACCCTGGGACTTGGAGGGACTTACCCAGAGACCCACAGCTAACACAGAGCTGAGGACAAGTGACACCTCGGTGCTGAGAGCCCTGGCTGGGCACCCTCCCCTGGAGCCAGGCAGCCTGTTGCTCTGCTGTCCCTGTGATTTTTGCACTGGCCCGTGTTCTTTCTCTTTCTCCGGGAGTTGGAGCCTGCAGGGTGTAGAATACAGGAGCTCCAGGAGCTGCAGCATTGGTTACTTTCCCCGAAAATCGGGAGTCACCTTCGGGATTTTCCAGGCCACAAGTTTCTGGAGAGTTACAAAAATAATACAGTGTGTTGCAAGTTCTGAGTCCAGTGGTCCACAACAAGTCCCACGGGACAGCTCCAGGAAGTGCCACTCAGGAGGGAAATGAGGCTGTTCTGTTTCAATAAACAGGGTTATAATAATTTATGGAAGCTTTTTAAGGGTGGCCGGTGTTTAGCCATGCTTCTGGGTGTGTGCAGGTGACACTCAGTTTGCCACATTTTGATGAGGTGCATCCGTTCCCGCTGCTGCTGCTGGTGGTGGTGGTGTGTACGTTACGTGTAAGGGAGTGCTACAGTAGAGGCATCTTGTGGAGAGTCTCATTCAGTGACCAAACCCCAGAATCTATCTCAGAGCCTGACACCCTGAAGGCACCCCACACCTGCTTGTGGAACTAAACATGTGAAGGAGCTAGTGTCTTCTTTGGTCCCTACACATTTCCATTCTACCGAAAGGGAAGGCGAGGCTCCCAGAGCCTGGATGCCTTGGACAAGGGGCTGTGCAGATCCACTTCCTGTAGGAGGCTGCCCAGTTTAAAGGGCAGGAACCAATGTTTTTAAGTCCAACAGACCCTCACCTATCTAATCTTTCCGCTGGCAGCCATCTGATGTCCTAAAGTCACTGGACGTCTCCGAACCTCAGGGTTTGGTATTGATGAGCCCTAGCCAGTAGAGTAAGAGGAAATATTTTATCCAGGTATAAGGATTAACATAAAAAAGGCAAAGGGACTGGCCCACTGGCACCAAGAGAAAGCTGTTGTCATTCTTATCATTCCGCACCTCTTTTTCTTATGATAATGTACAAAAGCATGCAGAGAAGAGTTTTATTGCTGAATAGATGCCTGACAAAGCTCTTCCTTCCTTCCTGGGAGTTGCTAAGTGGTGGCCCCCGGGTGAATTTTTACAAGTGGTTGGTGAAACCCTGACTTGAGAAAGGACACAGAAAGTAGAGGTGGCCTGGCAGGAGGGTGGGCCCCATGGGCAGCCACACAGGAAACGTCATGACTCAAGGGAAGCCTGGGGTCTCGTCACACTGGTCCCCAGATGCCACGCTGTCACCATCACCACTGTGCGCAGAGAGGGGCTGTGAAGGCGGCCATGGACAGGCTTCTCCCTCCCAGCTTCCTTAGTGAGTGGCGGCTTCACTTTTGGCGTCGGTAAACCACATTCCTTCTGCAAGTCCATTCCAGGGCCAGCAACTTGGCCTTTGTTTCCAATCCATCTGGAGGCAAGGTGTCTCTCAGACATGGAGGCAGGGTTCTGGGAGCCCTGTTGGTTCGTGTCTATCAGCTTGGGAGACACTTGAGATACAGAGGGAAAACTGGAGGCAGAGGGAGGCAATTGATTTGCCCTAGATCACACACTGCCTATTGGCAGAGTTAGCAGAAGACCCAGACTTTGGGATTTAGTGTCAAGCGGGCAGTGTGAAGTGGGAGGTACAAACTAGCTTGCTCTGCTCATTGTTACCTGAATGATGATGGCACACGTTACAATACCTGGGGCCTTAGTTTTGTTACCTGTGAAATGGGGAGAAGGACACTGTCCTCAGAGAAGCAGTAGGAGGAATAAAGAATACATGGGAGAGGAAGTATCCTAGCAAAGTGCTGGATGGAAACAAAGTCTCCTTCCCATTTGCCTCATCCTTTGGTATCAGCCTGCCTGGGTTCAAATCCTGGGTGAAGTTGGGAGAAGCATTCATTTTTCAGTGTCTTAGTTTTCTCTTTCTTACAGTGGCGATAAGAAGGACCACCTGAGGGTCTCCGAGGTATCTCAGGGAGCCGACAGATGTGACCCAGGATGCTGTCCTGGACAATGCTGCCCTCCTCTGGATCCCCCAGCGGCCCAGAACCACGTGGACCTGAATCTGCACATCTGTCTGCCCCTCTGGGATTCCAGCACGCAGCCTCTCACAGTTCAGTCCTTGAGCTGAGGGCTCTGAGAACAGGAACCCGCGGGAGGCCACGGCAGCAGATTCCCAAGGGAGCCGGAGGCCCAGCTGCGCAGGCCACCCCTGGGGCAGCCCTTGGGCCTCCTTCCTGATCAGGAGTCTGCTGACGTTATTCTGAGGGACTCGGGTTGCAAACCACTTCGTGTTTAGTCAGCAGTCACGCTCTCTTCCAAAAGCACTTCCAGGAAAAACATCAGTGTAGTTTCTGACAAGAAACAAAGCTTTCTGGAATCTCATGCCCTCAGCCCATGGCTTGAGGGACAAGCAGTGACTCCTGATCAAGGACACTGTGGCCAAATGACCTTCATGTGACCAGTGTTCACTGCCTGAGGAGCAGTGGCAGGTCATTTGGGATCCGGGGCAGGTGCTGGGGTGGGAGTCAGACAGGCCTCCTGTCCCCAGCTGTGCAGCCTGCAGGCAAGTAGTGCAACCCCTCAGAGCCTCAGGATCTCCTCTGTAGACCAGGGAGTCCACAGTAGATCAGGCTAAACCCAATGAAATCGCCATTCTTAAAGGTAAAAAATAATAGAACGTGGGGATTTCATATGTTTCCTTACACTGTGTCAGGTACTTGGTATATTTGAATGGTACCCAACTGTACTATGCATTTACACAGTGAGCTCCCATATTTAATAAGCATAGGAAGGGGATGGGGCCGTGAGAACTGTGTGAAAAAGACTGGATTCAGATCTATGAAGAGCGTAGAATTCTGCGTTTTTATTGTGCTGTTGTCATGGTCATTCCACTTTTTTCTTCTGGTCCTACTAAGGATGGAAGCCAGGGCCCTGTACGTGCTACCAGTAGTGAGGTGCTTTTCTGCTAGGCAAGCACTCCCAGCCCTTTTCATATTTTATTCTGAGACAGGCTCTTGCTTGACCTCCAACTTGTGATCCTCCTCCTCAGTCTCCCTAGCAGCTGAGATTACAGAGGCGACCCCTGTGCCTGCCTACTCCAGCTGCTTTGATGAGTTGATATTTACTACTCAACTGAACTAGCTGCAAACCAAGCAATGCCTTCGGAAGGGAGGCAGTGGATAGCATGGTACATGCAAATCCCCTCCCAACTTTTCTTTTCTTGTCCAGAGGATAGCAGGATTGGTTTGACTGAATGGGGGGAGGAGAGAGAGAGACAGAGACAGAGAGAGAGAGACAGAGAGAGAGAGACAGAGACAGAGAGAGAGAGAGACAGAGAGACAGAGAGACAGAGAGGTTGCATCCCCTCTGCAACCCTCCTAGTATCCGAGGCCTCTCTGTTGCATTTCTTGTCTTTGAGCTTTCTGCTGGAGGTGTCAGCTGGCTTGTGTTATACCGGAAGCAGTTGCCTCCACTACTTTAACGCTGAGGATACAGTTCCAGCTATTTCAGAATGTACTGTGATTTTGGAGCAGGAGGAATAGACAGTAGAGAAATATGAATGTCAGATTAGGAAGCGCGTTGTGTGTTCTTTGGTCCCACCTCTGCACATGTCACGTGAGGACACCACTTGGAAGGGTAGGCATTCCCAGCACTGCACAATATGGCTTGGCCAGAGGTGGAACTTGAACTCAAGTCCTTGTGGTCAAAACACTTGCTGTCCTGGGTGCTTGTAGCTGCTATTCTGACTTCAGCAGGTCAGCTGGCCCCAATTTCATCAGTGGGAGCCCAGCTTTTTCTCAGCTGCTCCCTCCCACCACAGTTCATAGGCACACACACTGCTACTGGGTAGGAGACCTCATACTCTGCTCACTCCAAAAATATCAAGCAGCTACACTGAAGACACAGCAATGGATGCAAAGGCGTGATTTTTATGCTGATAAATTCTAAGCATCAATGTTCCCAGTATGTGTGAGGTTTCCAGTATGTGTTATGTATTAACAGGGAGACCAGCTCTAGATGAAGCTAGGCAGATGTTTTCTGCTCCTTACTTTAGGATCATGTGTTAGTCCAGTTTTTCATTTTCACAGTGGAATACCTAGGGCAGGTAACTTTATAGAGAAGAGAGGTTTACTTAGCTCACACTTCTGGAGGTTCAAGGTTCAAGTCTGGATGGCCAGAGGCCATGGCTTTAGCCCCTGGGGAGGGCTTACCAGCAGATGATGTCACCCCCATGTGTGGGAGGAAGAGGTCACATTGCAGCCTGCACTAAAGAGAGACTGGGGTCCCATAGACTCTCTTAGGGGGTGTCCCCAGGGACTGCCCATGACACCTCACCTAAGAAAGGTCCACCTGAGAAATGTCTCCTAACATTGTCACCATGAGGACCAGGCCTGTAGCATGCATGGCAACAGACTCAAACTGTATCTGAGCCGTAGCACATGGGCACCTGTACATGACTCCAGGCACAGAAAAGATGGTACAGTTTCAAAGAGTCCATAATAGTTCTAGGCACCATGCTCTCCTCTCTAGCTCAGCTGCACTGCTAAAGAAAGGCTGACAAAACCAGAAATCCTACCAACACTTAAGCCGAGTTGATGTGGTAAGGTGGGCAAAAGCCTTGTACCTCACAACGTTTCAGGGAATCCTGTACTTCCTGTGGGGAGATGTTCCTAGCCTGCCCAGCCAACACACTAGAAGTAAGTGCAGAGACCCTGAACTCTGCTTGGTCTGGAGCTATGTCTTCCCTTCTGCAAAGTGGAGACAAAAAGTCTTCCTCAAAGAGGTTGCTGTGACAGTTCACTGCAGTAACCTGCAGATGTGGCCCATGCCGTGTTTTCTCCTGAAGTGCCTCAGTAACGGTCAGTCATTTCTTCTAGGAAATGCACTCTGCACAACTTGGACACTCACGACATGGACCAGGCCCGAGCCAGAATATGTGACTCATTTCTGAAGCCCAGTCTCTGATTTCAACACTAGCTCTTCTTGGGATACATTGTGGAAAATTCTGGAAGTCCTTTCTTCATCGCTTTGAGAGTCATGTGACATAGTTGCTTTTAGGCCACGAGTGACCAGGGAGAACATGGTGGTTGGGGAGGGCATGAAAACTAGAGGCCATTTATTCTGGTTATTCTGTACGTTCAGTTTTAGAGGAAAACTCAACTCCTGACTCTGAGCAGACATTGGCTAGGAAGGTGGGGTCGTGTTTATCTCCCTGACAAAAGCACGGAGTTGAGCAGGCTCTGATTTCATTTGCGGGCTCCTCAACAGCTCCACTGTACCTTGCTCTGTCTGCTTTTGCAGTGTCGGCTGAAATGATTCCTTTCCACCCTTTGAAGAGGGCAGTGTCTTTGGCACTGGGTGCAAGTAGCTGCCATGCAAAGTTAGGAGGCCTTCACAATGACATCAGAACTAGTCACAGATGCTCGTCATGCTAGCTACCCTCCAGTCATTACCTTTCATCTGCTCAGCCTTCCTGCAAAATGCATGGTATTATTTGTATTTTGTAGGCAAGGTAAGCTCTGAGCTCTTACACCACTAACAACATGCTAAGGAAATACGGCTTACTAAGTGGGTGTAGACCCTGAACCCATTGCACACTGAGCATGAAACTGCTTGCTTCCTTCTCAACCACCCTTTGCAGATGCTCCTATCCCAGATGAGGATACTGAGGCTCAGGAAAACAGAGAGAATCAGCCAAGAGCATGCAGCAGTAGGAAAGCTAAATAATAACCAGAGTGGAGTGCTCACTATGTCTGGAGCATGGCTAAGTGTTCATCAAACACTGGCTGTATGTCACATAATAACTGCCAGAGTAGTTCTACCTGGCTTTAGAGCTTGCAAGTACCCAATTCTGCTTTCAGGAGACTGAATTTGAAATTTTCATGCAGGAAAGTTAGCAGTGCCTGAGGACTAAGCTAAATCAGAATTTATGGGGTGAAGCCACTACCCCCCCACTACAATTTCTGCCTGTTCTTTACTGATGGATGAAAGTCTGCTCAGTGAGGGCTAGGAATGGGTTCACATAAGTGGTAGGAATAGGAAGGCATAGGAATGTCTAGGCTTCCGGGTGAGGGGACTCATTCAGTTATTTTGATCAATGAAGAGACAAAACTCCAAAGACACAGGGATGGCTGAAGTCAGATGGAGGAGAGGAGACTGACTCTCTGGGATCTTTTTTTTCCAGGGATGTTGATGGCAGATGTGCCAGGCCCAGCTCTGCACTGAGGGTCAGCAGTTTGAAACCAGAAAGTGCCCCATTCCTAGGGTTGAGCAGGCTGGGGACAAGTCTTCCCAAGTCCTGACCCAGTCCTGCAACCAGGCAGCAGCTGCTCTGTAAACACATTAGGCATCCCCTGGAGGTAGAAGATAGTTCCACAGGCAGTGCGCTCAGCCCTTGCAAAATGCAAGCAGGCTCCAGCCACCCTGGCGCTTGCAGCACCACCATGAACTACAGTGACCACTGGGCAGGGAGGCTGGATGGCAGCAGTTTTGTCAGCAGCTCAGTTTATTTTATACTTGCAACCCCAGCAGAACCAACCTAATCACTGAGTTGGAGTGACAATCATAAGGTGAACGGACACTGGCAAAATGTTCTGCCGTTACTTGGAGTGCTTGTCTTTGCTAATATTTTCTTTCCCTTTCAGTGGGCCAAGGAAGGGTGCACTGTTATTATCTTCCTTTTATCAAGTAGGTGACAGAGTCCCTAGGTAACTCGGATCTTTTCTCTGGAACTTCTAGCTCATCCCACTTTCACCTGCAATGGGACAGATCACCTCTGCCTGCCCCCGACATATACCAGATAGGTGAATATTCTGCTGCTTCTGTTTGACCATTCAATGCAGCCAGGACCGGACAGTTATCATCTAGTGTTCAAAATAATAGTAACCATTTCCGGAGCCCTCCTGACACACCAAGGTATATACTGAATGCTTCTTATCTCAGTTCAAACTTATATAATGTGAATTTAAAGGATATTAGTGTTGTAGAGCAAAAATGACTTGCCAAAGATCACAGGACCATAAGTAGTGGAGTGGGGATTCAAATTTAAGTCTGTCTTCGTCAGATCCCCTCTGAGGGGATAGCATCACACTTTCTCCACATACTGAATGGAAATCTCCACTAATTTTGTTTTTTTAGTTTGATATCGGGGATCGAACTCAGGTCCGTGTGCTTGCGAGGCAAGCTGCAGAACCACTGAGCTAAATCTCCATCCCTTCACTCATTTTCATATCACAGATGTCACAATTCTTGCCTCTGTGGTCACAGAACAAACCTGCTTTTTTGTAAGCCTCTTGGTCTGGCAGATGCCAGGAGACATCTTTGCCTTCTAAATCTTCTCTCCTAAAGGTGCAGACGGCCTGATCCCTCCAGCTATTCATGATGGCACTTGGGGTCCAGTGGTTTCTGCTCTGTACCTCCTAACACAAGCATAGGATGGTGGGAAGAACAAGGGGCTTGAGGCCAGAAGAGGTGTGTATATGCATACACACCTAGTATGTACATGTATCTGTTAGGCGTCTTTGCATTTTTCTGTTTTTTCCAGATTTGCTCCAATGAGCATAGGTCATTTCGAAAATCATTGCAAAGTATGGGGCTCATAATGGGGCAGAAAGAACTCCCCTCACTGGCCTAAAGATTGATTAGCACCTTTCCAAAACCCACCTGCTATTTTTTTCCCTGTTTCTGCAGGGCCAACACACTATGTCAGTGCCTCTCTTGTGCTCACTCATCTCTTTTGGCGTCATTGCCTTGATCTGGCTGGGTCAAAGAGGAAGCAGATAGTACTGAGCAAAGCCAGTCTTTAGGAACTGCCTGGGTCCTGGCTGCAAATAGGATGACCTGATATAATCTCTAAACAAAATAATACAACCCACAGCCTCTTTAACACCTCACTGAGCAGGGAGCTCAACAGAGCCTTACCTCAGAGGTGACACCCTGGCCTCGTTTTCTGCTCCCTAGGGTCAGCTGTCCCAGGCAAGCCACGGCAGGGCAGGGCAGGGGCCAGGGGAAATAACCTGGCCTAAGACACCGGGGTGATCTGGGGACAAATGGGTCACATCCACACCACTCCTTCAGTTATGTCCTCTGTGCCTGATGGTATAGCTGAGGGCCTCACAGTTTGCAGGGCAGTGGCGAAAGGCGAGGAGAGGGCAGAGAAACCTCCTGGAGTTGCTTCCGCTCACACGGTGAGAAGCCACGCCAGAAGCTGAGCACTTTTGTAAGCAAGTTATTCTGAAAAGAACACACCTCTTGTCCCTTCTCTTCCTGTTCCTGGTGTGGCAGATGTCGGAGACTTACATTCTTAGAGCTCTGTGAGAGAGCAGGGTTCCAGATGTCATGGGCTTCCTCCCCTTTGCTGTTGAGAAGGCTTCTGCGTCCTTTGTGATCATCCAGGCAGCAGCTGGAGACTGAGAATCAGTCACTGCCGGCTCCCCGCTGCCCGTCCGAGTAGAGGGAAAGATGGGCTTTGCTCGGTTCCACACCTCCTTCCTCCCAGGGAGGCCCGCTGTTCCGCCAGTGTCTGCTGTGCACTAGGTCCCGTGGGGACATTTATACACTTTGTTCCCGCTGTCATGGCCTGAGGTGTGTTCCCTCAAGTTCATACGTTGAAATTCTAACTCCTGGCATTTAGAAAAGTGACTGTATGTGGAGGGAGGGTCTTTAAGAAGGAAATTGGGGTTAAAAGAGGGCTCTGTGTGGCCCAGTGCAGTGTGTTGACTGGTGTCCCCTGAGAAGAGGAGACAAGACACGGAAGGAAGGGCATGGGAAGATGGAGGGGAAGACGGCTGGGCAGGACAGAGGGCCTCAGAAGCGCTGGTGCTGAGAGTTCAGTGTGGCTAGGAGTGGGAGGAGAAGCAGGAGCCCAGTTCTACTGCCAGTGTACACGGTAAGATGCGACCTATCTAGGCCTCAGACAGCCCAGAGACACTGAGAAGCAAACATGCTGAATGGCAAGTAGGTGTATTTAAGGCAAAAGGAGAGAAAAGGCAGGTCAGGCCGAGGGAACACTGCAGTGAAGGCCTGGGATGTGAAAGGATGCAGGGCCCAGGGGAAAAGCAGTCAGCTAGGTCCAGGAGCTCTGCTGTAAGTGTGTGTGGTGGGGCTCAGAGCTGAGGCTGGCACAGTCTTGGGCCTCCAAGGGGACATCTGTGAAAGGAGGGGACAGCAGGTTGTCATTCCTGTCAAGCCGGACTCAGCTTTTGTCCCTGGCCCGGCCCGGCCCAGCTCCTTTGATCCCCAGCAAGGCCATTGTTTCTCCAGCAGTAGCTGCTTCACAGGGCAAAATGTGGGCTTTGTTCTCCTGAGACTTTTCATCCAAGTCTATCCCTGGTGGGGACAAGGTGGGAGGGGCTCCGTGGAGGATCCAGTCCTGGCTGAGAGGACAAGGGAGGAGGGGAGCTCTGTTTCTTGTCCTCTGCCTTGTATGGGCTGCATAGAACTCTCAGATTGCTCTTGTTCAGTACAAATCAGGCTGCCTTAAGGGTGGGCAGGGAATTATGTGCAAATAGTTTCAGCTTCGTCCTCTTGGAAAAAATGCCTTTGTCATCGTTTCTAGCCTGATCATAACATAAATCAAAGGCAGCGAGGCCCAGTGAAAACCTGGGTTGGAATCTTAGTCCAGCCACTAAGTGTATGACTAGGGGAAGACATTTCATCTTTTAGAGTCTGACCCAAAGTGACCCATAGGAGCTGCTTTCTCTGTGAATTCCAGAAGTGGTGCTATTTACCCCACAGCATTTCTGTGAGGCTGAATCCTGAGTGCATGCATTTGCTAGGCAATCATCTATTAAGCACCTGCTGTGTGTCAGGTAATCTGATAGGTGTGAGAGGAACATCAGAGATAGACTTGTCTGTGCACCCCCAGGACTCTGGCCAGGTAAGAAGGACTTAGATGTTAAATACAGATTTGGGGCTGGGGATGTGGCTCGTGATTAGAGCACTGGTCTACTATGTGCAGAGCCCTGGGTTGGATCCCTAGCACCAACAAGAAAACAAAATCATGTTTTCATTTATAAGTACTGCAAGAAGAAATGCAGATTGCATGTGAATGGCCTTCACTGAGTCTGGTGCTTGTGGAGGTCGAGGAAGGGGCTCAGGTGCATGGCGCTGAGCTGACATTTGAAGGAGGTGTTTAGAAGGAGCTGGTCCCTGAGAGATGAGCAGCAGATGTTAGTGCCCCCTCTGCCTTGACCATGTTCCTTGACCGTGTTTCTCACTCACGCCTGCTAGGTTGTAGGGGGTTAAGAGGTTCCCAGCCCCACTCCAGGGATCTTAGATCTGGGCAGGAAAGAAGTGGGTGCTGGGAACCACTTCCAGGGGCCTGGAAATGGGTGAAGACATTGAAGGGAATGAATGTGCAGCCAGCGGTGACATTTTCTGTGTGTTGGACTGGGCTCCCTGGTGCTGAGCCGGAAGGAGAAGAGATGCTGGCTCCCTGGATTGCAGATTCAGTGCTTTGGAAGGGGGAGGACAAATGAGTCTGTGACCCAAGGAGCCAGGAGGGGGCGGATCCCGGTGGTGTAGGTAGGGGTGGGAGCTGCTAGAGGTGTGAGCGCAAAGAACAGGGTCCAGAGAAGCAGGGGACATGCACAGGAGAGCAGACTCTGGTGTCCCACACCCAGACAGGTGGGTGGTGCTGGTCTGGGCTCCCTTGGGCAGCACTGCTCACTTGTGCTGAGCACTTTCTATGGAACATCAGAGTTAGTTCTTGTAGTACACCTGTCTGGCAGGCATTATTCTGTGTGTGGTGCTGGGGACTGAACAGGTGTTGCACCCCTGAGCTACACCCTCAGCCTATCCCCATTTTGCAGGTGAGAAAGGTAAGGCTCAGAGAAGTGAGGTAAATTACCCGAGATCACACAGCCCGTGAGTGTTGAAGGCGGAATCCATAATTCTGTATTCCTTTGAATCCATACTCTTCCCATTGTATCATGCAGGCAGATGATTTTTTGGCAATATTTGCCTCTGAATTTCCACATATAATAATAAGAATCTGTTCAATGTAATGTGTTTTACAGAACTGTCTCGGGTGCCATTTCAGGGGCAAGAGTTATTGTCCTCGGGACAGAGGTGAGAAGACTGAAATGGGAGAAGCAGGTGGAACTTTTAATGCCACACAGCACACATGGAAGACAGGAGATGGGAGAGATGGGGCACTTTCTGCCATTGTCTGGGGACACGGGGGCTCCTTGGGTATCTACTGATCCCTGGACCGTCCCCAATCCTTAAAATGAAAACCCTAAGCACAAGCAGTTTCTTTTTCTTAGGAGCACAGAGCCTTTGTCTCTGACCTCTGATAAAGCCCCCAGCCCATGTCCCCTTTCCTGAAGCCGTTCCCTCTGAGAGGGGCAGGCCATGGGCCATGGGTGTTTTCCACTGAGGATCCCATAAAGAATGCTGCACGTAATATGAAACGCGTGTGGTTCTTTTCTCTGTCCCTCCACACCCGCACTCTTTCCTGTGCAGCTGGGAGCCCCTTCTGTAGGAGCCCTGGGCAGGGAGCTAGGGCCATGCCCACCTAGGGAGGCTCTGTTGGTTGCCGCCTCCTGCTGGCAGAACTGGGCTTGGAACTCCATCCCCTTTCACTTTGCCACTGGAGTCCTTGCTTCAGCTCTGGGGAATGCTGAAGGAGGCTGTGCTCAAACTCAGGGGTGTCTGAGGTCAAGAATCTGCACAGCATGTCCTCCATACGCTTCTGTGCAAAAGATGACAGGGTGCCCAAGGGAAGATCCATCCTGCCCCTGTCTACACAGCAGGTCTGCTATGTTTATTGGAGAAATGTGAGTATCCCACCCTGGGGCACCTTCACTCCAGGTGTGCTCTGCAGAAGTGGTGATCTAGCAAGCATATGGGTGCAGGGGTCATCCTGTACTGGAGCACCCCATTGGCATCGTCTGCAGGACTCAACCATGTGCAGAATGCTGGCCCCAGCCCAGGGTTTCTCATTCCAGTGGGTCAGGAGTGGGTGGTAGAGTTTGCACTTTCAACAGCTCCTGGTTCAGTGCCCCCCTTGGGAACTACTGGTCCACAGGGAGTAGGATGGAAGGTGGGTGAAACGAGACTCTGCAGTCAGCTTTCTAACACTTGATCCAGGAGACCTGATCTACAAGCTCACGGCAGGGTCAGGGCCTCACCTGGCATGCTGGGCTCTAACTGCCTTTACCTCTGTGCCGTTCTCTCAAGCCCTGTGGCCTCCTCTCTCCTCCTGGACTCTTTACCCTCACTGAACAGCTTCCCCAACCTCTCCCTGGCATGGTGGCCCCTCTCCTCCTTCCCTGTCTTTAAGAACACTGCTTCTTCTACTTTGTTTGTCCCAGTCCTCTTTCTTCGAAGAAAAAGACTTCAAAGAAAGTCCTCTTTCTTCCCGAAAAGCATCTCCCTTTTCTGAGAGGACCCATCAGTGTCTGCCACTTCCTCTGAGAAGCCCTCCTTGACACTCCCAGGCGAGGCCTGTGGTTCCTTCCTTCCTTACTTTGGCAGAAGCGGCCTAGTATCTCTGCTGATGGCTGCATCCTGCCATGTGGCGGATGTTTCCTGCCTCCCCTAGCCTGACACTTTCTTCTTGATAGCAGCAATTTTAGGCTCATTTCTCATTGGAGCCCAGGGCATAACTCGCTGCACGACCCACAGTAGCACTGGACAAGTGGTGTGGACTGAACAGATGGACTGCACATTGCTGGGCATCCGGTAGGAGTCAGTGCAGGGCAACGAGGTGAGGGGTGGGATCCTTCATGTCCCTGCCCCAGGGAGACATTATGCTGGCCACTGGGGACGAAACTAGTAGATGGAGGGGGCAAACTCTGGTTTTTGTATAGTTTGTTGCTAAAGGGAGAGAAAGGTAAGACTGGGTTAATTTCAACAAAGTTGAGAGCTGTGATGGGGAAACACAGGAGCAAGAGGGACTCAAAGCCTTGGCACCTGATCTTAGTGGGGTGGAGGCTAAGGTCAAGGAAGTGATATCCAAAGTGAGGCCTGAGGATAAAGACAGCGTGAGCCGGAGCGTGGCAATTTTGGGGAACTGAAATTGTCACAGTACAGCGCACAGTCCAGGTGGCCTTGACTGGAGCATCAAAGTGGAGCTGGATTTGAAACAATTAGTGGTGGGGGCAGAGGGACAGCCCTCTGAGAGATGATCAGAGGAAGTGGGAGGCCAGGTGTCCTTGCTGAGTGAGGTGGGAAAGTGACAGAATGTGAAAAAGTACAAAAAGAGCGCCTGGCCCGTGGTGGGGCCGGGTCTGAGGACATCCGGAGGGAGTGGGATCAGTGTAGAATAGTGTCCTCCTCTGAGGGGCTTCTTGGAAATGCATTTGTCAAGGACTGGGGGCATTTGGAAGGTGAAAGGAATGAGGGGAGAGCTGGGGGTCAAGGAGGACCCAACAGAAGGCACAGAGCCCAGAGCCCCAGGGCGAGGGCCCTCCTGGCACAGCTGCAGGAAGGGCTCTGTCCTCCCATTGGCCTGCGTTTCCTCCTCGTCAAATGCTAGCAAGCCCAAGCTTACAGTCCAGCAGCCCTGCCGGCTGGGATCACCTCCCATTTTCCGGAGGAGGAAGCGAGCACCACAGTCATGGGACGCTTTGGAGGGAGGTCACAGCAAGGCCACATGGTGTGGTGGTTTGTTTTCTCTGAGGAGTGACCTTTCCCTGGGCTAAGACCTTTGGGCCAGCTGCTCTTCAGGATGAGCAATGCGGTCTCCTTGGCAGGCACCATGGTGTCTCTCTCCTGATTCTTAAAAGCATGCTGTGCTCCTTAGGAGGCCACTTGCCTCTGGCTGTCTCCTCTCCCTGGCTCCCTAAAACAGATTAGGCTGTGTTGGCAGCATGGGAAAAGGGGAAGCCCGGAAGTCCTGAGGGGCGAGGGGGACCATGCCAGGCAGGTTTTTACACTGTGGTATCTCATTCCAGTGGCAGAGGGCACCGATGCGGAACACACCGAAGTCCTGCTCTGAATTCGCATCGTGGTGTGGCGGAGCTGGGATCCAATCCAAGATCTATCCGATCTCAGAGAAGCAGGGTAAACAATACCAGGTGGCAGAAAATGCTTAGGAACCAGAGCCTCTGCCGGAGGGAGGGTCAGTGTTCTGGGTGGAACTGTTTCCAGAACACGATACACTCGTTCATGGGTTCATTCCTGTTCGCATGTGGCTCTCCTCCTGTACCTCCGCACCTGCTCCTCCCCCGAACCCATCTCTGAAGCGTTCCCGTGACTGCGGAGGACCCCTGGGCTGTGAGGTGCTCTCCTCTCAACTGGCCATTTCTTTGTTCCCGTCCTTAAAATGGAGGTCGGCGCACCCTCTCTTGCTGGGTGTCTTCTCAGGCCGCACAAGAGGTGCCTCAGTAGATCCTGGTGGAATGCATGAGTGAAGGGTTGCGAGAACGAATCTTGTCCCCAGAGTCAGGTCGCCAAGGTTAGTCTGGTAGTGCCCCGCTCCAGGTGAGCCCTGAGAGGACTGGAGGAGGTGAGGCAGCACAGCCGAAGTCCCGCGTGCAGCCAGATGGTAGAAGCCAAAACAGACAAAAGAGGGAGAACAACACAGCAATGCCCTCGACCCACAATGCCTCATGCTCACCAACTTCCCGGATCTTCTCTGCAGAACTCAGGTTGCTTTTCTTAGATCAGCTCAGAAATTGGAGCTGAGCTTGCCACCTGCCTGCCGGGGTCCAGTCTCTTCTTAAGTAATTTAAATGAATCAGGAATTGTAATATGTCCATTAAAAAAATATATATGTATATATTTCCCAGCCTTTTAAACTGTAAGATGTAGCTTGCAGAACTGTGATCAAGTTCGAGACAAAGAAAGGAGGAAGATGAAAGAAGTAGGTTCCAGTTCTCTTTTTGTGCTTTCTTCTTCCCTTTTTCCCTCCCTTGCTTCTTCCCTGCCCCGCTCTTCCTCCTTATCTCCCCCCTTCTCTCTCTTTTTTCCTGTTTCTTTAAAATATGGAATGTAACACAAGAATAGACCTGCAGAAACAGTTTGGACTACGGGATGATCTTGAGGGTGGGCGTGTGCTGAGGTTGGGAACAGAGAGACCCAGGACGTTGGGTTCTCAAAGACCATAGAGTCTAGATTGCTCATTTCTAGAATTTTTACACAAGAAAAAAGAAAAAAAGAAAAGAGAAAAGATTTGTATCTGAAGTTACTCTTACTGAATTTTGCTTATTTATATGAAGATACAGGAAGGAAAGGGATCTTGACTTTGGGACCTGGTGGATGTGGCTACTTTTAGAAGTAGGATCCAGGAAGCTGCTAGAGGTGCAGCCCTGTGGGAGGGCTTTGTGTGGCGGATCAGACAGTGACTCTCAGATATGCAGCTCTTGGCCAGTTCATCTGCACCCCTGACCAGCCCAGTAGCTGCAGCAGGAGCCAGATAGGCCCTGGAGACTGAGAGCACTGACAACGTGTCCAAATATGTCCAGTTGGGAACATGGGACACACACCGATTGGCACCCTCAAGATCACAAGGCTTACAAAGTGTGTTTATTTCTGTATACTGGAAGAGCAAAGATAAATGCTGAAGGACCCTGTGTCTGTATCCACACCAGCTTAGGAGAGAAAGTTGCAAACGCTTTGTAAAACACCATTCAGCAGAGCGGGGAGGAAGAGTTGGGAGCCACAGACCTGAGTGGACATTGGATCCTGGCCGTTGTCCCAGCCAGGGACAGTCATTATCATGCTTTACACACAGGATCTTTGAGCAAATGCATTTCTGATCTGTTATCTCAGAGCCCTTCATGACTAACTCTATGTGATTCTACAATGCACTCCATTTATCTGTTGAAGGACTTGAGGCCCAGAGAAGTGAAGGGACTTATACAAGGTCACATAGCTGGTGGAGCTTGGAACAAACTAAACTTGTTTTTGTCCCACTTCTCTTCAAGAAAGCCTACTACCTACAAATAACTTGAAGGAAAGTGACAAGTGTCATGTGCTACTTTTAGTTTCTTCCTTGCATTAGGCCCAGGAAGTGTCCATCCTGCCTCCTCTGTTCAGGCCTGTGGGTGATCCTTGGGCCCAGGCTTAATCCAAGAGGAGGATTTAGTAACAAGGGTTGCCTGGCCTCTCGGTGGGAGAGCTGTTGCCCCAGCTCCATCCCTCAGCTACACTGATCAATGGCGCATAGGGCTCCATTTGGGGGCCTTTGAGGTAGACATGGCAGCAGTCCCCATGGAGCTCACCCGACAGACTCTTGGGGTTCAGAGGTTGGGCGGGCAGTGCTACAGGCCTAGGCAGAGTAGGTGGGGACTTCACAGCAGCTGCAGGAAAAGGGAAGGACAGGCCAACAGCACTGCACTCTGTGCTCCCACACATCTGGAGGAAATTTCTGGTGCCCATGGGGCCTCAAGCCCGGCAGCCAGCTGTGAAGGCCAGTCCCCATGAGACACTCAGCTCATGCTGTTTCTTCCACCAGAGTAGCCATCTCCTTCCAGTGTACAGGTGATGCCGCCTGCCCAGCCCCACCTAGAGTCCTTTCACTCTGTTTTGCACCAAGAAAGTGCCCAGAGAGGTCACCATTGGTGCCCCAGAGGCTTACACATAGGTCTTGGACTCTGGGGCCTGCAGAGGAGGCTGGAGTTGAGGGCCTCAGCGCGACATGCGGTGATGTCTGAAGAATGCATTCCATCCCATGAGTCCCTTCGCCTGGCAAGCACTGGGCTCTGAAAGCTTCCCTCACAAAGATGCCTACAGCTCCAGCTCTTTCCAAAGGAGCCGTCAGCCCCCGGCTCAGGAGGGCAAAGGCCACTGTATTGAGAGAATGATCTCTTTCTCTGAGAAAGCTGCTGCTTTCAGAGCTGTGGCCACCCCAGCTTGGCCATCGTGCAGGCCTGCATCAAGAAATAAAAGGTTCTCACAGCCGGGTAGGCGCTGCAACACAGTTTAATTTGCTGTAATTATAAGTTCTCTCAATGTGTTTTATTGTGTGCATTGTTGTTTCAGCAAACATTGTTTGGGTATAGAAAGCTTTTTTATCATTTAAAAATGGTAATTTTTTTCAGGTTCCTTATTCTCACCCTTGGGCTGGTTCCTTTGCTCTTCCCTGCACCTTAGAGACAAGCAGATCTTGGGGTGGCCTTTCCTTTTTGGAGTTTGTGATTTGGAGGGAGAGGGAAGCCTAAATTATAGGTTGTGAGGCCAGAGGCTGTGAAGCCCTGGGAAGCTGGGTCAGCAGGGCTGGAGGCTGAACGAGGCTGACGTCAGCCTCAAGCGGGCTGTGTCTGGCCCAGGACCCGGGGCACCCTAGTCCTTGAAGGCTCCCCGTGAGCATGACTCTGGCATTGCTCACTGGGGACTGAAATCCTAGATCTAGTGCTCTCTTTTGCAGCGCACATACATTCAACTTGGAACCACCCATCAGTAAACGTGGCACTGAGTACTAACATACCTGCTTTATCAAGATGGTGGTAGTGATTGTAGTGTGAGTGTGTGAGTGTGTACGCCAGCAAAAATAACATAATATTATCATAAAATAAGTACAACTGTACAGTAAAAGAGATAGCCAAGTGCTCACAGTTAGTGAGGCTGAGCAAGGAACTTCAGTCATTTGGTGTCTGTCTCAGCTTGCTCTTGTGTATTTATCCTCTTTTGTCCATAGGCTTTTTCACCTGGCTAAAGGTACGTCAGAGAGCAATGTAACAGGCGACCATACCTTCTATAAAGTAGAGAGCAGTGGTCTGATAAGTATATAAGAGAATAAGCTTGAAATTACTCAGTGTTTGATGAGGAGTTATTAGATGCGCAATCAAAGGTAAAATCCAAGAAAGAATAAACTGGTAACTGGAACCTCATTGAAATGAACAAACATCCTATCTGCTCTATGAAGGATAATATTAAGATGGACAAAACACAAGCCACAGAGTGTGAAAAAGTATATGCAAAAAGAGTATCTGATGAAAGACTCATACTCCAAATAATGAGAGAATCTATAACACAAGTAATAAGAAAACAGTGTAATTCAAACAAGAGGAAATGGCACTGGGGAGGCTGAGGTAGGAGGATCGCTGTGAGTTTGAGGCCAGCCTGGACTACATGGTGAGACTCTGTCTCAACTAACAGAGAGGAAGTGATCTAAAGCATATGCCTTGCCACAAGAGTTGTACCAAAGGCAGATGATATATACAAAGATGATCAACATGGTGGTCTCTCATTAGAGACCTGCAAGTTAAAACACCAATGTGATGTCCTTTTAAGCAATTAGAATGCCCCAAACCTCAAACATCAATGACATCAAACACTGATCAAAGTGTGGAGCAGCATGAGCCCTCATTCATTGCTCTGCAAATGAGAACTAGCACATCCATGTTAGAGGACAGTGTGCCATGTCTGAGAAAAATAGATCCACTCTCACCACACAGTGCAACTGTACTGCTAGTATTTTTCCAACTGATTTAAAAACTAATGTCCCAAATAGCCCCTTTGCACTAATGTGGATAGCAGCTTTATTTTCATAGCTGTTAAGACTTATGAACCCTCCAATGTTTTTCAATAAGCGACTGAATAATCAAACTGTGGTATGTGTACACAGTAGTATATTACCTCACGATTTAAAAAATAGAGAGCTATTTAGCTAGACAAGGAAACGGATGACTCTTAGATGGATATTGCTAAGTAAAAGAAGGATCTCAAAAGAGCATAGACTGCATGATCCAAGCTATGTGCTGCTCTAGGAAAAGTAAAGCTACAGTGACTGAAAAGATCAGTCTTTACCCAGGACTCAGGGGAGGATTGAATAGGGAAGCCTAGGAGATATTTTGGAGCAGTGAAACGGTTCTTTATGAGACTGTAATTGTGGGTGCATAATAGGTACAGGTGGAACTGGGCGGCACAGAGTGAACTTTGATGTAGTCAAGTTGAAAAATCATTTAGGAGGTCAAGGGATTCCCGGACCGGTTGAAGTAGCTTGACAAAGTGATTTAATTGTGTTAAAATGTATGAAGCAACTGCACTGAAGGGGAAAGTGTTGAGAACCTAAGTAATTTTGGAAATAAATAGAGTCTATCCAATCAAAGGAAAAAAGAATCTGTACGTAAGTATTATACCCTAAGTAGGAGGCCATTTCCCATGAAGTTGTGGGCTGTGGACTTTTTGCAGAATGTCTCTTAGTCAGTCCTGAGCAGACTTAGGCTTGAAGCTTTTGTTCACATAAGTTCCCCACAAAGAGAGCACACTGAGAAATATCCTCGTGATGTCTGTCCCTACAGAAGCTGAGACTCCACAGCAGGGATACTGGAAGGTAGCAAGGCTAAAGAGAAGGAGGGCCATTATTTCACCAGAGCCAAGGAAAGCTGTCTCTGTGCTTCCTCGGAAAGGGAGACAAAAGCAGAGTGAAATAGTCATGAGCTTATTATTGAGTATGAAACTATGAAAAATGCTTTCTCTGTTTTAAGTACTTTATCTCATTGAGTCTTCCAACAACCCTGAATGGCTATATGCCACTCTTCCCACAGCCAGAGGGAAAACAGAGGTCAGAGAAATTAAATGACCCACGCAACAAAGTAGAGCTAATGGGGAATGTGAGGGTATGAGGTGGGATTTGACCCTAAGGAGCTTGGTTCCAGAACCTTCTCCATGTGACTACTTCCTGCTCAACACCATGGTGCTCTGTGGCCATCCAACGCTTGTCCTTTTTTCTAAACTCCTAGAATGTGTTTTGTGAGTATATTTTCTTGTAGAAACCAAGAAAGTGACTGAATTTGTTGTGGTTGTTGTTGGGTGGGGGAGGTCTGGGATAATACAATCCAGAATAAAGATGGCAGATGGAGGAGGCAGAGCCTTTGAGAATCAGAAGAGACATTGGGTGCAGAAATACAGTTACATAGGAGGAATAGGTTCTAGTGCGTTACAGGGCAGTAGGGTGATAAAACAACTTGGTATGTATTTTGTAAAGAAGTACAAGAGAGGGTTTGTAGGCTCCAAACACAAGCAATGATAAACATATAAGAAGACAGAAATGCTATTTAATCTGACTTGATGTTTACTCATTGTATACATGTATCAAATTATCCCATTGCACCTCATAAATATGTACACAATTAAAGCGTGTCAATTAAAAAATAGAAAGCAATCATGGGAGGACTTTGGATTACAGAGCCTGGAAAATGCTTGTCAAGTTCACTTAGATAACAGGGAGTCAGGACAAAGGGGTGGGTGGGGTGCTCTCTCAGTGGACACTCGATAACTTTACTATTGCTGCTTGGCAGCCCCTTCCTGCCCTCTGCTGCCTCACTCCCCACTCACATCCCGATGGCTGCTTCAATCTGGGCCACTTCCTCAGGGGAAGCAGGATGTCTTCTCCATGCTTGAGCCAGGTCTCTGGGGACTTGGGGTGGGAAGAAGCTGTCTAATGGGTGAACACTGAGGTAGGCACCAGAGAGGAAGCAGCACTTCCGAGAGTGGAGGAAACTGCCATTTCCTCCTCCAGCAGGAAGCAGCCTTGGCTATTCTCAGCACCCATGGCTACCGCCCTGGGGAGCAATGGAAATCATAGCTTGGCAGAGACTCTGACTTTCTGACTTGCCTCCTGCAGTTTAACAATCTCTCAGTCAAAATAAACTTGCTCTTTCCTCAGGTCTCCAGGGCACAGTTAAGGTAATAATTGAGAGAGAGAGAGAGAGAGAAGCCAGAGTCCTCGCTGTAGCACAAAGGCACCAAGAAACTTTTAAAATGCCAGGCTGGTATTGGCTGCTGGTGCCTCGTGAAAGTGGGATAATTGAAGCATTGTAAAGACAAACAAACAGGGAGACTCAGTGAGGTCTTCTTAAGTTAAGCCAGTTACCATCTTGCCAGAATTTGGACAGATGAGGAAGAGTGTTGATTCTCTGAGAATATGTACAGAAGTTTTTAACAGAAAGCTGCCTTCTTCAGTAGAAAGGGAAATAGAAAAGGAGTCAGAGGGAACCAAGATCAAACATGGACCTCATGAGAAGGCTGCTTTGAAGAGGTCCCAAAACTGTAAACCTCCTTTCCTCATCTTTCGTGGTTCTGTTTACCTCCCAGAGTTACTCTCAGCTAACTTTGGTTTCTTCTCTCATTGTTTCCATCTTCTCCTGTCTCCTAGTTGCAGAGGCTGGAGATTCCTTTCTTCCCTTCCTGTTTTTTCATTCCATCCACAAGCTATCCAGAATGATCACCTTTGGGTCTCAACAAGGATTGGAATAGTTTACATTCAGAAAACAAACCAATAAACACAAATATGTGATAGGGTTTTGTATTATGATAGGGCAGTGAAGGAAATAACCATCTGCTAGGGCAGACAGTGCTTGAGGGAGGAGGCAGGACTCTAGATTCCTCATGCTGAGGAGGTCATGTTGGACAAGGCCCTCACCAGAGAGCCTTTGGGGCTGACTAAGATGGCCTCTGAGTGTGTGTGTCAGGGGCACTGAACACTTATTTAAGGCCTGCCTGAAGGAGGGTTTAATATAAGAAATGTGGTGAAAAATGAAATGGTCAAAATCCCTACTCTGTCATGGATCCTATATTTTAGGACACGAGTCAGAGAAAAATAAACAAACAAATAATATCAATAATAAATGTTCTGCAGAGAATTAGGATCAGGGTTGGTCTCCGAGTAGAGTCGCTGTGTGACCAGGTAGAGGAAAGGGCAGTGCATGAGGCTAAGGCAGGAAGTAGAGTGTGGGTTAGATAAAAGCAAGGAAGAAGATACAGTAACCTTCTCCCACAGCTCCATTTCCCTCCAGTCCCATTCATCAAGGCCCAAAGTCACTGTGTCCTCAAGGCCCTTCCTGTTTTTTTTTTCCCATTAAATTTATTGGTACATTTAAGGTAAACAATACAAGTTACATTCATCACTGGGATCTTGTATCTGTACATAATTTATCTTGGTTCTTATTTTTCCCCATTCCCCTGCCCTCCCTTCACCCCCTTCACCCTTCCCTATTTACAAAGACTGTTTCCATTTTTTTCCTTTTTTCATATTTTTTCTTTTCCCTTATTTCCTTTCCCCTACCCTTCTCACTTCCCCTTATCCTTTAGACATTTTCTTTCTACTTCACACCATCAACTATAACATTTGAACCTCATCTATACTTTTAGTTTTGCACACCAAAGAAACTATCTGGTATTTACTCAAGTGTGTCCTATTTATTTCACTTGAGGCCCTTCCTGTTCAGGTGAAGAGAATCCCAGCCTGCTCCAGGAGTCTCTCACAGCCTTGGGTGTCACTGGCCATTGTCCCCCTTGGGAGCCTGGAAGTTGGGTCCACTCAGGCCTGCCTGCCCTCCCTTAGGGCGGTCTCTTGAGGACACCGACAGGGGAGCTGGACACTGGGACTGTGCAGAAGTGGCTCCAGCAGAAGGTGCAGCAGGACCCTGGGGCACCTGCCTTTAGGAGGCAGATAACACACTGGAGAGAGGTTTAGGGTTGCTACAGAAAGAATGCTTGCAGTTTGCCAGTCTTGGCTCGCAGGGGCAAGCAGGACAGGGCCTAATGAATATTGTGACTTTGCCCTCACTGCTCTCTGATCTTTGAGTTTAGTGACCTCTAACTTCAGCACAGGGCATCTGCATGTGATCTCAAGTGTACCGGTAGGCATTTGCCTCCCCCAGGAGACTTCTGTGGTAAGTTATAGCAAACCTAACCCTTGCAGCTTGAGCAGTAAAGAGGGTGGAATGGTTCATTCTAAGTGACAGGTTGGGAGTTGTGGAAGAGGCCCCAGATGTGGTGCAGCAGGGCTCCCTCTTGAGTCTCGGTGACTCCTCCGGCTCCATTTTCATGTTGGTGTCCCTTCTGGTCACAAGATGGCTGCCAGGTGTGTGGTCAGTGGATGGACTGCTCTGCCCATATTAGGAAGAAACTTCCGGAACAAACAATTATTCTAGAACTGGTTATGAAACTTCTTTATTTGTTCTCAGGAAATTTTGTCCCTTGTCCCACCGTTCAAAGTCTACACTTTGAGCAGTGCAGGAGACTGACTGTTTGCCATGTTTTCAGTCCATAAATATTGACCAAGGAACAGCGGTTGGCTTGGACTTTAATGAGGAAGAAGCAAACCTACTTGCTCGGCTTCCAAGGAATTCTCTTGGGCTGAATTGCAGTGTGACTCTTGCCCCTCCTCCTATCCAGTCCTGAGCTCAGGAAAGCCCCCTGCATATCACTGCCCACTCCAAAAACGAGTTTGCTCAAATCAGGGAGCCAAGTGTAAAACATTGTATACAGTGCAAATGACAACTTAGCCTCCAAGGGAGATAGAATTTCCAGTAGAAAAGTGGGTCTATATCAAATGGATGGGACTGGGGTGGGTTTGCACTACTTCAGTTTAATGAGGATTGTGGGAATCTTTGAGCTTGGTGATTAGCTTAACCTGGGTTTTAATCTCCTCTCTGCCATTCTTCAGCTGGAAACTTGTTCATTCAACATAGGGCACACATGGCATAAAAACTATATGGTCTACTCCTAAAAAGTTACCATGCCTAGTGTTGGATACAGAGAAGTAGATTACTTCTGGGTGATACACAGAGGAGAAACAGAAGTGGGGCAATGAGAACAGGGAGGAGGGGCACTGAATCCAATCTTGCATGGGATAGGATGGAAAGGAGTTATGGGCTGCTTCCTGGAAGTGGGGTGGAGAAACAAAGCTTCCTGCAGGAAGTGTTGAGAGAGAGAAGCATCAGCCTGCAAGAGGAGGCAGGGTGGCAAGGATGTGATGGTCCAGACAGAAGAAAGTGTCCTCCAGGCCCTGGGGGTGAAGGTGGGGTAGGGTGGGCAGCTTGGGGCAGATCAGGTTGGACACTAAGTGAGGGCTGGAGGATGAAGACCTAGAAGGCTACTTCATAAATTCAACCTATCTGAAGACAAGGAGGAGCTGTGCAAGGGTTTGAAGCAGGGAATGCACTGAGAACCTGTGTTTCACAGCGTATTTGGTTGCTGTGTGGAGTCTGGACTAAAGGGGACCGAGTCAGGGAGCAGGGACAAATGTCCATCCTGTGCTGTAGGTGTGAGAGCTCTGCAGCCTGGAGGGAGACTGTGGGGTTGGGGAAGGGGGCCATGTAGGAAACAGAGGGGTACCAGGTGTGTCTTACTGTAACTCAGAGAAGGAAGAGAATAGTGCAGGTGAGGTGCTCTGATGGGTTCCTTTGTCCATCCCATCCCATTAGGGCTTGTGGATCTGAGATAATCTGCTTTGACAGAATGTATGAGCAAGGATAAGTCTCAGTTGATGTCTATTATCTCACTTTGCTGAACCTATCATCTATCTGTCTTCTGTCTGTCTGTCTGCCCATCTGTCAGCCTGTCTGCCTCTATCTATCTATCTATCTATCTATCTATCTATCTATCTATCTATCTATCTGTCTATCTATCATTTTTAGTGTGGGGGATTGAACCTAAGGCCTCATGTATGCTAAATACACCCTCTACCTCTGGGCCACACATACAGTCTCCACTTGGCCCTTTATACAACTGTTTCCTCCTCCTGTCCTGTGAAATCACCAAGCCTTTGGTGTACAGTCATGTGTCTCCTCTTTGCCCCATAAACCAAGGCTTGGAGGCAGGTCTGTTGCTGGGTATTCGGTGGTGCTCTCCCTCAGCCACTGTTCTCTGGGCTCTTTGGCACAAATTACATGTCTGTCCTAGACTGGCTTTAATCATCACAACCTGGAGTCCTCGTCAAACTGCCTTATCTCAAACCAGTGCTTAGAGGATGCTCTTTCCCTTGGAAGAAATGGTATAATTTCCATAAACATGGGTCATTCAGCCTTGCAGAAATGTCAGATACCAAGCTACCACTTAACAAGGTGTACCAGAAATGCAGAATGTCTGAACAAAGGCTGTTGACAATACTAGATTTTTTTTTCTTTTCTTTTTTGTAGTTCTGTGAAATTACTCTCCCAAAATATTCCTAGTGCTTTATTTACTTCAGCTTCGGGTTTATTTTGGGAAGAACTTTCCTGAAGCTGAGTCTTAGGATGTGATTCTTATCCTGGTCACATCCTGGGGAGTTGTTTTGTGACTTGTGTGAATGGGCTCTGGCTCTACCAGGGAAGAGGATGTGGACTCCCCTGTGCCTGGGAGACAGAGATGACCAAAACGCAGCTCTGCTGGAAGTAAAACGTTCCCAGAACAGAGCCTGGCCTCCAGCACCAGACAGCAAACCTATTCAGACCTTATCAATTAGCTTCTGGGGACTGACGTGTCTCACAGTTTCCAATGGCTGTGTGATTTGTGCCTATTAGGAATTCAGACGCTGGATGATTAAAACCTCCAATGCCGGGAATCTCCTCATTTTAGGAAATTTTGACTGTGAGGCATGCTGGAACCCCTACAGCCACCGGACATGAAGGGGAGGAAGTCAGGGGGCAGGCGAGATCTATGGGAACTGACCCAAGTTCAGTGCTCGTGTCACATGGAGCTGTGTCACAATCCTCCCTCCTTGAGCCTCCATTTTGTCACTGGCAAAATGGAGATGATGAAAACTGACTTAGTGCCAGCCTGCGCTCCAGATGTGATTTCTATTCCCTTCTCTGGTGGGGCCAGAATTCCAATCAGTGTCCATGGGGTGAGGTGAATTGAGGTTCCGTCCAGCCTCAGCTGGGTCCAAGTGGGAGACAGGTGGTTGTTAGTGATCTAACTAAGCTAGACCTGCAGTTCAAGGGTCTTGCACAGGGGAGGAGAGCCCTGGGTCTCTCCCAAACAGTACCACATAGAGCAGTGTTTCTCAAAGTGTGGGTGGAGCACTCAGCAGAACCGGAAATGCTTTCAAGAGTCCATGAGATCAGAGTTAGTTTCTAATACTGCTCAAATGTTATTTAACCATTTCATTGGGCTGATTTTGGAACTGATGGTGTCAAAGCAACAGTGTATAAAATCTTTGTTTTTTGTCTGAATTAAAGGAAGATTATAGTTATTGTCACTGTATTATTCACCACCATGTGTGAATAGTTAAAAAAAAGCCTGTTTTACTTAAGAAAATCCTTACTATTGGTAGGAAACAGGGAAGCAGACTTTCTGGAGATGATGAAGAGGATCAGGAGAAGGGAGGAGAAAAAGAAGGAAGGGAGGGTAAAGGGGTTGAAAACGATCGAGATTATATATACATATATATGCATATATATAAATTTCCCTAAAACTATTACTCTTGTGTATCACACATACTAATTAAAAATGATATCCTTAATAAAGCATTAAAAATAGTCCAAACCACTACATTTCAATCCTGAGTACCTGTCTTTATAATGCTTTGCATGATGAAATGGGAAATAGTGTAAAACATTTCTGTTGTCTACCAAAATACAATGGCAAAAGTGGAAGAGCCATGCAGTTGTTTGAGTTGGGAGTTGAGCTAGTCATTTTTTCATGGAACACACTATTTCCCCTTGAAAGAGTGATGAAAAGATACACTGCAATTATTCGGCTTTGGGAGTTGAAGATTGGTGGGGAGGGAGAGAGGGAAAGGGATGGAGGGAGGAAATTGGAGCTGTCACGTTGAGGAAAAAATAATGGCAAGAAGGTTTGGCCTGGGTGAAAAGCTGGAGAAGAGTGGTGGGATTAAAATATATTGCACAGAAAGCACCCAGAGCATCACTGGAGCATCATAGATAGAGGAGATGCAGATATTACAGCTGCAGGAACTATCATGGAAGAAAGGGCACAGAGACCAAGGAAGCCCCTACAGAGATGAGCAGAAGACCAGGTGCTTGACCACGTCTGCTCTATCTTCCCCCTTCCAGTATAATTGAAGGTGTATAAACACAAGACAGAGACGAAAGTTTCTGGCTAACCATACCCAAAGGAGCACAGCAGAAACTAACTAGAGCTCCATCTTCAGAGAGAACGAGAAGCAAGTTTGGTGGCTTTTCAGATACTCCAAGCCCCTTCACTCACTGGTAGATGAGAGAACAAGTCATCAGAGGGAACCAGCTCAAGCATCAGGTTCCTAGCCACAACCAGAGTCCTGGAGTTCAGCTTCTCACAGCTCCTACAAGATAAGGCCTCTCCATTTTTTAAACTGAAGAATAAGAGCACATTGGTTGAATCCTCATGGAAGTATGTATATAGTGTGCTTTTATGAGTGAACTGGAGGCTAAGAATTAATTGGTACTTTAGCTTAGATGGTATCTTTCATAGTCATGTCAGGTTAACTCTCACCAAAAATTGTTGCTTTCTACTAGCATATTAATTGGTTCTGACCTTATATAGCTTGCTCTAATCTCCAATTACATTTTTCCTTTGCTGTACTCCCCAAAATGACTTCTCAATCCTTTCAACCCTTCCTCCATTCCAGACATAAAAGCAATAGCACCAAAGCCCTTTCTCTTTGCTTTCTTTTATTTGTTGAATTCATTTGCTCATTTCATGTTCTTTTTCTTCTTCCTTTCTTTCAGAAGTATTTTCTTCCTGTTCTTCTTTCTTTCTTCGTCCCTCATCCTCTATATCCCAGCCTACCTGTCTTCAATAATATTTCATTGTCTTCCTGGGCTACTGAAAAAAGCATGAAAATGTTACAACAGGTTTTAAATTATATGATTGATGTACAGTTGGTTCTGTTCTCTCATTGCAATGCAGTGACCCAGACTCTTTGTATTAAGTTGAGTATGTTGTTGAGTTGTATGATCACATAAACATAACCAAAAGCCAAGGTCACATCACAGGAAGACACATGCCAGTTAATGAAATTTTCATAGTAACAAGCGAGTTTTTCTATCTGAACTGATCTTCATCCCATATAGAAACATGAGAAAACAAAGCAGCAAGATGCCTTCAAAACTCTTAACTCCCCAATCCAAAAGCTGACCTCGCAGACTCTGAAGTGGAGAAATCTTGAAGCAAAGAACTAAAAAGCCAGATGGTTAAAATATTTGAAGAGATCAAAGAAGAAACTAGTAAGTCAATCCATAAGGTGTTCGGTGAGCTTAAAGAGGATATAAATAAACAGATCTCACTAATAAAATATTTAAAGAGCTTAAAAAAAGACACAAACAGAAATTTGATTGAGTTAAAGATGACAAAGCAAGATATGATAAACATGTTTGCAAAGGGCTACAAAATATAAAAAGGGATCAAGCAGAAATCTTGGGTATGAAAAATTTGTTAGAAATTGTGGGCAATTGGAAAGGCCAATCTGAGAGGAAACTCTCAGAACTTGAAGACAGGTTTGGGGTAGTAGCATGTGTACTGCATGACATCCAGCAAGCAACATGACACATGGAAGCTGGATCCCATGGCTGGCTACTAGATGATATGAAGGGGGGGGGAACCCTAAGAATTATTAGTGTTATGGAAAGGTTAGAAGATGACACCAAAGATAAATAATCTATTCACCAAAATCACACTAGAAAATTTTCCAAATCTAGGGAAAACATTCAGTATCCAGGCAAAAGATGCATATAGAATTCCAAATAGTCACAACCAGAAAAGAACCTAACATAGCCAAAATCTAAGAAAGAATACTGAAAGCTGTTAAAGAGAAACATCAAGTAACCTATTATTAGTTTATATCTAGCTGTACCCCTGGAATCTCATCTCTCATAGGCAAGGCTTTTGGAATAGGATTGCACCATACAGTGCTATCGCTGACTTACTGTTCCAAGATGGGGCCTGGTCGAGGAAGGGAGGTGGATGGGGGAAGGCAGGCCTGGAAAGGTGCATCTCCCTCCCCAGCAATCTTTTCTCTCTGCTTGCTGGCTGCCATCATGGGGGCAGTTTTTCTCTGCCCAGGCCCTGCTACTATGTTACCAAATATGCAAGACCTGAGACTTCTGAAAACCTAAGCCAAAATAAACCTCTCCTCCTTTTAGTTGTAAGTATATGGTATTTTGTCTCAGGGAAAAGGAAGTGACTAAGGCAGTTGCAAAGGTGGCTTATCAGAATAGGAGCAGATTTCTTAATACAAACTCAGAAGGCCAGGAGAGCTTAGAGTGACGTTTTTCAAACCATGAAAAAATATAGTTGCAAACCACGATTACCATATCCTGCAAAATTAGCCTTCAAAATTGATGGAGAAATAAATATTTTTTTTCTAGGACAAAGAGAACTGAAAGAAACTCATGTTTCCCAAAGCAGCATTCAGAAAGTATATAAAGAAATTCTAGACAGAGACAGCAAGACCAAAATCACCAAATATCCCAAAGGGTGGAAAATATGTATTAACTGGGAGAGTAGTTAAAGGAAAAATTAAAAATAAAAGAATTAACCCTGGAAAAATAATGCAACCACAGGACTCAGTGAGTAACATTTAATGTCAGTCGTCTTAGCTCCCCAGTCAAAGACAGACTGGAAGATATGACCAAAAAACAAAAATCAACCATATGTTTTCTACAAGAGATACATCTCATCCTTAAAGAAACATACAGACTAAAAATGAAATAGAACACAACACATCATACAATGCAACAGGAGACCAAAAGCAAGTAGGAGAGGCTATTCTGTTTTTGGACTTCAAACCAAAACTGATCAGAAGAGACAGATTACTATGGACTTATAAAGAGAGCAATTCAGCTGGAAGAGATAGCATGTTTACTATCTCTATGCACTGAATGCAGCTGGCCCTGTGTCATAAAACAGAATCTACTGGACATAAAAGAACAGATAGACACCAATACAACCACAGTGGGAGACTTCAACACTCCTCTCTCACAAATAATCAACCAAATATCAATAATTAACAACAACAAGAACAATAAAACCCCAACAAAATCAGAGTTGAATCACACCACCCAACAAATGGACTTAACAATTATTCACAACATATTTCATCCAATAACAGCAGAATATACATTTTTGCTCAGCAGCATACAGAATTGTCTTAAAAATAGCCCATGTTTTAGGTCATAAAGCATGCTTAAATACATACAAAGGAGTTGAATTAATATCTTTCATTCTATCAAATCATAATTGAATGAAACTACTAATCAACAGCAAAAGAAACCCCAAAATTATGCAAATACATGATGATTAAATAATACACTTTTGAATAATCAATGGGTCACACAAGAAATGAGGGAAGAAATTAGAAAGTCCTAAAATCAAATTATAGTAAAAGAACAATATGAAAAAATCTGTGGGACACAATGAAAGCAGTTCCAAGAGAAAAGTTTATGTAATTATTAAAAAAATTTCAATTCCAAATAACCTAATGATGCACATCAATGTCTTTGAAAAACAGGAGCAACTGAAAACCAAAACTTGTAGAAGGAAAGAAATCATAAAGATCAGAGTAGAAATTAATGAAATTGAGACTAAAAAATACAAAGTATCAATGAATCAAAGAGTTATTTATTTGAAAGGATAAACAAGATTGATAAAACTTTAGCCAAACTAAACAAAACAAGGAAAAGACTCATCCATGCAATTAGAAATGAAAGACAAAAATCCCAACAGACACTACCAGACTCCAGAATATTGAAATGATTTCAAAACCTTATAGTTCAGTAATCTAGATATACATGAGTTATCAAAACTGAACCAAAAGTACATAAAATCCTGAATAATCCTATTACCGAAAAGGAAATAGAGGGAGCTAAAAAGAGCCAAATAAGAAAAGTGCAGGGCTTGATGTGTTTGTTGCTGAATTGTATCAGAACTTCAGGGAAAAATTAACACCAATACCCTTCAAACTCTTCCATGAAATCGAAAGGTAAAGAATCCTGCCAAACAAATTCCTTGAAGCCCACATTACCTTGACATCAAAATCAGACAAGGACTCAAAACAAAACAAACTACAGGCCAGTTTTTTTTTTTTTTACATGACCACAAATGTAAAAATCCTCAGCCAGATACTTGCAGATAGATTACAGCAAATCGTTCAAAAGATCATATATCATTAGCAAGTTGTCTTTATCCCAGGGAGGCAAGAATGGTTCAACATATGTAAATCAATAAATATAATGTACCACATAAACAAAAGTAAGGATAAAAATCACATGATAATATCAATAGATGCAGAAAAATCTAACAAAATCTAATATTAACAAAATCTAATATTCTTTTATGATGAGAATGATTATAAAAGGACCTTACTTCAAACAGATGAAAGTGATTTCTGACAAGTTCAATGTTGATGTCACAATAAATGTGGGAAAATGGAAAGCATTCCTTCTAAAATTAGGAACAAGACGGGTATCCACCATCATCCCTCATTTTCAATATTATATTCAAAATTTTAGCCAGAGTAATCAAGCAAGAGAAAGTAATAAAATGAATGTGAATAGAACAGGGAGAAGTCAAACTATATTTATTTCAGATGACATGATCGTTTACATAGAAGACTCCAAAAATTCTTTTTTTTTTCAGCTTTAATTGAGTTTATTGGTACATTTTAGGGATACAGTACAGTTACATTCATTGTTGGGATCTTGTACCTCTACATGACAAGTCTTGATTCTCATTTTTTCCCCTTACCTCTGCCCTCCCTTCACCCCCTCCTCCCCTCCCCATCTACAAACACTTTATTTTCATCTTTTCATTCTCTCACATTTTTTTCTTTTCCCTTTTTACTCTTCCCCTACCCATCCCACCTTCCCTACACTTTTAGCTCCTTTCTTCCCATTTCTAAATGTCAGTAATCTTATTAG
>NW_022900935.1:33888161-33951416 GCF_012274545.1 Fukomys damarensis | reverse complement strand
ATCCCCTGGTCTCAGCTAGCCAATGGCTGTTCCCCACGACTGAGACTGAACACAGTCCACAAGACCTAACTTGAGTTTCCCTACCCTAAGGGTTGAACTCCACTCAGATCTATTACAGGTTTCCCCTGCCCTTTCTTTAAAGATGTTCAAAGTTGGGAGCTCAGAAAACTACCCTTCATGAGAACCTATGCCTCTGCAGAGTTGGTCTAAGGACTGGCCCAATCAGGAGGTTTGAGAACGGGGGGGGAGGTCGTGGGGGTGTTTCAAGGGCGCCTGCGTGGCTACCTTCCTTACTGGGTCTGTTGTCATGCAGTCCGGGAGGTCGTGCACCCGCCGGGTGATCTCAGGCAAGCAGGTAGCTCCAAAAATTCTGATAGAAGACTTTGAGCAAAGAGGCTGAATACACAATAGTTAGTAATGTTCTTGCATATCAACAATGAAGCCACTGAGATGCATAGATTTAATGCAATTCCAATCAAAACTAGAAAAGCAATTCCATTCACAGTAACTTCAAACATTAAATACCTGGGAATTAACCTACCCAACAGAAGACCTTTATAAAGCAAACTAAGTTCTTTTAAAAAAGAGATTGAAGCAGATACTAGAAAATGCAAAGACACCCTATGTTCTGATTAGGCAGAACAAATATTGTAAAAATAGCAATACTACCACAAATGATATACCAACAGCATTCACTGCAGAACTAGAAAAAAACAATTCTAAAATTTCTATGGAAGCACAACAGTCCAGAGCAATCCTGAACAAAAAGAGCAAAGCAGGAAGTGTTGCAATCCCAGATTTTAAATTATACTGCAAAGCTCCAGTAATAAAAACATCAGGTACTTGTACTAAATAGACATGTTAATCAATGGATTAGAATTGAGGATGCAGAAACTACCCCATGCACCTTCAGCTGCCTGATTTTTGATAAAAGGACCAAGAAAATGTGTTGGAGAAAAGATAGCCTCTTCAACAAATGGTGCTGGGAAAAGTGGTCATCCACATGCTGAAGAACAAATCTAGACCCTTATCTCTCACCCTGAACAAAAATCAAATCAAAATGAAACAGAGACCTATATATAACAATAGAAACACAAGTCTGCTGGAAGATAAAATAGGTAACATTTCTGAAGACGTAAACATAAGTGAGGACATTCTGAACAGAACCCTAGTTGCACAAAACATAATAATGAGAATGAAAAAATGGGTTTACAGCAAATTAAAAGCTTTTGCACAGCAAATGGAATGATCAACAGACTGAAAAGAAAATCTACCCAATGGGGAAACAATTTTGTCAGCTAATCCTCACACAGAAGATTAATATCTAAAATATATAATGAACTAAAGATATTAGATCTCAAAAAATAAAAAACCCAGCCCCAAATAGGCAACTGAAATGAGTAGATATTTCTCAAAACAAGTACAAACGACCAATAGGTATAGGAAAAAATGGACAGCATCTTTGGCCAAATCAAAATGACTGAGATTCCATCTTGTCTCAGTGAGAATGGTATCATCAGGAGCTGAAGAAAACAACAAAAGCTGGAAAAGTCACAGGGAATATTGCTGGAAATGTAAATTTGTACAGCCACCATGGGAATTGGTATGGAGATTCCTCAAAAGGCTAAAACTAGAGATTCCATTTCACCCAGCTATTCCTCTTCTGAGTGTGTTCCCAAAAGAGTTAGACCTAGTATTATAGTGGTATATGTTTATAGCAGTGTAATTCACACTGGCTAAGCAGCAGAAGTGACCAATGAGTAACAGATGAATGGATAAAGAAAATGCGGTACACAGACACGATGGAGTACCCCTCTGCCATGAAGTAGGGTAAACGTGAGACACTTGATCCCTCGATTGACCTTAAGATCATAACCGGACACAGAAGGATAAACATCACATGGTTTCTCTTACATGAAAAAATCCAAAGACAAATTTTTTGATTTTTTTAATTAGTGCATATCTGTAGTACAGAATGTTTACATTCTGTGTGGGGAATTGGTAGGTGTACCTAGCATGTCTTAATTCCTTTTTTTCATATCCTTTTCCTTTCCTCCCTGCCTCCTCCATCTCTTGTGCCCCTTCTCCTTGGAAAAAGATCTATCTTCCTGTTTATTATTATCTTTTATTTATACTGTGGGTAAAGGAAAGAGCAAAATAAAAGATGCATGGTAGGAAACAGGGACGTTTTGGAGATGGAAAAGAGATCTGAGGAAGGGGGAGAAGAAAGGATGGGGAAGAGAAAGGAGCAAAAGTGATTGGGAAACAATATGTAAATGTATAAATCCCCCACGCTGAATGTAATTATTACATATTGCAAAGATACATATAAAGAAAAGAAGAAAGAAGGGCATGTTTCTTTACAAAGACTTGTTCGTGAATGTTGAGAATGGGTATATGTGTAATCACCAAAAGCTAGGGGGGAAAGTGGCAAAATCTGCTGCCAAAGACAAAATATGAGTTCAAATGAAAAGTTAGACTTTTGAAAAAGTAATAGCCTCCACTGTGAGCTGATGCATTAGTTCACTCATGCTGCTATAACACAATAACGTAGACCGGGTAACACCTCAATAGCAAAAGTTCACTTCTCATAGTTTCAAGGGCCTGGCAGCCCAAGATCAAGTGCCCACAGGTTCAGTGTCTGCTCCTAGATGGCTCTTGAATGCCGTGTCCCACATGGTAGCAGGTGACAGGGGCAACAGTTCAGACCCGGAGTGTCCCTAAAGGCACCCGTGTCAAAGCCTGTGGTGCTGTGTCAAGGTGGTAGTCCCGGGGGCTGTGCTCCCGAGGGGACGGGGACCACAGGCCTTGCTTCCCTTTCTTTAACTTAAATCCTGAGTCCCACCATGTGCTCCCCTCCTGGATGTGCAGCATGGCCACAGACCCCTAACAGTGGGCATGGATTACATCCTCCAAAACCCCGAGCCCAGATTAACTTCTCCTCTCTGTGCGCTGCTTCTCTTGGGAATTTGTTTGGCAGCTGACTAACACAAAGGGAAAAAAAGGGTCTGGTTAGCCCCCCTCTTTTTCATAAGGTCACTCGTCCCTCCAAAAGCCCCACCGCTCGATACTGTTGCTTTGAGGATTAAGTTTCAACATGGATTTTGGAAAGGGACAAAAGTATTTGAACCATAGCTACTGGTTCCTGATCCCCCTTCTCAGTGAGAAGCCACCATTTGACGAGATCTGGTGTCCTATCTGGTGTCCGCTAGGATCTGAACAGGATATTAACATGTTCCTCCTTTGTCCAAGTCCATGTCTGAACAAGGCTGGATTTCTTCTTATGCTCTAACTAACAAATTGCAATACAGTGAATGCAAACAAACATGAAAATTGACTTTGCTTGCCAATAAGTCAGACAGTGATTTGTAAACATGTGAGAAAATGTCATTTTTCTCACTGATATCTTCCTCTCATCAATTTTTATATAGCCTTTTCCATTTAAAACGTATCATTGATGTCAACATGTATTAAGTCTACTCCTGTGGTTTAAAAATCAACAAACAGATGTATATAACATTTCTAGGTTTCAATTTCTACTATGGAAATCAGCCCTGGATATGGTCCACATAAGCAAATATCCTTCTGAGTCGTCATAATTTTTAACAGTATAAAGACTTCTCTTTCGAATTTTGCTTTCGCCTGTTTACCTACCGCATTGTCTTGGACACTTCTCTTCACTTCACTTTCTTCACTGCTAGAATAGAAGTAATTTTCACGCATCTCAGAATGGTAGGTTTTGAGAATTATACGTAGATCAACTTCTCCAAGGGGCTTAGAACAGGTCCCGATTCCACCGAGTGCTGTATCAGAAGGGCAGTGATGATGACAGTGACCTTCACACGCGGCATCGTGTGGCGGTCTGTAGTCCTGTGTTCCCCAACCAGCTGGGAGGCCCCCCAGGGCAGGGTGTCTGCAGCGCCTCTGGATGCCGGCACAAGGCTCAGGGTACCCTAGGCAGCCGTAAAGCTTAACACATGAATGAATGCGAGGTTGGGAGAGAGCAGGGCAAAGCCCAGCTAGATTCCTGGTACATAATCAGATTTATGAAAAGGAAGTTCAATCGCAAGTAGTTGAGAAAGACAGGAAGGGTGCAAGGGAGGAGCAGCCACCAGGAACTGGACAGACACGGTAGCTTGTAGGGGTGACAGAGGGGTGTCCTGGCTGTTCGCAGTGATTTTGACCCCCCCCCCGCAATGCTTTCTGGCGCCTGCTGAGCAGATATGGAAGGCTTGGTGGACACGGGGGTGGGGGTGGGGTGGAGAGGGCTCCACCTGCTGGCGGGGCCGAGTAACACAGCCCCACCTGATTCTTCGGACTAATCACTGGCGTCTCTGCTTCAGATCAGAGTCGAAAAAAGGAAGGTTGAAGCATAAAATATCATTCTTCACTAATTTTTCAAATCCACATTTTAAATGAATAGTGTGTATTTGACCATCCCATCCTCGTGAATTCTAAGGCATTTCTGAATGTTCAGGAAGGAAAGGAACAAAAAAGTTATTCCATGTCAGTCCCAGGCCAGATGTATTATTTATGCTTTCTCATTTAAAACCCTGAACCTCTTAGGAAGGAAAGCAGAATCACCCAGTTCTGCACATGAAGCAACTGAGGCTTGTGGTGTAAGTAAACTCTCCAGGAGCCTGCTGCCAGTCAGTGGCCCGCTGGGATTTGAACCCAAACCTGTGAAAGTTCACTATCTAATCTCTAACAAAGCAAGATCTGTTTCCTTTTTATTACTTAAGTAATGCACACATCTTGTCTAAACATGAGAATGTACAAATGTAAACGAGATAAACAAAAATAAGAAACAAAAACTACCCATAAATTTTACCATCCAGATCTAAGAACCTGTTTATCTTTCCATATTTTCCCATATATGTATTTGCAGCAGGCTTTCTGATCAACAATATATCACAAACATCTTTTTGATTCTATAATGTATATTTCTAAATAATTTTATAAGATTGTCTAGTACTTCATTATATAAATGTACCATTTATCTGACCAGTTCTCTGTTGTTAAATATTTAGCTTGTACCTTGGTTTTCACTAATGTAAAAACAATTCTGCAATAAGCACCCGCATGACTTAAACTTTGCGTATGCCTTTACTTCCTTAGGATACATTGTGAGAAGCAGGGTTGATGATTTAAAGTGTATTTTGATGTTAAAGACATTTCAATACAAAATGTCACCAAAATTTCTCCCCTAATTTCTCTGCCCCTTCAATGAGTGAGTATAAAAAACTTTGCCAGCTGCATAATCACACATGAAATATTTGTTTTAGTAAATCCATATTCTTGCAATTGCACGTTCTTGCCTCAAGATCCATTTGGAGTAATGCTGTGCCCTGGGGTGTTCAAAGTGTTAAACTGCCACTTGTTCCAGGTGACAGTGCTCATTGCCTGTCTGGGCTGTGTCCAGGGAATCAGGTGACAGGAAAGATGCAGGTCTGGGTTTGGTCAGGCCTTGGGACAAAGGGACCGAGAGGGCTGGGGTGTTGGTGAAAGCAGCTCAACTGCTCAGGACCTGCCTTCCAGGTGTTCTTGCTTCCTGGGGGACTGTGGTGACCATTCCAGAAGGAGAGCTGGTGCCAGCCAGTCCCCTAGGGCTGGTAGGGTCTGTGGCCAAGGGAGGTGGGCAGCCATCACCCCACAGGCTGACAGTAACGAAGCAGCATGCACTCCTGGAGGGGCAACTCTGGGAGGAATCTGGGGCAAATGGAATGTCAATGGTCAAGAAAAGTGCTTCTCTTGGCACTGGGTATTGTACCCAAAGTCCTTGAATGGTTCAGCTGCCAAAGACACAAGTTGGCATTTGTGCCCTTGGTGAATTCTCCATAATCCTGCATACTTTTACACTTAGACATCTACTCTGCACCTACATCTGCCTGCAACTCCTGGGAAGCCTCTCAGGGGCTGAGTAGACTCCCGAGATTGGAAGAGGTTTCAGAAATGAAATCGCTAACTTCCTAAGTCGAATTTGCAGGGATGGGATCCATTCATTACCATTGGCTTTTTCTCTGTATGCCGCCTGACTATGAGGAAGACTAAATCCTGTGTAAGGTGTGTGTGCATGTGAGAAAACATGAAATAGGGACAAGGGGAAATGGGTGTATGGTGTCTCGTGGTAGTTGAAACTCAATCACTGCATAGCGGGTGTGTTTGTGTGTGTGGTCTTCCATTGGGCTGTAACAGTACAAATGGTTTGAGTAAGTCTTTCACACAGGCAGTAACCCTTGGTCTCTGTTTCTCTCTGTGCCTCTGTCTCTGTAGCTCTGTCTCTATTTCCTGAATTGAATTCAGGGCCTTTGCACTGGCTACAACCTGAGTTCTTTTTATGTTTTCAACATGGGGTCCTCCTGCCTCAGCCTTTCATAGTGCTGAGAATGCAGGTATGGGCAAGCCCAGCTGTGGCATTTTTCTTTTTTAAAATTAAATTTAAGATGGTTGACCAACTCCCCTGCTGTGTCACTCAGCTTTCTTTAGAAATACTAACCTAGTCTTAACTCAGGTTTTTCTGCCTGGGAACCTTCTCTGTCCTCTGGGTGCCTTTGTACATCTCTGTTCTGGCTCACAGATTCTAAAGGCCAGCTCTGGATGCAGCCTGAGCTCATTTACTTCCACACAGAGCCTGATTTCTACTGTTTGCCACTTGGCATTTGCATTCTTCACCAGCTGTACTGATGCTAAGAGTTTAGGCTCTAGAGCAGGGATGGATGAGAGCTAAGGCCCAGAAAGGAAGTTGGGGACCAGGCAGGTAATCTCAGAGGGCTTCAGGCACAGGGCCACCTAGGGGTCCAACAGAAGTACCATGAGCACCTTTGCCCCAGAGCTGGATCTACTAAAGTAGTTCCCCAACTCCAGTTGCCTATACCAGGGCCTCTCCAGGCCCTCGTTAGTGTGAGACAGGATACGCTGCCCTGGGTGCAAGAAGGAGAAGACTTTGAAAGCAGGCAGCTGACAAACGTAAGGATTAAAACCAGCCACTGTCGTAGTGGAGTGAGCACTCTCCACGCTTACTGCCTACATTCAGGCATGGACAGAGCAGGGTCCTCCTCTCTCACCCTGTGAACTATTCATTGACTTATCCTCGACTTGATTTTTCAAAGCATGACTTTCAAAGACACCTTCAAAATCAGAAATAAAGCACAGTTCAGGGAAAACCATGCCAAAAAGAAGAGAAAAGTAGAAAAAGAAAGAAAAAAGGTATGGACATGTGAGCTGAGGGTACACCAAAGATTTTAATAATCCTTTGCACTTGATACTTGGGATCTGTGCATTTGAATCTAGTTTTCCTAGGAGTCAAGAGAAAAGTGGGTGCATGAAAACCATCCTCACAGCCAATATGTATGACTCTTTTCCCCCAAGCAGATTCTCCTCATTGTCTAAGGGCATAAACCTCACATTTTTTAGGTGTATGAATATTTCTTTCCTCTTTATGGATTTGTTTTATTTGTCTTTGGAAGCATGAGATTTAGAAGATGCGATGTAGAAGCCAGGTAGGCTGGGATCCATCCACCGTCTGTACAGAAGCTTCACGACTTGGAAAGCCGTTAAACTTATTTAAACCTCAGAAAATTGCTGAGAAGACATTGAGGAGAGAATCGTTCTGGTCTGTGAGTGTACCACCACGGGCGACCCTACCTGCTGCTCTGCTCGATGATATGTAGCAGATTCGTATCTGCCCAACTTCAGGGATCTTTGGCAAAGGAGGCTGAGAAGGGCTCAAGGACTATCAGTGACGGCATGGGCAGATGCAAGGACCTCAACCTGTGCCTTCTGGCTTCCAAGCCCTTGCTCTTCTCACTCTGCATCTGCACCTGGATTTTCCCCAACACCCCATTCCAGCTGCCTGCCAGAGAAGGTTGCTTCATACAGAGCCACACGTCAGCAGAAATATCACGTTTGAAAGACAAGCACCGGTTTGTCCTTGGGGTGGCACTGATGTTTGTTGTACATGTCCTTTTCTAGGATGTTTGGAGCATGGAGAACCAGGATAGGGTCTTTGGCCAGAGTGGCTTCTGCTGCCTTTCTGAGCAGTGAACCAATGGGAGAACTCAAACTGGAGCCTGCTGAGTATGACCAGGACCCTGGCTTTGCCAGGTGGGTTCTCCACTCTCCAGAGCCAATTAGATGTAGAAATCTTTCCACGAGGCCTCTAGAATGAAGGCAAGTGGGAGCAGAAGCTAGATGGGGCCCCAAGAGATCTCATTCTTGTGAACGAGGAGGAAGTGGTGTCAAGTCCACTGGGTGTGGTGCAGTGGGGCAGGGTGGGCCTGGTGCTAGGGCGGCCACTGTGGGGACTCAAGTTCCATTGCAAGTGAACAATCACTTGGCCTCAGGATCTCCTGGGGCCGCCTGGGTGTGTGGCTTCAGACTAGAAAAACATTTCCCTGGCTGCAGGCACTCAGTGGCTACTAGTTATTTTCCACTGCAGCAGCCAGTGTGGGCTGGGTTTTGAGGCCCTGAGCCTTGCAGCCACTGAGTGGGGAGGAAGTCCCAGGGGCAGAATCCCGCAGGCCTGTGAGCTGCCTTGGTGAGGTCCAAGGCCCCCGAAGGGGCTGAAAAACAGTGCAAACCTTAAAATCTTCTGTTCTCACCCAAAGATGAGAAATTGCATAAACAAGATTAGATTCCAACTAGAAGCCCTTCATCCACGATATTAATTAATCAATCAGCCACTATGTGGAGTGTGGGATGTGTGAGTACGGTGCTCTGTGACAGCAACACAGAAGTGAAGCAGACAGCATCTTGGGAGGGAGATGGAGCCAACAAGAGGAATAGGTTCTCTGGGGCTTCGTCCAGACCAAGGGGTTGGCGTCTCATTCACCACACAGCTCACAGGAAGACAATGCCAGCTTCTCAGCCAGCGAACAGCAGGTCTCAGGCCACTTTGATGGGTACATTTGAGTAGACCAAGCCTGGAAGTAGGCAGAAGCAGATTTTGGAAACATTCAGGCACATAAGAAGGGTATGCAGCATTCGAACTGTTGGAGGCCACACGGTCCAGGAAGCACAACTGACAATCAGCTTCCACAGGAGCCTAGAGTGAGTTTTCCCTTAGAATGAAACATATCTGCTTCTTTCTTCAGCTTCCTGGGACTGCTTTTGGGAATCGTGGAGGTCTCTCTGCTCGTAGGGTTCAGGGGATTCATGATGCCTTTGTCATCAAGAAGGAGAGGCTCCTTCTTCACCCTTCGCTCTGCTCACTCCATGTTCATGAAACTGAGTGGCTTCGTGGGCATGTTAGGGGGTGCACTTGACAGATGGTGAAGTGCCAGGGCCCAGCCATGAAAGAGGAGATGCTCATCCCACAAGAATTAGGCTGAGAGAAGAGACCCCGGATGTAGTGAGTTGGGAGGTAATCTCAGCGTCTAGTGATGAGCAGGAGATGTGGAGGGTCAAGTCCACCAGACAAGGTAAATACATGAACCATGAAGTCAGAATCTGGGAGTATCAAGAGCAAGTTAGAGTAGGACTGAAGGAAGAGGCAAGGACAAAAGGTCCAGCACTAAGGGCACGAGGAGCAAGGTGGTGGTTCCATGTGCTAGGTTCAGCCATTGTGGCCTAGTGGATCCATGAAGAACATTGGAGCAAAACTTAAATTTGAATCAAGAATAAAAGTCCAATAGTATTTTATGGGGCAGGTGGCGGAACCACTGAGGTAAATCCCTGGCCCCTACCAATACAGAGCAAAAGAAAAACAGATGTGTAGCAAAGAGCAGTGGGGTGGGAAAGGATAAGTGTCTTTTAACCACTGGTGTTAGCAGACTCGTTGGCTGGGAATAGATTGCTCTTACATATTTCAAGCATCCAAGCTCTGTATCCTACATGCACATAGGATATAGAGCTGATACTTGAAGGAATGGAACATGTAGGCCTAAGACAGTAAGACCTGAGAAGCAGACACTGGAAGGGATTTTTATGAAAATGTGTAAATTCATATGAACCATCTTGAGACTTCCCAAAGACTATCTTCTCTTGATTCGGCAGAAGTTTCCAGCCACTGTGTCAGCATAAGCATTTTTATGACTCCTCTGCCCTTCTCACTGATGCAAGAGTGGGTTTCTAGATCAGTCCCATCTATTTTGGCCATTTGTAACCTGGACCGGGAGGGCAGTGGTTCTGCTACCTTAAATGCACTCTTTGCCTCTTGCCACCACCTGGAAGCCTCTGTGTTTGAGAAAATTCATTGTGTTCTTGAAGGAGGTGGCACACCTCATGGGTCACCATGAAGACTGGCAAGTCACCTGTGGTTCCCGTATTGCAACAGGAGGCCATTAGGCTCTGGGTTTGATTGTGAGCACACTGAAGTATGACTCAGAATTCAGAAGAAAATGAAACTTAAACTCAGTCAATCACGGATGGCCAGGTGGGCATTAGTTGTATAGTTGTGAACTTCCTCCTGGGATGATCCAGATAAGGGAAGGGCTCAAACTGTAATGTAAAACATGCTTTGTTCTGTTCCCACATTCATCCTATAAAATTCTTCTCTTCTTGCTGCTTTGGTGTGGCTTCTGAAATTGATCTGGAGCTGCCCAGATTGTGAATTGCTGTTTGCTCCAATAAAACTCTTCAGTATTTTCACGTGCCTCAGTTTACCTTTTAACACTATGAAGGGTACCTCACTGAGGGCATGAAACACAACCCAGACTCGGCTTTCTAAGCCAAGTGCCCTGACCTATAGGAAGGGCTGCCTTTTATTAATCCAAATCAGAACCCTGTGCATATCAGTGCTGGTCTTGTGTTGACCAGTAGCTAAACCTCATGTATGATATTATCCAACATTCATATTTACTATCCCTATCAATGTAGTCGGTCAGAGAAAGACTGATGATTGTGCACCCCAAGTTTGGTGGAGGAGCAGGAAGACCACAGAGTTTAACTGGCTTATGGGGGTATTGTATTCTCTGGGTTTGCCTGGGTCAGAAATTGAATCCATTGAGCCATACGTAGTCCACCATTCTTCCCAACAGCAATTTCCCTCCTCCAGCCTCCATTTACAGGAATTCCGAGCAAGCAAACCTGTGACTCAGAAATGGTGACCAGCTATGATTCTGGAGTATCCGGGGAAGGGGATCCCAGCTAGGCAGAGCACAGAGCAGCGCATAGCGAAACTGCTTCTTTCTTGGAAACATAGTACCAAGCCCCTACTGGTGCTTATCGGGGGTGTCCTCACTGAACAGCTGACACAATTTTTTCTCAAGTTCTTTAGTAACTTTGGGATTTTTATCCTTTCATGGTGAAGATTGGCAACAGGAATGGGTGGGGATGGGGAGGGTTTGCAAAATATTAATGAATGGAATCTGTGCCTTTTCCTTGACCCAACTTGGCCAGCTGCACTGGGTTGAAATTCTGCATTCCATTGTTCTCCTTCTAAGAAAACAGAACTCATTCTGTTTAGGCCTAGGAATTGCCTGTGTAGGCTTATTTCAAAGAATTTGCAAACCAGATGGATTTACTGTCCAAGGGGAAAAGATTATTTCTGAAAGCCACCACACCAGGATCAGAATGGTTCCCCAGCTGTGGTTTACTCGCTTCCCCATCAGTATGCTGGCTCAGTAGGACATTCTCTCTCCTCCCTTATCTGTATGCATGTCTTATGCATACCAGCCATCAGGGTGGGCTATGGAAATTACTACCTACCTAATTTCTTTCTCTACCAGCTCCCTCACGTTACAGTGTTGAGGCTCTGGTCACTGCTTTCCATAGTGCTGTCCACCTCACTGTCCTGATCACAAATGATTAGATGGCAAATATGAACCCACTCAAGTCAATCTCTGGGAATTTGGAAATGGGGACAGTGAAAGAGACAGTCTTTCTTTTGGCCATTGACTCTGGATAGTGTAACTGTGGAAGGTGCTGCTGTCACCTATCACTGGAGAGGACAGGTTCAAGAGCACGTTTAAGCAGAGGGCAGAGAATAAAACATATTTCAGAGAGAAACAGAGTTTTCGGATGGAGGCGGTGGTCCATTCTGGACTGAGAACCTATTTGAGACCTAGTTATGTCCCTTCTTTTTAAGCTTAAAATCATGCCCCTACATTCTTAAGATAAAATCCCCTTTTTTTTCTTAAATTACTTCTAGTTGGTTTCTGTTAACTGCAGTTAATAATTCTTTCTCATATGCTGGCTGAATGGTTCTCATGACTAGCATGATCTTTCTTTGAGAAACTTGTTAGAGGTAAAAATTCTCATCCCCAACCTAGTGAATCAGAAAATCTGGGGATGAGGACCAGAGACATGTAAAATCCCTCCAGGTCAAATGTGAGAATCCTTGACCTATCTGTCTAGAGTCATGGGTGAGATGAGCAAGGACACGCCTGGACTTAAGCCTGGTAACAGAGGCTGAGTATGTAATTTTGAGTATATCACATCATCACCAGGTGGAGAAGTGGAGGGTCATATTGTCTACACTACACCGAAGTTGTAAACAAAACAACACCTCTCTGAGCTCTTAGAGAATATCAATTTGTTTTGTCTCTGTGGACTCTTCCCTGACACTGGTCAAGAGGTGGTGTTGATCCAGGAGACACAACCCGAGGAAAACAACCCAACACTTCAGCAGGTTGCTTTTCATAGCTCATATCTATATCATCAGCACTCCTAGACTGGAGCTCCGGTGCTGGATTACCTTGGCTATGATTGGGGAGCTGGGATTTAAACCCAGTAAATCCAAAACTCATTTTCATCACTCAGATTTTGCTGACCTGTTTTCCTACTCTGTGGTTAAATAGCAAAAAAACATGCAGTGTGGACCAGCAAGAATAAAACCAACTTGCCCATCTTTTAGGAAGGAAAGCATAGCCTTCCATTTATTTGTTTCTTCATTAATTGAGTCACTCATCCATTCATCTACCCCAAACTCTCACTGTGGTACTTCCTGCTGTGCTCATGGTGTCAGATGATGGGGATTTCTGGCTAAGCCCTCACGTCCTATTTCATCTCTGAGACTTGCTGACATATAACAAAACAGTATTAGCCGACCATGGAGGAAGAAAATGGTCTGGGTATGAGGGTCGTGTAGCCAGATCTACTTCGCTGCAATGAAAGGTGGGAGTTAGGAAGCATAAGTATGAGGCTGGAGCGTCAAAGCTGGTAATAGAACGAAAAGGCTAGCAGACAACATCTGCTTTGGTTTCAGCGGCATACCATTCTGTAATTAAGAGCAGCAGATGTTTTGCAAGGAACATCCAGTTCTGTGGGCCCCATCTGAGCTGACCTTGATGGGTGAACCTTCAGCAGGTAGATCCATTTGCTAAATACTCTGAGTGGTGCTCCTCCTCTACTGGGGGTGGGCAGCTAGCTCTCCTTACAAAAAGAATTCTGTGTCTGACACTACTTGACAGTGGAACCCATCCACCCCCTTGTGAACTTCTTGGTATCCAGAGCCTGGCTATCTTCTGGATGAATCTCCACCCAGTTCTTGGCTTCCATATCACAGAAGCTTCCAACTGTATGCAAGATGGGGCCAAAACATTGAACTCCTCCCCAGACAGCTCTTTGGGGAAATTGGTCCACTTGGATGCTTCCTCAGACATAGCTCGTAGGGGAGTCTGGGACCATATTTCAGATTCAAAAGAGATGTGGACAGCCTGGAAGAGAAGACGGCTATTCAGTGGTTGTGTTAAATAGTCCCTCATATTTGAAGAATGGTCTTTCTGTTTGCGTCAATTACAAAATTCCTTAATTCCTCAAGTTGTGTCTTTCTTATTCCCAGACCTTATATAAGAACAACAAAAATAATGACTAACATCTTCTATGCGGGTATTTGGCCTCCTTAATCTTGTTTGATTCTTGCCACTATCCCAAAGGAGTAGGGATCAGCATTTCATTCTCATTTAACAGAAAGGAGAGATTTGACCAATGTGTGTGAACCTGTTCATAACCCAGGTTTTCAAACTGTAGATTCTTTCCTCATTCCCTCCTTTGAGTGTTTTAAAGGATACACAGTACCCAACATGTCATGGAACTTCCTGGGACTATTTGGAAATATGGAGACAAAATTATCCTCTGCACGTTCAAGGTCAAGATAGACGCAAGAGGATTAGTGAGGTGACAGGATGGCTGCAGGACGGCAAGAGCCAGCTGATCATAATCCAACCAGAGATGTTAAATATATTGGAAGGGGGAAGGAAAAAGGAGTCATAGAGGGACACTGGGCACTTTGGCCATGCTCTATGCTGGGGATCGCATGAGGCTACTTTAATTGGGTGCCGTTAGACAGTTCACTCCACCAACTCAACTGGTACCCATTCTTAGCTCAGCTGAAAGTGAAATGACATTTGAAGCAGGGCCACCCACAGGGAGAGACTGTTCTGGCTGAGTCAAGCAAGGACGTCCCTTCCATGTGCGGGCAGCGTATTAATCTCATTGCCCAGAAAGTGACACAGGGGGTACACGGTTTCCAGGAGATTAGCTCTTGGTGCTTCGGGGAGAAGGGTCAGCTCTTGGGGTTAACAGAACAAGGTTCCTGACCCCGTGGAACTGCAGGATAAATCTGAGTCAGCAAAGGAGTGAATAAAATCCCCTCACACTCCCGAAGTGCCTCTTGGAAGACAGAAACATCTCCCGCTTTCCCCGAGCCCTTTGCTGTCCTGGCAGTCCTGGTCTTGTTCTTGCTAGAGGCTGTGACGGCGATGTGGCCAGGCCTCATGTCAATTCCCGGCCCAAATTACTTTCTGACCACCCGGTTGATTCGAAAGCATCTCCTAGGAAGCAGGCTAGATGAGTGTGAGATGGCACCTTCCTGTCTCCATGGCTCGTCTCGGAGGAGGGAAAGGCAGGTGCACAAGTCACTGCCACAACACCAAATACCATCAGTCTTGCTGTGTTCCTCAATGCACCAGCCAGTATATAAATCTGCACACACATTATTATACATAAGTGTAATTTATTTTAAATTATGTTTCGTCTAAATTATACTTTATTTTAATACATATAAAATTTATTTTTCACAACAGTACACGAAAACCTGAAAACATGAAGTCTTGGCGGGTGACTTGTTACATGACATAAAGCTAGAAAGTGGCAGAATATAGATCTGACCCCCTGAGATGAGCCGTGGAGAGATTATTACTGAAGTTCCAAATGGTTGAGAGTGTGGGGCACTGGGCTGACATTGTTGTGGTAATTTCCACTCATTCCTCCGCTCTGCCCTGGGAGCTCATCAGAATTGGAGCCCCAGGCAAGGGGAAGAGCATCAATTCCTTCGCTGGTAGAAGAGTGACTTGGACAAATTAATGGACCCAATTGGGAGTTCCAGAGTAATGTGAATTGAGGAGGCTCTAAGAGCCATTTTACATATTAGAATTATAATGGAAACTGTGCCTCTGTCTCATATAACACTGCAGGCACCGAGCAGACTGTTTTGACTGGAGTTTTATAAAGCTAGTCTAGTCATACCGGCTGTCTCTTCATGCTTCATGAGCTCTTATTAGTTGGTACATATCAATTCATTGAAAAAAAAAATGTTTGCAGTGCTTGGGATGGAACTCCAGGCCTCACTCGTGCTAAGCAAGCACTCTACTCCTGTGCTACATCTCTTGCTTAGTTCCCTTGAGTCTTGAGTACCTACCTAATGCGTGTAGGCCACTGAACCATATTCTAGGGATACGAGGACCAAAAGAGAACCTTTTCCTATTTTAAGTAACTTGCCATCAAACAAGGCTTGATGGCTCATGACTTATAAGCCCAGCACCTGAGAGGCTGAGGCAGGAAGATTGAAAGTTCAAGACCAGCCGGGAATAGGTAGCAAGGCCTTTTTAAAAAACAAACAACTGTCAGTGCAAACCATTCTAACAATAGGGGAATATTTGTTTTTCAGGTGCTGGAATGCTACCCAAAGATTATATGCTTGGTTTCTCCTGGCATTTGGAAGGACCTTGACATTTAGAAGGCTCCCTCCTAGGACTGGCAATTGGAAAGATCCTCTTGGCTGCAGTGTGGAAGCTGGCTAGAGCCGGGCCCCAAGGGAGGCAGAAAGCCAGGGAGGCCAGCAGGGCCACAGAGGCCACAGGGCGATTCCAGCCAGAGATGGGGCGGCCTGAATCAGGACAGAAGTTGAGAACAAAGATTTGAGGAGTCACTGGTTAGACAAACTTTTTCACACACTGCTCTGTAGAAGGGAAGTGTATGGTGCAGCTAACCAGGCACCACCCCTCCGGGCAAGGGCTCTGACCCAGGTGAATGCTTCACCACATTTCTGATTCCAGGAACCATCTGGAATAACACTTATGAGATGCCCACCTCCAGGAGCCTGGCTGCAGGAGGACTTGGCAAGACGGAGTCCTCTGCAGAGTGGAAAGTTGGTGTGGAAGGATGCACGCCAGGCCTGTGCTGCTGTGAGTAGGAGCTGGCAGGGGCCATGCAGGGGGCCTGAGCACACAACACGGCCACCTCTGGGCTGGACTGGGGAGAATACGCTGTGTTGGTGGGAAGTGCTGCTGCCTTTCCCTGACTGTGGACACAGAAAGGCCTAGGAGCTAAAACAGCTGCTCTGTTATATTGGCTCCTGCTCCCCCTGGGCCAGTGAGCTAGCTCTGAGCTTCCGTGTCCTTGTCGGAAAAATGAATATATACATAGTGCTCACCTGCAAGAATAAGACCCATGAATGAAGACTGCTAGTACTTTGCCCAGTGCCTTATAGGAAGGGGCAGTTATTACTTGGAGGGTCATGGCTGTCTAACAACCACCACTACCAGGAGGTTGGGGAGGCGGGGAAGAGGCAGAAGGCCAGCTATCAATGAAAGGGCAAGTAAAGAATAAACTCCACACACACCTATAATCCCAACACTCAGGAGGCTGAGGCAGGAGGATCACTGTCAGTTCAAGGATAGCCTGGGCCACATAGTGAGTTCAAGTCCAGCTGGAATTACCTATTGAGACCTCATCTCAAAAAACAAACACACACACACACACACACACACACACACACACACACAAAAAGAATAAACTTACTACTGTAAAGGCATGCTTACTTTATATACCAGTTATCTAGGAAGAAGATGGCTCCTGAGTATTTGTACACCAAATGTACATGGATTAAATAGTCTCAATGTCTCAGTCCTGGAGGCCTCTTCTTTAAAGGTATGGCAGGAGGAGTATTTTTGTGAACGTCGTGCTGCTGCTGTTTAGGCTGTAGTGCACAGGGATCTTGAGAGGGAAGAGGCACTTCCTCTGTGGATCTCCAGGGTGGCTTTGATACTACTTCCTCTTTATTAGACTGAACTGTTTGGTTTTTTTGTTTGTTTGTTTGTTTTTTGTATTTTTGGTACTGGGGATTGAACTCAGGCCCTTTCTGCTTCTGAGGCAGGCACAGGAACCACTCAACTAAATCCCCACCCCTAGACTGAACTGTTTGTTGACTTCCATCTCCAAGCAGTGCTCTGTAAATGATCTTGGATGTTTGAATACATGATCTCACTTGCTCCTTGAGCAATCTAGAATTGTAGATTGGAGCTCAGCTCCAGTCCCTGTTTTACAGGTGGGGAAACTGAGGCTCAGAGGGATAACATAATTCACCGAGGTCCCACGGCTGGGAAGAAATGGGTTTAGTATCCGGACCCTGTTGGTCTGGGTTTCTTCTTCTCCTCTGCTGTGAGCCTGGAAGACCCCGAGAGTTGGGCAGCAGTGGTGTTTCCGTGAGTGGGGGTGTTTTCTGAAGACCGTGGGTGTCTTGTCATGGAGTGTGGAAGTATGTAGGATAAACACTCAGGCAGGAGACTCCCTTCCCTCGCTCTCCGCCCTGGCTGTGTGGGAAGGAATCCTGGGTCACAACCACCGTCATTAGAATAACACGTTCTTCGGAGAACAGCCTCCATGTCCTCCCACCCAACCAGGCACCCAATTCTTGGTGATAGCCAAAGGGCTCCTCGAGGATTAGCCCGGCATTCCTCACAAGCCTCCTCACAGCCTCTCCCAGTCTGCCACCCTCCTCCTCAGAGTCCGGCACTGTTGGATCGGAGCATCCGGAAGCCGGAGAGCTACTGCCCAGCTCCCGGCAGACACGAAGCTCCCTCCTGGCCCCCAGCTGGCTCCCGCGGCCAGTTTCCATCCTCACACACCACTGGTTTCCATTCCTTTGTGACAGGGTGACTGAGAAATTAACTCACCATATTTTCACAAAACGAGGAAGCACGTTCTCTCCGGCCTGGCAGAGAGGTCGTCCGGCTTTGAGTTCAGGTGATTCCATCTGAGGAGACGGGCTGTGGAAGGAGGGACTCAGGGAACCTTGTAGGAGAGGATGACGGGCAGGGTGGGCTCCCGCTAGGAGAGGGGAGCCGCACTCCGGAGGGAGGAAGAGCGGGCTGCAGGACCCTGCACAGGGAATGAGCCTAGGGAGCCGGTGGAGCAGGGGCAGGGCTGAGTGAGTGAGTGGGGGTCGAAGAGCCTGCAGGGGCAGCAGGGCAGACGCCAGCGTGAAGGCCTCCCTTTAGGTCCTGGTTGCCCCCACAGGCGTGAGAACCTTGCAAAGCCGGATTTGATGCCTGCTTGGCCTCCTGTGTTATGGTACCATTTCTCCCAGGACCAGGACCCGAGGACGCCCCGATACAAGAATGCCCATAGGGCTGTGTGGTTTTCCTGATTTTCCTATAGTGGAAGAGGTGGGCGGACAGCAGGCTCCACTGCTCCTGGTTTGGCTGGGATTCCTGCCCCGCGAGAGTGGAGGGCAGGGCGGAGTGCAGACAGCCAAGCAGGTGGTGAGGGTGGCAGCTTGTCTTGGAGGGGCAGGGTGGAGAGGGCGCAGCCGGAGCCCGGGCCCTTTCCCAGGCACTCGCTGCATGCTGTGTGCAGACGGCCTGGGGAGCAGTGAGTCCCCGGACCAGCGCTCACCTCGCTCTGATTTGTCAAGTACACATCTGACTCCTCTACCATCAAACAGACTTCGGGGGAAACCGAGAGATGACCCTTATTTCCCTCGTCATTAAGGCCAAGCGGGGAATGAATTAGCTAAGTCGGAAAACACCACTGGCTCTCTTTGTCCTCATCCCGGGCGCTTGTAATTAGGCAATCCTTCCTCAGCCCTGGCTCATCAGCTGGCGCATGAACCTCACTTAATAATTACCGGTGAAAACAAAATTACAGGTGAGCTTCAGAGTCGTGTCAAGTGTCTCCCCTGCGGCCTAACCCCGCCCAGTCCGAGCACTGTTTTAAGGGGACACTCACTGCTGGCCTTTGCGGGGCTGGTGCAGAGCCCCTCACCACCTGTGTTGTTTCCTACTATTGGTTCAGGCTGCTTTCAAATTCATAGCTTCTGCTTGATTCCGAACTTTCCCTGTGACCCCGGTAACCAACTCTATCTTGCCTGCTATCACCCGGGCTCCCTCTCAACCCGTGCCTGGGACCCCACTAACCCTGGCACACTCCCCACCCAGTGCGGTCTCACTATGTCCCCAGGTGCTCAAGTTAACAACAGAGCACTTAGCACATTGTCCTTGCGCACAACTCATCCGTGTTGTCTCAGATGACAATTTTATTCTTGTTGCGGCCTACAGAAGCACACCATCGTGTATGTAAACCAATATTTTCTTTACCCATTCATTGGGTGATGAGCCCTTAAGTTGTTTCTGTACCTGGCTATTGTGAGTAATGCTGTGCGTCAAAGCGTGGATTTCAGTGTTCTTACCACTGGCGAGGATAAGAATTCTGGGCCCTAAATACATGCATCGGCCGGATTTCATCAGTCGGCAATGTTTGCATGTATCTGAACATTACACTGCAGCCTATACGTATATATAAGTGTTACGTGTCCATTTCAAAAATAAAAATAAAAGAAACGGAATACAACAGTGCAACTGGCCACTCAGCCTACTGTGTTCCAGTTCCCCTGCGGGGTGTGGCATCTTCCTCTAGCTCTGAGAAAGGCACTGGGCGGCATCAGCACAAACCAACTTCCGGGGCCCTGGCACTGTGCGGTGAGGAGAGTGAGCGAGGTGAGCAGAGAGGAAGCGGACTGAGTTCAAAAGCTTCACCTGGGGACGCCGCCATGGGGGCTGTGGCATGGAGGCCGTGATTGCTGCCTTACACTGTGGGTACTTGGGATGCTCAGCAGCGTAGACATTTAAAATACCTGGTGATCAGGGATGCGGAATGGTCAAGAGTGGTGTACAAACACGGGTGCACTTACAGACACTAATTTATGCCTTTTGTAAAGAGAAAAAGAAAATTAGTGAGAAATTAATGTTTCTTCTGCTTAAAAAAAAATCCTCTGTTCTTTTCTCTCCTTCCTACCTACCAGCAGGTAACTTGTATTTATGAAATGAGCCAACCAAAATGGGATTAGTAATTTACTGTAAACAGGTTTCCTAATGTAAGGTTCCAGCCTAATGTAAGGTCCCAATGGGGTTTTGTGAATAGTATTATTAGCTCTGTGTGTGTGTGTGTGTAATAAAATTAAATGCTTAAATCCATGCAACATTGCAGGGACTTTTTATGTGCATTCTTCTGTTTCACTTTTACAACCACTCGGTCAGATATGCTGGATTATTTTCACCGGATGGATGAGGAAATTAAATCTCAGAGAGGTTAAGGGATTTTTCCAGAGTCACATGAAGAGCAGATGAAACAGACAGGGCTCAGTCTCAGTTCTCAGGGCCCTGAATTAGGGTTGACAAACACATACACATAAGTATGTACTAAAACTGTGCAGAAAAGTAGACCCTTGTGATCTATATACACATGTAAATCTCTTCATATAAATATCATTTATTTATAGATATGTAACTGTATGTGTATCATTTTAGAGAGGAAAGAGGTATTTGGCTTCATATCTATCTCATATGGCTGCCATGAGAATTAGAAACAAGATGATAAAAATGTCCCCAGTGTTCACCACACTTCGGGAGTTTATTTGGTCAAGCTGTGGAGTTAAAGGATGGAGAGCAGGCTTGGTAGGGAGTTGGATGCTCTGAGAGTCACCAGCTGAGGGGCTTAGGACTCAGCTCTTCCTGCTGCTTCTCCAGTGATACCAGGCAGAGGAGGACACAGACACCCTAGGCTGACTCTGCCTGTCCTCAGGGCCACACCACACCACACCCACCTCAGGAAGCCCTTCCTGCTTCACCTTTGTGTCTGTCCTCAGCTCTAACAAAAGGCTTTTCTCCCTCTCTCTGTCCCCCCTTCCTTCATTCTATCTTTTCCTCTTCTTTCTTCCCCTTTTATTCCTACTTTCACCCCCTTTTCCTTCCTTCCTTCCTTCCTTCCTTCCCTCCCTTCCTTCCTTCCCTTTTTACTTTTCCTTCCAATAATAGCAACTACCCATCTCTAAAGGCATGTGCCATGGAGGAATTTGCTGGGAAACTGCGCCCCATGTTCTGGCTGCCTGCAGAACTCCCACTGGTGTCAGGGAGATTTCTGGGCCTTTAATGAGGGGAGAATTTGATCCTCAGACTCCTTGTTAAGATAAAGGCCTGGCTGGTTTATTAACTCCATCCAGCTGGGTATAGACCCACAGAGAAAGGATTAAATGCTCCCTGCTTAAGACTGATCAGGGTTGCAGAGAAAACCTGGCTTGGATCTCATGGGAAAGGGGAGAAGGGTGATCCCCCACCCTCTGCAAGAACCCTTTTCTGAGAGCTAGAGCCAGTGGGTTCTCTTTTCTGAAAGAACAATCCGGTCTTCCTCTTCCCTCAGTACTTCTGGGCCTGGTCTTCTAGTGTGTTTTAGACACTCATTCGCTCCGTGAGTGTTTATGGAACACATACGCCAAGTGCTTTGCTAGGTTTGGCACGGGGATGAGGTGCTTAGAGGAAGTCATCCAGCTCATTCATACCAGACAGAGATGGAGGCCAGGAAAGAAGCCCCTGTCTAGGGTCACAGCATCAGTCAGGGAGAGGGGTGGCACTCACCCCCACAGTTTGCCTCTTCCAGCCAAGCAGTCTGACCTGTCCCTCTCCCTCCTCCAGCCCGGCCCTCATAGGTGGCCCTCCTGGGGCTGGCTCTTTGGAGTTAACTGTTGGACCCTGGGCAGGCACCTGGTAGAGCCAAGTCTGGGTCTGGGCTGATCCTTCGTCCTGCTGGCTACCTCCGGCCAACTTCCCCCTGCACTGCTTCCTTCCAAAGCCTCTGAATGTGCATTTAAACACAAATCTCAATTCGAAGTTCAGTACCTTGACATTAGCACACACTTGGTGTTTGTGTAATGCATAGCAATCGACGTTTTGAAATGCTTACTATGTGGCTGTCCGTTTATTTTTATTTATTAGTTCATATTTGCAGGACGTAATATTTACAATCCTTGTGTGAAGTTGGTACCTGTGCAAAGCACATCTTAATTCCTTTTTTATCCCTTTCCCTCCCCTCCATTCCTTCTCCCTTCCTCTTCCCTTCCCATTTGAGAAAGATCTATCTCCCTACTTCGTATTATGTTTTATTTTGATTTTTGTTTTGTTTTTTGACTGGCAATCTGCCGTTTTAAAAACAACACTTATTGCTTAGATGGTTCGATATGGAACACCTTTCTTCTCATTATGGATTTGGAAATTCTATGCAACTGAGTACAAAGAGGAACAAAAAGGACCAAAACCAAACTTGTGATTCTCTGTTCATGTGGCATAAACCAATTTTGTGCATAACACGTGGCAGCAGTTTTTAAGTTCCCTTTAGAAAAATATGAATTCTACATATTTATTATGGCTTCCCGTTCAATGCAGGGGCTGAAATCACTGGGATCAGCTTCCTTCTTGGAGGGAGAGGAGAGAGAGGATGCAGATGAATCTGAGGCCAGCCTCCGACTGTCTTGGAGCTTTGGACTGTCTGGAAGCAGCTCCTGGGAGTTTTGTTCTCTTCTCAAAGCCAGGTGTTTCATGTAGTGACTGAATCTCAGCCTTGTGCCCATTAATCAAAGCAGATTCATTTTGCTTTTTATCATTTGCTTTTTCTCATATAACAGAAACTATGAAATACTGAAGCTTGCCTGTCGGACTTATTTTACTTGAAATTATGGCCTGAGGGTGTATCTGTCTTCCTACAAAGGATTCCAGTGTATCTTTTTTGATGGCAGCGTAGTGCTCTATTGTGGGTAAGTGCCACATTTTCTTTATCTTTTCATCTGTCGATGGGCACACAGGCTGCTTCCAAGATTTAGCTGTTGTGAGTTGTGCTGCTATAAACACAGGTGTGCAGGTATCACTGTAATATGATGTCGCTAACTCTTTGGGGGAAAATATGGAGAAGGGGAGCACCTGGGTCAAATGGAATTCCTGGTTTCCGTTTTCTGAGGACTCTCTATAATCGATATTAATAGCGGTGACTTCCGTGATCTCACACTTCTGTGACCTCAGACTTCCGTGATCTCAGACTTCCGGTTTGAGAACTATCTTCACGTGCTTCCGCACTTTCAGATGTCCCCCACAATTTCCCTAAACGTTGTTATTTCTTTTCTCTTTAGGTGAAGAACTTGCAGGTAAGAGAACATTGCCTTAAATTTCAGCAAACAGTAAAGCGGAGACTTGCTATTCCAGTGTCACTCTGTGGCCGTACTACCATATTGCACTGCATGCACAAATAAAAACAGAGTGTGATGCAGATTGCAGGTAAACCAGCTGTTGTGACAGTTGGAACATGGTGAATGAGGCAGGGTAAGGGGAGACTTAACACAAGGATAGGGAGCATTAAATTGACTTGGAAGGAAGAATGTTATTGAGGAGAGGGGTAAAGAATTAAGAGGGAGTAGTGTGTGTGTGTGTGTGTGTGTGTGTGCACGTGCATATGCCATGCCAGACAGGGGCAGTAACCCCAATCATCTTGGCAAAGCATGGTGTGTGCCTGTGGCATGGTGAACCTGAAGGCCCACACCAGAGGTGCATTCACGAGGCGGTGAATGGGAAGGTGGGTAGGAGATATGCCCTAAGGTTGATGTGGGGAAGGTTAGGTGCCAATCTCCAGCTGTAAGTTGCTAGCCATGTGACTCTGGGTGAGCCACTAAACTCACCTTGTTCCTCTTGTCCAATAGGGTCCCTGTTGATAATACCTACCGCAAAGCATTTCAAAGCACGAAGCATAGCTACGTGTCTATAGCATGTAGTCATCTTTGTGGTTTATATCTAGAGGTTCCCCCAAAGCCAGGTGTGCTCATAGGTGGGGTTTGGAGAGGTGTTGGATCTTGTGGGTGTGATTCTTATCAGTGGATTGTCCACTGATGAGTTCACAGCGAGGTGTGATGTTGGGAAGTGAGGACTGGTGGGAGGAAGTGGGGCACTGGGGGGTCTCTCACTCCTTCTCCCTCCTCCCTTGATCTCTCTCTACTGTTTGCTGCTGTGCCTTGGAGCTGCTGACTGTGGACTGAAAAATCTACAAACTCCGGGCCAAACAAACTTCTCCCCCTTAGTCACAGGTATCGGGTATTGTGTCTCAGTGCTGAAAAAGTCACTGAGACAACCCTCTCCAGACTACTTGAGTTGCACAGGGTATATTAGCATTCACTCTTTAACCATGGAAGGGGCCAGCTTGTGGGGTTGCGAGGCAAGGTCTGTAACAAGCTTAGGACCAGTCACAAAGCTTAAAACGATAGCGTGGAGAGCATGAAGAACATTCTTGAGCCAGGAGATATTGGCATTTTGAGAGAGAGACAATTGTTTCTTTGTTTGCTTTTGTTTTTTTTTGTTTTTGGAGAGCTGTGATCAGCTTTCTGGCTTGTACACCAGGAGTCTGGAGAAAGACTAGGTAAGGGTTGCTTAAAGGGCCTAAACAAGAAGCAGTTTCCAGAGTAGGGGAGAAGAATGGCGGGGGAGGTGGAGATAGAACACGAGACAGCACACACTTATTGAGCACTTACTGTGCACCAGATACTGTTGCAAGCACCTCAATTCTTAGCTTACTGTATGTATCATAGATATTAACCTGTCCGCGGATACTTGTAACCCACCATTGCTGAAAACTGCCCTTATCCACATTTGAAAATGAAGAAACTGAGACACGGACAGGGGAAGGTGCCAAGAATGCACGTCTTCACCCCATTTATAGTCAACTGGATTTGTTTGCATTCTTTTTGTTTGCTTTTGTTTTTTTTTTGTTTTTGGAGAGCTGTGATCAGCTTTCTGGCTTGTACACCAGGAGTCTGGAGAAAGACTAGGTAAGGGTTGCTTAAAGGGCCTAAACAAGAAGCAGTTTCCAGAGTAGGGGAGAAGAATGGCGGGGGAGGTGGAGATAGAACACGAGACAGCACACACTTATTGAGCACTTACTGTGCACCAGATACTGTTGCAAGCACCTCAATTCTTAGCTTACTGTATGTATCATAGATATTAACCTGTCCGCGGATACTTGTAACCCACCATTGCTGAAAACTGCCCTTATCCACATTTGAAAATGAAGAAACTGAGACACGGACAGGGGAAGGTGCCAAGAATGCACGTCTTCACCCCATTTATAGTCAACTGGATTTGTTTGCATTCTCTATGAAGCATACCCACAATGAAAACTCAGGAAAGCTATCCATCTCCATTGCCCTTTCATATATGGTGTAAGTTGGTATGTTTCCTGTTAGAATGTCATAGACTGCTTTCTTCACCACTTACAAATAATTGCAATAGTGGTATGTATGCATTTTATGCATGGTGAGCATACTGCCTTCCTGACTTAGCTTTAAATGATCATTTAATATTTTCTCGGGTGGGTATACCAGAATGATTCTTTCTGCTAACAGGAACATCTTAGGGCATAAATCTTTGACAGAAAGTCTTTTCAAAGATACGTTTCCTAAAGTTGAATTACTAAATGAAGCAGAGTAGCTGGTTTTATGGCTCTTCATTCTTATTGCTAATTTGCTTTTCAAGATAGACCGTACTTACAATAGCTCAAACAGTGTAGCAGGTCAACGCTCCAAATGCTGGAGCAAAGGGGTCTTTTCCTGGAGACACAAAACACAGTGGCTGGCCAGTTTCACCTCTGCCTGTGCTGGGATGGCCAGCAAGGCCCTTGGGCTTGAGCAAGTAAAACAGGGCTCTTGCTGGTAGGACCAGATGCACATTCATCAGCTCCTCCTGGTGCAGTACCCAGGGCTCTCTGGGAAGCAAAAGAGAGCTGGTAATTAAGAAAGATTCCTGTCCTGAGCTGCAATGGGTCACATTGACTGTCAGGGGTAAAGGATTGACGGCTTCATAAAGACCACCTGAAAAGGCAATTGACCACCAAGGGAAAACTAATCACTGCTGCTCACTCACTGCTGCCAGAGTCTTCAGCCAAGGGAGCTGCTTGTGGCTGTCTGCACCAGGTGTCGTTGGCCTCATTTGATAGTTGTGAACACTCCAAGGATGCATTCCTTCACTCAGAGACATTCTCTGATTGGTTCCTTGACTAGCTATGTAGGAATGACTACCCTGGTTCCTCTGTCCTCAGGGACTTAGATTTCTACACTGGCCATGGTCATATTCAAGATTCTGAATGAGCCAGGTCTTCCACTTCACAATACTGTGTGTGTGTACATGTTATAGTCTTTAAGATATTTATGACTTAGAGCTCAGCACATAGTAAATGCTCAGCAAGTGATTAATGGACCTGAAGCTTATGTGGAGTCATAGGGAAAAGGCCTGGGATCAAGGATTAGGAGCATTAGAGCTACGGCCTTTGCTAAACAGCTGTGTATTTGTGGAGAGGTTACTCTTCTCAGGATCTTGATCTGGGCATCCTGTCAAAAATTGGGGCGGATTAATTTTCTTTGAAGATATTTTAGATCTAAGATTAGGATTTTCTAAAAGGCCTAAAAGGCTTCAGTAAAAAGAACCTCCTTCCCCAACTGCTACTAAATGCCACACTGTGGTCTTCTTGAACAGGTCGGGCGGAAGGTTTAAGGGAAGGGAGCAGATGAATGCCTACTTCCTTGTAGGGCCACTCTCTTCCCCCAAATTCCTCAGATCCGGATTTCTCAGGGTCTCAGCTGTATGAGAAGCTTGGCTGGATAGTTTCCTAGAAGTTCAATCCGGGCAACTTTCAGTGGCAGCCTAACCGTGGCAAGGCGGAGGCTGTGTGAGGCACCTTTGCCTGTTTCCGGTACACGCAAGCGTCATGAGGTGTGTTGACTGGGAAATGGACCCGGCTTCCCTGCACTTGAAGCCAACTGGATGAAGGCACTGTGGATCCCCAGCTTGGAAATCAGAGGGCTGGTATGCACTCTGCAAAAAGGAAGACGCTCTTTTGCCTTGGCTATCCCCTGAAAGAGAACTTAGTGGGTGTTTACTTTACCTGTGTGAAGTTCTCGCTTGGGGCCGCCTCGCACAGAGTTTCCTAAGGAAGAGATGCTCCCGGGCTGCTGCCTCCATCCTTGTTGCCACCGCTAGCTCTGGCTCAGGACAACTGCACAGCCTCCTCCTGCAGCAAGGGTCTCCTTCAGCTTGGAGAAAAATAAAAGAACACCCAAATAGGCTAGGTCATGTGATCTCCCTGGCAGGGAGCCCTCCGGAGTCTCCCACTGAGCTCAGTGTGGATACGGAGGCTGCCATGGCCTGCGGACCCTCCCCTAGCTCTCCTCTGACTGCATTGCTGCCTGGCATCACTCATCCACATCGGATTTCTTGAGTTTGTCACGTTCCTGTCCAGCTCAGGGCTTTTGCCTAATCTTTTTCTCGCCTACTCAGGGTGCTCTTTTCTTTCCTCTTACCTTTACCCCCTTTATTTTATTTATGTATTTAGACTTTTATTATTACACGTTTGTCGTACTTAGCAATTACATTCATTGCAGAGAACTGGGACATGTACGTAACACATTTCATTTCCTTTTTTTTCCCTTCCCTCCACCAGGATTGGATTAATTTATTTATCTTATAAGGCTTTATAAAGTTAATTATCCTATACACAGATTAAAAGCCAGGCCACTAGGCTAAAAAACACACAAAACACATAAGAATATTGTACTAAGTTCAGGTGCACTTCTAAGTCCACGGTGGGTCACAGTAACATTTCTTCTCTCTTCTTTCGTATTATCACTGGTCATTTTAAAATTAAAGCTCTTCTACTCCCCCCACTCTCTTTTTAATTGGCTCATCTCTTTATACATTATAGCATTCAAATATTTATGTTTTTCATTTAAGTGTGTTTTTGCCACCACCCCTACAAAACTGTGGACTGTAAACTCTAGGAGGCTGAGATAACTTCTGTTATTTACTACTGAACCCATCTTCATGCCAAGTACATCACAGACACTTGATTTCCTGCTGTGGCTCTGCTTCACTCCCCAACAATTCCCATCTGACTCACACACGTGCCCAGTGTGAAAACAGAAGGGAAATCATGATGGAGGCAACACTGAGTTAGGAGGCCATGAAGGACACTGAAATTACATGCATCTCAAAGTCCTGCCCAGGTGAACTCGGGTCACCTCCACCCTGACTGCGGGCACCTGGAATGATGGATGCCTGGGTAGTTAGCCTGTGCCCAGGGAGTCAAGATGCATATCAAGAGGTCTGCAGACTCCTGCACTGAGATGTTACTAGTCGGTGCACACGTACTTCCCTTTACCTTCTATCAGCCACGGAGGCCCCGCCAAGCAGAGCTTACATTCTTTTCCGGGGCCAATAGAACTTTCTCTTCCAATAATTTTAATCATCTTATATGACTTCAGTGTTTTTGGCCTGCTCTTTCTACTTCCTTTGCAACATTCACTCAGAGCTTTCTGAACCTGTGTATCCCAGTTGCATAAGACCTCAAACACAGTTCTTTATTTTTATAGTTTCTGAGTTTGAATTGATGCCAATTATATCAGAGTGAAGTTCCCCTGATATGTAGCATTCTTCCTAACCTCTGACCCTTTACTTGTCCTGTCCTTTTGCCTGAAATGTCCCTCTTCCCATGTTTCTACAGGATGGAGCTCAGTTCCAATATCGTATTCTCCTTGATGCTTGTCCTAATTATCCATGGAAAGATTAAAAGCACCAGGTCTGTGGTTAGTACATATTCCTATTACAGGCTTTGTCCCTCGGCCTGTCTTATCTGTTTACATCATTCTGACACATTGGGATCAAGGAAATGTCTGACTCATCCTACATTCCCACTTCTCAACAGCGTTTGTCACATAGCACTTGTCAAATGTTTGTGGAGAGAATATGTACATTAATAAGCAAAGGAACTTTGTGAAATTTCAGCATTTGGAGTCTTTTTCTGAGAAATCCACATGCAAACCCTTGCCCTTTGAACAGTTCATCTTGGAAATTTTCTCTGTGGTTCCTGGTTTAGGGAGACTATCTTTCTGTTTCATATTTTCTAGTATTGGTTTGGTTTACAAAAATGTTCTACTGTTGCCTTTTATAAAAGCAATCTAGCAGTCAATAAAAGCAACCTCGCAGAAATTGTGATGGTGATTAGGGACGCCTCTAATTCTAAGTACTTAATTGTTTCTCCCTTATTCACCCATAGAACTGGTTAAAGGTTCATTCATTCATTAATTCATTCACAGTGTCATTCATTCAGTCACATGTCATTCATTCATGCACAATCCATTGTTCCTCTGCTGTGTCAGGCACTGTGAGAACAGAGATGGAAGGCCCAGGATAATGGTCCTATCTCTTGCCAGTGAGGAAGTGAAGGCAGACAGACAAACAGCTGGGTAGTGTGATCAGTGCCATGTGTGCAAAGCCATGCAGAAGCAAAGAGAAAGGATAGCTTCCTGTGTAGAAGGAGCTTAAGGATGTCTTCTGAGTGGAGGGTCTTTATGCCAACTTTTCATAGATGAATAGCTTTGTCCTCTGGATCGGGGAGGTGAGGAAGGCAGGAGAGAAAGCTCAGGGCAGTGGAGACAACAGTGTCACAAAGGCATGAAGCAAAGAGGAGAGTAAAAGGTGTGTTGGAGAAATTATAAGCAATTTGTTAATTACTGCCATCCAGAGTCTTGATGCTAAAGGTTTGGTGTATGCTCTGGCAGCACTGACATTTCCTGGGAACATGCAGGAACAGCAGAACCTCTAGCTCCACCTGAACTGGGAATGAGAGTCTGTATTTAACAAGTCCTGCAGCTGGTTCCTGTGCACATAAGATTTCAGAAAACCGGGTAGAGAGGCGTTTCTCAAACTATAACATCTATCAGAACACCTGGGGACTTTGTCAAAAACAACAACAACAAAAAATGGTCACTGGGCTCTACTCGATTTCTTAATCAGCCACTGGGAACTTGAATTTTTCAAAAGTTGCAAGTGCTGCTACCGGCGGCCCATGTGCCACTTTGAGAATCGTAGGGTGGAGAATGGTAGAAGAGTACATTCTGGGCTGTGAGCTGGGGGCGGGTACAGGGAATCCTGGAGGACCTCACCTGCGGGAGTGTGAACTTCATCCTAAAGCGCTATAGACCACTGTGGAGATGTCACATGGGAGAGTGACATGTCACAGACATGAGATTGTCAAGGTGACAGAAGTCACTGAATCGAGAGGAGAGTAGTACATTCTGAACCAAATCAGTGGTGGTAGAGATGGCCTCAAGACACATTTGAGTGTAAGAATCTATAAGCATCAGCGGGCAGATGCTTAAAGGTATGAGTGGGAATCGAAAGCCTCCCTTACAGGGGGTCCTGGCTGCAGGAGTCAGCCTGGCCTCACTCACTTCTGCGGTTCTGGCCCTTTCCTGCCCAGAAATCTATGCACTTATCTGTCTTCTCTTCACAGGTTGGCCCCTGGCCTTTCTGACAGTCTCAGCCTGCAGTGTCTAAAAAAGAGTGCAGTAAACCATTCAGATATAGGATTTATTGATGGGAGGCATCTAATTACTGCCAGATGCAGCAATCTGAAGAGTTTACGGCCAAAGTGTTGGTGCCATTCATTAAAATCAAGTGGGCTCTTGGCATGGATGCTGTCACCCTGTGACCAGAGCCGTCTGTGGCTGTGCACACCCCTCCCCCTGGTCTGTAAGGGGAGCCTGGCTGAAGAGGCAGTGGTGATAAATCACCGGGCAGCACGTCTGGCCCTGGAGCTGCAGGTCCTGGTTCCAGTGTGGGGCTCCTGGGGACATCGTGACCTGTCTGTTTTTGTCTCTGGGATCTCTGACTCCAGAGAAATGTGGTGGACCCTTTAGTGACAGTGACCTCCTGTGACTTCCCCAAGGCCTCGCTCTCTTTCCTTTTACATCTCACCAGCCCCTCCGAGAAGATAATGCGGACAGCAGAGGTTAGCACAGCCTCTTGGCAATCGAGAGGCTTTGTGAGTATCCCAGAGTCACATGGGCAAAGGAACCCGGGCGTGCTGCCCTTGCACGGAGCCATCCTCTCCTCTCTGTGAGCAGTCGGCTGTCCCAGCTTGGCAAGGAGTGTGCTGGTCTGCTCTGAGCAAGGACAGACCTGGCTGGGAGAGGCTGTGGCTGCTGCTGGGCTCAAGTTTAAATCCAGGATTTTTCTTGAGTGGTTCTGTGCATTTGAGAGAGGCGCTCAGAGCCTTACCATCTCCAGTCGTGCAGCGGGGAGAGGGAAATCCATTCCCTCCTTCCTGGGGCACTGTCGGGGCTGACTGGCATTGCAGGGTCTGGCGCTGGTCTCCCTCGTTCCCCTGACTTGGAGCCCTCTCTGCACCTTGTGTGAACGCCCTGCATGCCTCCGACAGGGCTGTGGATGCTCAGATGAGATAATGGAGGCAATATGCTTTGCAAAATCCTTGTGCTCTATTCAAATGTGAGGTAATTATAGGAAAATAGACCTGCCACTGCCCTGCCAAAAGCCAGGAAGTCTGAGACAAAAAGCAGATCCGAGAAGTCTAAAATCTTCATCATTGTGATTAATTGTGATCAGAGGGCCGTCTATGTCTTTTCAGACATCTACCTCAAAGGGTTGTTTTGCAGACTTGCAGAATGAGTATGAAGTTCAGAGACCCGTGGTAAGGTAGTGGGTGGCAAGGGGTTTGCATTCTGGGAGGTGGCTCTGTCCAACCATCAGCTCTGCCCAGGGGCTTGGCCTCTCATTTTTCTTAGCCTTCCCTTGTCCCTTGGCATACAGTAGGTGCTCGGCCATTCTTTAAACTAAACTGAATTGGCTCCCGTCATCTTCCATGGGCTGTTTGAAAGCAGAGCCTATGTTTTACTTATTTCTCTCTTTCCAGAGCCAAGCCTCATGTCTGGCACAGAATAGGTGCTTAGTAAAGTCAGGTTGGATTGAAATTTAACTCTGTAAAAGAGAAGGCAGACTTACCTAAAGTCTGCATTGAACCACAATGGGCGGAGCTCCAGGTAGGGAAGGAGGCTGGGGTTTTTGGCCTCAGTAGGCATTGGCCAAATAGCAGGCCTTGCTATAAAGGCATGTGCTGGGGAGAGGAGAGGAGGGGGAGGGGATGCAGCTTCACAGATGCCTTTCTGCTGGTGGCAGCCTCTGCCAGGGCTCAAGAGACAGGAACAAACCAAGCAAAGAGAGGAATCAACCCAAATAGAGACAAGATGTATTTAAAAATCTCCTTTCCTCTCTGCAACCATAGGACCAGAAGTGGCAGCAGTGTGAGCATTGGAAGAAGACAGATGGCCTTCAAGTAGATCTGTGTGTGGAGCCTCTTGGTGCAAGCTGAGGCCGTGGGAGCTTAAATGCGATGCTTTACTTCTCCGAGTCTCCATTTCTTCATCTAAAGATTTGCGCTGCTCCGTCTTATTGTTCACAGTTGTGATGGACATCATAAGTATGTTTTGCAAGCAATAAAACTGCCATCAACTGAGCACCTGCTCTGTGCTAGGCATTGAGCCTAGTAGTAGTAGGGATTTAATTTGCAGTTCCCTAACAGTCCTTCAAGGTGGTCATTATTATCTCGTCTCTCCATTTCAACCAAGGAGACCAAAATTCAGAGGCATTGAAAAATGTGCTCAAGTGGCAGGGCTAGAGTTCCCACTGTGGTCTTCCTGCGAAGGTTGCACCATGGACACATGAAGGATGGCTACATTTCACAAAGCTGAGACAAGCCCAGAGCTCTCCCAGGGTAGTGGTTTTCCTTCACTGTCAGCACTTTTCCTTTTCCCACTTGGTTAACCTGTCCATCTAAGGGAGAAGGGCATGGGCCACTAAGTGATCTACAGACGATCCGCTTCTCTGTCCAGGTGCTCTTTGAACTTAATGGGCCACGGATCAGGAAATTATTTCTAGGTGTTTATATGAGGGAAAAATAAAGGCTGCTGAGAGTTAAATATTTGCATGATCAGACATCAAAAGAAATCAATCAACTTCTGTGACATTTTAAAGGTCTTTCTTTGACACTTTTGCCATGCATGAGAGATAAATATGAAAGGAAAGGAAAGCATGTGAACTTTTGTTGGTATCTACCCCATGCACACGTGTCTTAATGTGCTGTCCCCTCAACCTCACTGCAACCCTGTAAGGACCTATTAGCCCATTTTTCATGTAAGGATGCTCAAGAAGTAAATGTTTGTCTAGGATCACACAATAATAAGGCATTAAAGCCAAAATTCAAAGTTTCATCTGACTGGTCCTAAATTTAGACTCTTTTTTTCCATTACATTGTTTTCTACCTCTTTCTGCCTCCCAACATGTGAATCTCCTAAGCACTCCTCCATACTGAGCTCGTCCATTGGTCCTGTACAGTGCTAGAGAAATCCTGCAGGATCACCAGGGGAAAAATTGTTATCTTTGAGGCTGCCTGGGAGTCACAAAAGCCCACAGTGGAAAACATAGGTGACCCAATGCTGGCAGGTGCTCTTGGCAGAACATACAGTAGCTTGGACGGTCTTGTTTTGGATGTCGGCTCTGGCATCAGGAACAAGCTGTGTCTTTAAAATATTTTTGCTTTACCATTGTGGGTTGGGCTTTGAGGAGGAAGATGTAAGAATCAAGCAGAGAAAGGGGCCTCCCTTCAGTTTATCCAACTCAAAGCAAGTATTAAGGACTTAGGTCACCCATGTGCTGTTCCCATCATTAGTGGTTCTCACAGACCCAGCTTCAGTAGGTAGGAGATGTCCTATGTGTTCCATCTTGTTGAATGTTTAGTGCACTCCCAAATTACAGCTGGCAGAAAATCAAGAGAGGCTACTTATTGTTCACCTTCCATCCTCAGAGACCTCCTTCTGGAATATTGCAAACTCTCAGGCTTTGGATTCAGAAGACACAAGTTTGACTTTCATCTGTGACGTGTCTCTATGTGGCTTCAGATAAGCCATCCCACCTGACATCTCCAACCTCAAATTCCTCATCTGTAAAATGAGTATAATGATGCCTGTGTTTTAAGGTTGTTGAAGATGTCTCGTGCTTCATACTCTGCAGACAGCCAAAGCATTAATTTTTTTTTCTCCCAGTATCTTGATGTGCAAGTTTTTTACCTGCAGTTCTTGGGAAGGGACGTGGGTACAGGTGATGACCTACATTTTTGAGGACATTTTGGATCCACCCAGGTTGTTGGCAGGGACTGTCAGCCACAGTTTAAGGTTTAAGCCAATGCCCATTATGTCATTATGGAGCCTGCAAAAGTGATTATCAATGTTACTTTTCCAGCTCACTGCAGAGCAGAGGGGAGTGTTTTTCACACCGCTGGTGTTTTGTTGGAGCACGACGATAGGAATCACAGATGGCTTCCTCAGCAGATGTGGCTCTGTTGAACTGCAGAGCTGGTTTACAAGGGATTTAATGAAAACCTGGCACTGTTCCAGGCTTGAATCAGTCCTCTGGGGTTCTCATGCCTGCACATGCAGACCAGCCTGCCAGTGTCCAGCCTGTAGATGGCGTGGGGACTGGTGGGGCTAAACATGAAGACAAAGCCAAATGGATCTGTCTGAGTTCACAGGCATGAGTCTGAGAGTTGGAACAGCGACGTGAAAGAGAAATTGGTAGGAGAGGTGCACCCAGCAAGGCTGATCTGGGCATAGGGTGGAAGGATGGCTTTCCCAGGTGCTTGGGGCAGATGATGTTTTCTTCCTTGGCATGGGTTAGGCTAAAGAGAGTGAGCAGGCACCATAGTTGGGGATATGTGATAGTTATGGATTCACTGTAGCTCATGGTGTGTGTTGGATCTGGATTTGCATATTATTGTCCCAGTTTAAAATGGTCTTACTCTTCAAGTGGTCAGCTTGCTACCTCTTGTCTCTTTTAAGAATTTAAGCTTCTATTTCTCCTCCCTGTCCCCCGTCCCCTCCCCGCTCCTCTCCCTTCCTTCTTCTGTTGGTCTCACTATGTAGTTCAGCCTGGCCTTGAACGTGCTATGTAGCCCAGGCCAATCCTCCTGCCTCAGCCTCCCAAGAGCTGAGATTGCAGGAATGTGCATCCACACCTGGCTCAATTTAAGCTTCTTGAGGGCAGGCCCTTTGTTTCTTACATTCACCATTGTAGCCTAATGTCTAGTAAGAGGAATTAGGACATAGTAAGTGTTCAATAAGTGTTGTGAGCTGGATGAATAAATTTCAGGATTAGAATAAGATAGACCCATGTTTGCAACTAAATGCCACCACATACAAGCTGTGTACTTATCTTCATGACTTAGTCTGGACTCTTCATCTACAAAAAAGGATCAAAATACAATAAGAAGTAGCTGTTTGTGTAGAGCAGCATGGAGAATACTAGGAATGCTTAATGAGTCGAAGATATCAGTATGCAGCCACTGAAGAATTAAGTTACCCTTCAACAAATATTTACCAATATTTCTTTCCAGCTAATATCTATTGATGATCTGGCATACACCATGCTTATACCAAGCACTTTTCCTACATTATCTTATGTGATTGTTGCCATAACCATGTGAGATGTTCTTCCCATCTGAGAACAAAGGAAACAAAGACTGGGGAGACTAAGTGGTTCGAAGAAGCTTTTGTAATTACCCAGCCACAGAGGCAGTATTAACTCCATTTCTATTTTTAAAGCCATATTTTCCCCCACAATTCCAGGCTGCTTCATATTAACACTCACCCTGGATAAATAAACATAAGGAAGCCACATTCTCTGTCCTCTAAGGGCTCTGGTTTAGGTGATAAGACATATGTAAGAGTACAATGAACACTAATAAAAACCAAAGTTTTTTAAAATGCTGCTTTGAAGTTTACAAAGCCTGTCCCAATATTTACAACACATTCAAGTTTTAAAAGATTAGTATCCTGGATATATAAATAATCCATACAAGTCAATACCAAAAGGATAAACAGTGCTGGGGAAAAACCCACAGATTTTGAACAGGCAGTGTGGATGGCCAATAATCACCTGAAAAGATGTTTGGCACTATCGGTTATCAGAGATATTCAAATGCAAACAATAAGATACCATTTCCTATCCATTAGATTGGCAAAAAGGACAGAGAAGCGCAAATATTGAGGAGGGTAAAGAGAGACAGAAACTATAATTCCACACTGATAGGACTTTAAATTGGCAAAGTCAGTGTGGAGAACAACTGTCTAATAGGAGAAAATATGAAGAAGGTTGTGGAGCCGAGGTCCCTCTATGAGGGAAAACCTCAGTGGGAAACTCTAGGATACATGGAAAAAAGGATATGATTTTCATTCCATTTTAGCATTTCAAATGGCATCAAAGTATTGAAATAAAAATAATCTAAAAGTATAGTAACAGGAATATGGATAAACTAGCAGGTCATTTACAGATGGAATGTAAAAACAGCAGTTGGGAGAATAAATTAAAGCTATAATTAGCAAAGTGGATAAGTTGTGGAAACATATTGTTGAATAAATAAGTAATAATAAGTTGCAAAAAGACACAGCCATAATACTGTTTATTCGTATTTGAAAAATACACAAAACCCTTGCCGCATGTTTACCATTAGCTCTATGTACCACAGAGTCTGGTCAGAAAGAATACATGGCTGTATGTGGTAGGAAATATTTCTGGAGAGGAGGGGGACAGACCAAGGAAGCTTGCAAGAAAGACTTCTACCAGGTCTTCCATTGGATGTTTTAACTAAAAAATACCCTCCTCCAAGCAAGCAAACAGAAGCACTTGAAGCAAATGGTGAATATTATCAACAGAGTTAGATGCAGGTGATGGGTTGAGCATGTTCAGAATATTTCATAAAGAAAACAAACACCTCACTATCTTAGAGCTTCTTCCCAAACCTTGGCTAATTTGATCCTTGTGAAAGCCCTAGAGGCAGTGGAGAAAGGGAGACTCGGAGTCCTGCGGCTGGTTTTAGCCTCCCCTTTCCTGGAACCCACCCTTGATTGTGCTCCTCGGGAATGCTGAGCAGGTGCAGGGGGAGTCTCTTCAATTCTCACTAGGAAAGGGCCTACGGCTATGGTTGGGCTGAGGTGGGGTTCCGAGGAAGGGTAGAGGGAACCAGAGGGCAAGGGTGCTGAAGTCTTGAGCACAAAGAAACTGGGCTTCAAAGGAAAACAGCTCATTTGGGGTCCTATGGAGGTGAAATTACAGCCTGAACCTGCTGGCCTACCCCCACATTTAGAGAAAAATCAAGAGTGTTCAGGAGGAAAGAGGAGGGTTACTGGTTTGGAAGAGGATCCTAACTCTACCATTTAGTATTTCCCTGGCCCTAGGCAGCCCACCTAACTCTTGAGTATCTGTCACTATTTCTTTTCTTAGAGGAATAGAAATATAACATTATAAAGGACTAGAAGTACTGGCACCATATTGAATACTGACTATCATCAATATCAGAATCTCTTTCATTTTTTCTGGCCATTTTTTGGTAACATCCTTTTTTTCTTTCCTCTTACTTTTCTCTCTCTCCTCAATCCAAATCAGGGTGATTTACCATAGCCAAGACCAGCTTTCCCACCCATAACATTAAGAAGCTATTTAATTTTGGCTCATGGTTTCAGAGGGTCCAACCCATGGTCCACTGGCTCCAAGGCAGAAACATCATGCCAGAAAGGCATGGAGGAGCACAGCTGTTCACTTCATGGTGGTCGGGAAGCACAGCACAGGGGAGTACGACCAGAGAGGAAAGGGACAGATATAGCACCCAAGGTCATGGCTCCATGGCCCATCCAGACACACCCAAAAGTGTACTTAACTAATCTCTCAAGCCAGTGAAGTTGACAATCAAGATTAATTGCCACTGCAGGCATCCAGTTTATTCGTGTCTAGGAACTCATGTCAGCTTTCCAGTGAAGTCTACTGAAACCAGAGACGAGGGCCAGGGATTTAGCTCAGTGGTTCCACCACCTGCCTCGCAAGAGCAGGGTCCTGAGTTCAATCTCCGGTACCAAAAACAAACAAACAAACAAAATAAACAAGGTCCAAAACCAGAGATGAGCAGGAATATCATCTTCTTTTCTTTAAATTGTGAATTTAATTCTTTCTTTTCTTTAAATCTGTGAATTGTCTGAAGTCTTATCAGTTTGCAGGGGCAGCCAATTTCCACATTCCTACAAAATCACTAAGTAAAATCTTGGCATCTTTTTATATAACTTACAGCAAAATGATGCCTTTTACCCAACCTCCATTTTGGGTTTTCCAATTCAAATGAATAGAAAAAGAAGGAAAGACCAAGACACCAAATGATGCCTTAGTACTGTGGAGGAAATAACATTGCTCTTATCTGTTAGTATTAGAAAATGGCTTTTTTTTTTGTCTTTCCCAAGAATTCATTTTAACTTGAAGACCACAGATTGAGCCTAATATTCGTCTTTCTCTTCCTAGTAGAAACTCATTCAAAGAATAAGCTTTGCATCCTTTACCACACAATTGTAAATGGTATTTTGTATTATCGAAGTCTTATGGGTTCCTTTCCTGATAATTGTTAAGTGTGTTAATGATTATTACCATCATTATTCTCTCTGAATTCCCAGTTGATTCGACCAGTGGAAATTCCTATGGCTCTTATGTGTGACTACTGCCTTGTTTTCTGGCTCAATAAATGTTCCAGATTTATCTTTTCTTTTCCTTTCCCTACACCCAGAATTGGCTAATTCTTCATGGAATACTCTTCCTTTTTGGTGGAGAACGGTATTTAGAAGCCAAGATTTGGGTACCATGTGTGCTTGGTACTCTTGGAGAGTCGTTATTTCTGGGTCTTTTCAGTCCAGAACTAAAATGTGTGTCGTGTTTTACAGTGGGAGGGATGGTTTCCCTAAAAAGTAAGTACGTTCACTCATTTTTTCCAGTCTACATGTACATAAGACAACTACCCCAGACTCTTCAAAAATGCCAAATTGCAAATATGGTAAAATATTAACATTCGACAAATATAAATTTAGGGAAGACAATTACATTATTCTTTCAACTTTTCTTTTGAAGTGTTTTGATTTGAAACATTTCATATCTTCTTTGCAGAAACAGGGAAATAGTGGCAAGGACTGGTCACGAAGTATTAGATCTGTCTACCAATCAGTGTTATAGCTCTAGGGTTAAGGAGTGCATTGTGTTTTAGCAAGGTGGTTAATCACTGCTGAAATTCGGAAATGGGTGACTTTGTCACTCTGCTCTGTGGTGGGGGATCTGAGTCTCATAGAGGGATAGAGACTCACCCAAGGTCCCCGAGCTTGCAGGACAGGAAACCGAGGCTCAGGGAGAGGAGCATCTTGCCCAGGCTGTCAGCAGCCCCAGGTCTTTCTCATTGTTTTCTTCCCACTGAGGCTCCAGTTAAGGAAAGATTTTTGCCCATTCTACTGTGCTCATTCTGAAGAGAAAGGATTATTCCCTCATAATCCTTTAAAAAAAAAAGATAAGTATCCAGCTTCCTGTCCTCCAGCCCTTCCCCAGACCTTTTATTCTCAGCAGTGCCTGTTCTCTGTGGTTACTGGGTCACAACTTTATCAGATTCAAGAGATGTGAAACCCAGGTGGGCAGCAGGGGCTCCAGACCAAGGGCAAGGACTTCCATTCATTAGCAGAGGGACAGCGATTCTTTGTCGGCTCCTAGCTGTTTGCACGCCATTCTATTCACTTCATCCTCGAGCATGGAGTTAACTGGCAGTGTTCTGCACACTGGGGGTTTTGGCCAATTATGGGATCTTTCAAAGTCAATTTAGATGGTGGCTGTTGGCATTTACAATGTGATTTAAAATCCAATTGGACAGAACAAAAAGTACTTATGAGTCTATGCTTATTATACAGGTAGGCATTCTTTTGTGAGTACAAATACACAGAGGTACACATCTATAAGTCTGCTCTGGGTGATTGTGTAAGATTCACTTCTTCTAGGAGTCACAATTAAAACAATTCAAAAGCTACTGGTGTGAGATATGGGTTGGCAAATGTCTGTTTTTGTGAACAAAGTTTGCTGGAACACAGTCGCATGTATTGTCTTTGCTGTTTCCACACTACAGTGGCAGAGTTGAGTAGTTGTCACACACTGTATCACCTGTAAAACCTAAAAATATTTGCTCTTTGACCCTTTCCAGAAAATGAAACAAAACAAAAACAAAAACAAAAAACTGCTGTCTCCTTGTGGTCTAAGATACTGAGGGAAAAACTTTAATTTTAAAGTCAAATAAAGCTCCTATGGTATATAATCTCCAGAATTTCGGTCTCTAGGGTTTATTCACCATCTAAGTTGTAGTTTTCCGCTATGGATTCACAGAAGTGCATCTATAACCACAGCCATGTCTAAAGGAGCAGCGATTGCTTGGGGAGGGAGGAGGACTAGTGCAAGGTCCTCCAGCACAGCGCCAACAGGATGACCCTTCCATCCTAGGAAAATATTCTGATGTTTAACTTCATTGCACTCACCCAGCTGTCTCCTTGCACAAGTTTTCAAGTGAAATATTTCAATCCTGCATTCATCTTGGGGGCCACGTGTCTTATCCAAGTTAAATATTTCCAGAAAATAAATATCTAGACACTGTCTCATATAAATTAGGCACCCGGTTTTTGAAAGACTCTTAGCAGACCTCCTTGTTGTTGTGTTGGTGAGTCCGACTCTACAACTGTGAAAAGTGCCAGGAAACCGGATGTGACTGTTACTACCCCTGCAGGTGGCTTAATAAGTGCTGCTTGATCACAAGTGAACATCACATTGTATGCGCGCGCGTGTGTGTGTGTGTGTGTGTGTGTGTGTGTGTGATGTATGTATGTTAGGCAGGGGACGGCATGGGGAAGACAGACTCAAGCAGCGGATTTCAGCGGCCGGCTCCCCTTTCCTTCCGATGGTCATTTCTAAAACACATCACATTTCCCTCTGCCTTCACAGGCTGCTGTGTTGGTTACATCCTCTTCAGAGAATACGACCATGTGGATGAAGGGTATGAAGACAGAATTGAGCTTATCTCTTTGAGTTTTCATTTTGTTTACATTTGAAATTTTTCAAATGGGGTTTAATTCAATTCTGTGCCTTTAAAGTTTATATTTTTCTTACTATACACTTCCGAGTCACAGGGACATACATTACAGTTTTTTTCCATAAAAAATGAAATTTTTAAGCAAAATAAGACAAAAAAATTAAACATTTTAAAGGCATTTTTATTATACTTTTATAATGTGTATAGTTTAAATAAATGTTATACAAATATTCACATAAATTTATATTTATGTAGATATAATCACGTGATAAATTAATGTTATAAATTATACTTTATTTTTAAAATTTAATTTATTGGTACATTCTAGGTAGACAGTACAGTTACATTCATTACTGGGATTTTGTACCTTTATATGCCAGGTCTTGGTTCTCATTTTTTCGCCTTGTCCCCACCTTCCCTTCACCCTCCCCTCTCCTCCCCCCTTCAAACACTTTAATTCCAGTTTTATATTTTCTCATATGTTTTCCCTTTGCGTTATTTCCCCTTCCCTATCCTTCTCACTGTCCCTACACCTTTGGCCCTTTTCTTTCTATTTGCTAAGTGTCCCATTAGGATCTTGAGTACTATTATAGTTTTTCACACCAGAGATACTATTCAGTATTCACACATGTGTGTCCTATTTATTTCACTTAAGGGTATGGCCTTAATGTGCATCCATTTAGCTATAAATGACTCTAGTTTCTCATTCTTTATGGCTGAATAGTACCCCATTTTATAGAAAACCCACATCTTTTTTATCCAGTCTCTAACTAATGGGCAATTAGGCTGTTTCCAAGTTTCAGCTATTACAAACTGTGCCGCTATAAACATGGGTGTGCATATATCACTGTGGTATGATTCTTTCACTTCTTTTGGAAAGATACCCAGCAGAGGGATGGCTGGGTCAAATGGAACCTCTAGTCCCAGCTCTTTGAGGCATCTCCATACTGACTTCCATAGTGGTTGCACCAGTCTGCACTCCCACCAACAATGGAGAAGGGTTCCTTTCTCCCCACAAAAAATCATTTATACTTTAAAGAAATATAATAAAATATTTATACTTCATATCAATATATTTGTATTTTATATAAATATTTAGTATATATTACATATTACAATAAGTATACAAGAAAAATATGAAATTTTATATTATATTTTATAAATATTCTCATATATGTTAGCTACATTTATGATAAAAAATAAAATAATTCCATGGGTGAATTTACAATGAATATGTAGTACCACTTGAAGTTCTATGGAGAGGTAATTTAAGAATTAGTCATATTTTCCTTTTCTGGATTTTGGCAAAATCCTGCACAATTTTCTCTCTCTCTCTCACTCTCATTGACGGTCTGGTGGATGTCTTTGTGAAGGCCTCTCAGTGCCAGGCACCAGGTGAGGATCCCCAGAACAGGAAAAACAAGGTCTCTGCCCTCATGGTTCCAGTGATGTGGGAGGAGTGGGATGAGGACAAGACCCAGAGCATACCTAGGTGAACTAGATAATTTCAGGCAACGGGGATATTAGGAGCAGAAGGACAGCAGATAAGATGGCAGAAAGAGTGCACACCTGCACCTGGGTTATCTGGGAAGGCATCTCCAAAGAGGTGATGTTGGAACTGAGCCCTACGTGCAGAGAAACCCAGCCTTGTAAAATTTGATAAGAGTGTTCAAGGCAGAGGGAAGAGCTGGTGACAAGGTCTGAGGAGGGATTTGGAAAGGAATTCATTCTGAGGTCACATCCTCATCTAATAACCTTTGGAACACTATTTGGGAAACTGGGCCTGAGGGAACTTGTCTCTTCAGAGTCTCATAGGGGAAGGAATCTGAGGGCCCGAGGGCAAGATGAGGCCTGTGTTGCTGGCTGGTTATTGTGAGCTCCAAAGTGAGAGGCTGATGCACCTGACCACTGACTAGGGGCTGTGAGAGATTATATTTTCCAAAGATGGCCACAAGAACTTCTCTCCTGTATGTCCTTCCTTCAGTATGGCCTTGACACATTTGATTTAATTTGGGGGGTCTAGTTTCCTTCCCTTGAGTCTGAGTATGCTTATGACTCAGGAGCCAGGTCATCAAAGGCATTGTGGCCTCCATCCGGTTCTGGCGGAAAGATAGTGACTAGCACCTGGCTACCATGTGTTGAGGAAGCATGGGCTGCCTTGAGGAACGCTTGCTGAACATAGGTGTTCTCACTGACAGCCTCAGCTGAGGGGCTCACTGCAGAGTGCATCAGTCCCAGCCATGAGATAAGGAGACTTTATGAGACTTATGTTTCCACCTTCCAGGTTACTCTCGCCTGGGGCCCAGATGTCGTAGAACAGAGACAAACTGTTCCCTCTGTATCCTTTCCTGGTTCCTGATTCACAGAATTCATGAGCATATTGGGACTATGAACTTGTGGATGGCTTATTTCACAGCATCAGACAATTGGAATAGGTGCTTAGTGCCTTTATTTTCAGCAGACAGCTCTTCAAGGAGGAGAGGATGTCTCTCAGGCTGGGGCCAAATGAGGTGGCATCTCAGAGCCCATGTTGTTTACTACTAAGATTGCCTGGAGTGTCCAAACGGGCCACACTGAGTGCTTCTAGCAGTCTTCATTGGCAGACCACAGACAGCATCTGTGTCTGTGCCTCTCTTTGCCACCCTTTGAGAGTAGTCTTCAAAGCCCCACCCAGAGGACTCCTTCAGAGCATCTCTCCTTGTGGCTCAATGCCTCCACGTGGATCCAGCCTCCCCAGCTGGGGAGAGTCTACTGTGAGCCCCCTTTGCGATTTTCGGTGTAGAATTTAATACAAAGCCTTGGCAAATATCCTGCCTCATTCAGATTCTTACTCAATGACTTGCTAAGATCGTGAGCCCATGGCTTAACATTCTAAGCTTCAGTTTCCTCACCTGTAAAATAGGGATGATGATAAACAGAGCGTATTTCATGGCAATATTGTGAGAATTAAATAAACAAGTTTATGGAAACATTTATGGTAGTACCTAACTTGCAGGATCTATCTATCTATCTATGGCTATGTTTGCCTACTCTATGCAGGTATACACAGGTATATGTATAATAAATGTATAAATTGCATATATATATATAGATATTAGATATACATGGTTATATGTAATATATGCTACCATTGTATATATTTTTTCTCAAGGCTTTTACTGCTGTCAATATTGCATTAATTGTACCACTGCCATGTGGCTATACATATTCTTTTTTTTTTAATACATATTCTTTATCTCCTCCTCCCAACTCCAGCACCCCGGCACACTCATTGATGTGGGTGAAGTAGATCTTATGCAGAGATGTCTTATCTTACAGCCAGCCTAATGCTCAGCTTCCTCTGGAAAAGGGCACAGGCCTTCCTTATTTTGGAGTCCCCATAATCCAGCACAGGCTTGTTTACTGTAAGAGCTCTAGAAATGTATTCAAATTAATGAATGGCCAAGTGATCCATCTGAGACACAAATAGTATGTACAGCCTCCCACGATAACATTAGAAATTAATATCTTTTTCCCTGAGCTCTCCAACTGTCCCTGGTCTCAAGTGATGGAAGGTCTAAGACAAGCCCCAGTTATCTGATATGTCATGTTCCAAAAGGGAACCAAGGTCAGAGAAATTTGAGTCAGTCATTAGACACGAAGGGAGGGCTAATGCAGAGAGGGCTTTTACTGTGTTGTGGCATTGTCTCTCACCCATTTATATGGGTGAAATGGCTTACCAGTGGTCCAGGAGATTGGGGGAAAAAACTCACCCAGGAAATGACTTGGGTGCTGAGGTAATTTTCCTAGATGGGCTTTTTCATTTGTCATCAATTTCAAGGCAAGAGTGAAGAAAATGGAAGTTGGGATGTGGATGGTTCTGGGAAGCGAGGAGCACATGGACACCATACTTGCCACCCACAGTCCCAGCAGGAACCTTTGAAACATGACATCAGAAGCCCAGGGCCAGGCCAGATTTGACGATAAGACAATTGAACATGGAGCAGAAAGAGGAAGGCTTCCGCAGTGGGGTGGAGACCAGCCGTGACAGGCAGCAGTAGAGATTTCCATTCATTTCAATGTTCCTTTAGCCACACTCTCCACCAAGCAATATGGAAGACACAGAGATCAGTGCAACCTTTGTCCTCAAGAAACCCAGCCTCGAATGCCTGGATCTAACCTGCCACGGGTGTGGTTACCACCAGAGTGGGAAGAGCTACTTCGCTTACGTGCTGCCTGCCAGGAGACCTTGCCAAGTTCCAAATGTGGCCATACGATTTCCTTCTTCGAACTGTTTTTTTTTAATAAAGATAATTCTTCTGGACTAAATGTTTGTATCTCCCCCAAATTTGTGTGAAGCTCTCAGTCCCCAGTTTGACAGTATTTTTAGGTGAGACCTTCGGGAGATTAACGATGAGTTCAGGAAGGTGAAGCCCGTGCCATGGGATGAGTGTCCTCCTGAGAAGACACCTAAAGAGCTCACAGCGCTCTCTTCTCCTGCTCACTCTCCCTCATGTGAGGACGCAATGAGAAGGTAGTTTTTTATAAGGCAGCTTGATTTCAAACTTTTATGCTCCGGAACTGTGGGAAATAAATTCTTATTATTTATAAGCCACTCGGGTTTTTATATTTCTTACAGCAGCACAAGCTGACTACTAACTGGAAAGAAGGACAGCTAATCCTGAGGACTTGCAATGTGCTAAGCTCTGTTTTGGTGTTTTTACACAACCACAAACACAAACAAATTCTAAAACATTGCATCATTTGGTGCCTATTGCTTACTGGAAAGCCTTCCTACTTTCTTGGCAAATGAAGCCCCCCAAGGAGCACCCCAAACTTTGTCTTGTAGTTTCATTGTCAGCCATGCCTTCCTGTGTGCCAACTGTGTCTGCTGCCTCAAGAAGCCTCACAGGCATCTACACTGGCCTCGGACTGCTGCTGTGATCTGTCAGGGCTTGGCTGATGGTTGCATCCCCAGGGAAGCACCCCTTGCTCTCCAGGATAGAATTCCCAGTCTTGACCTTTGGGCCTTTGCTTATTCTGCTCTGGAGGCCTGAAAGCTTCTCATCTGGTGGTCACCCACTTATCTTTCAAAGCCTTTGCTGACTCACCTGAAAGAACTCTCCTGTCCACGACATGCCCACTCAGTGGGTTCTCTTACACCCTGCAGTCTGCACTCTGAGTCCTTTAAGGCACTGGCTGGGATTGCATCTCCGAATCTTCCTGGGTAATGCTTGGGAAATGAAAGATGGGTGAATTTATTGCCTCACATTAATTAAGCTGCCTGCATTATTGTAGATCACATTATATCACTAGCCCTTCAAAGATGGTATTTTTTTTCTTACTTTTGTGGTCTTGTCTTTTTCCATCTTTTTCTGTCTTCAACATTGTGATCACACTAAGAGGTACTGTATATTAGATACTGTATATTAGAATCAAGACTCAAGCTCTGCTGGTCACATTTCACTTATTTTTAAACTCTTAGTTTAGTGAGGTATCATGATGAACTCTATGGTGGAGTCAAAAGAACACCTTAAAAGAAGTCTTAAGCTCTGCGTGTTGAATCTAGAATCTTTACCATGACCTTGGTCAACCACTCACTCAATTTGCATCTATTTTTTTTAAAGATTTGTCAGCTACAGTAATAATATCTACCACACAAGGTGGTTGTGAAGATTAAATAAGACTTGAAATGCTTGTCACTTGAAGGTGCCCAACCAATGTTAATTTCCTTTCCCCGAGTTGGTGTCATAGCATGACTTCAGTTTGATTAGTTCCTATAAAACAAAACTGGGTAAGTCTTTGAGTCTTACAGACACAGACTAGGTTATGTCCTTCAGGCAGCTGGACTTTAAATGGTGCCCTTGAAACCTGACGCTGGGCTCTGACAGGAAGGTATTAGCCTCCTCTCGACTCTTGTGCTATTTTCGGATTTGATGGTTTTGGAAAGAAGATAACAGCTGACTTTTATGCAGATAGAGAATTGCTGTGCTCTGGAAGTAAGTGCCAAAACCCCAACTTATGCCATTTGGAAAGAACTCAGCACACTCTGAACTTGGGTATTCAAAGGCTATTCTTTTTATGCCAACATAAGAGTTTATTCAGGAAGTTGCAAAAGAAAAAATAATTTCATAGTTGTGAACGCCAAGGGAACCGGAAAGTTCTTAGTTTTGCTTCTTCACTGTGTTCAATACTCTTAGAGATGAAAAGCAGAGTCTGTTTATCAGAAGAGCCTAAGTATCTCTGTAGTCACAAATAACTTCAGATTTCACATGACTTAGAACAGCAAAGATTCATTTTATATTTGTACTCTTTTGTTGACTGTGTAAGCAGGTCTGCAACATGTTGCTTTCACTCACGAATCAAGGCCAACAGAGCCTCCCCAAGATGCAAGTCTGTCATTGTGTCAGGGGCTGTAGGTCATGGCCACTCATGTGTAGGTCACTCTGCTCAATAGTGACGATGTCATATCTGCATATAGTTATCCAAGCAAGCCAAATGGCCTCACCAGCTTCATGGAATAAGGAGGCAAAATCGCATCATGAGCTCAAAAAACAAACAAGCAAAAAACAGCAACAAAAAGAAGCATTAGAAACATTAGTGAAACACAATAGAAAAGAAGGAGTAGATTCAAGAGCTATTGGGGAATTAACAGAATTTGGGTACTGATGGGATGTAGGATAAAAAGGAAAAAGAAAGTCCAGGGTGATGCTTTGGTTTTGGTTTTCTCATTTGGTGATGGGGCAAAGATGGCACCAGTCACTGAAAAAGATGTGCTCAGTTTGTGGCATTTACATTTTCTCTGCTGGGAGGAGAACTAAATAGGCAGTTGATTAAATGGATCTGACATAGGAAAAAGACATAAAGTGAACATAAACATTTGCCCAATGTCAGCTTAGAAGTGGTGATTGAAGCTAAAGGATAATGGATAGAGTAGAAAAAAAAATCAGAAAAGTATGACCTTAATAAGTGCTGGCAAGGACATTAAACAACTGCATTGCTTATGCAATGACGATGAAGTACAAATTGATACAATTGTTCTTAAAAATAATTTTCAATTACCTCGTAAAAATGTGCAAACCCTCTTACCCAGAAATACTAGTTCTGGATCTATATCCTAGAAAAATTCAGAGAAAACATGTGAAAGAAGCTCATAGCAGCATGGGCATGTCTGTATTAGGTAGAAATGGGGAAAAAACCCAAATACCCATGAACAATAAAAAGGCTGTATTAACTGTGGATATCCATGCAGTGGAATGATGCCGTAATAAAAAATAATGACGCAGGGCTTCAGAAACAACATGGATGAGCCTCGAGAACATAATGTTATGTGAAAAAAGAATGTCGCAGAAGAGAACATCCACTGTGATGGTTTTTATGGGAAGCACAAGTGCTTTTAAAACCAAACACATGTGGCTACACTGAAAAAATAAGTGTGGAAATGATAAACACACAAATCAGAATAGCGGTTGTCTCCATTGGGGAACAGTAGAGTAGGGTCCCAATAGTGCACCCAGGGGGTTTCACAAATAATTACAGTGGTTTATATCTTCAAAAGGAAGGGAAGAAAAGTGTCTAATGTAAGTTGTTCTAATTTCCCATTAAAATATCTATTTCTAAATGTCTTCTTGCTTTGACTCAATACTTTTTAATATTTTATTTTAAAAGTATTAATCTAAAATGTAAGAGCAAACAATATAAAACAAAGGAGACTTAGACATGAATTTTAAAGAATTTTATGGTCAGAAGACAAGAAAACTTTAAAGGAAATGCACTTAATGGCCAAAGAAAGCCAGGAGAGAATAAAGTCATGGAAGTTTAGAAGAAAAGTAATAATCATGGCTATCGTGTATGAAATACTTTCTGTGTGCCAGGCATTTGACTAAGCATCTTATGAATGTATTTAATTTAATCTTTCATTAATATTATGAGGTAGATATTATTAAGTTCTTTTAACATATGAGAAAAATGAGACTAAAGGAGCCAAGTAATTAGTACAAGGTCTTACATTTATGTAAGATTTATGTAAGTGGCAGAATTTAAATTAAACAAAGTCTAATTTGACCAAAGCTTGGGCTCTGAACCACACGTAAGTGTATGAGGAACTTGAGGAGGAGGAAAGAGCTGCCAATATTAAATGTTGCCCAGAAATAAGACGGAGCAGAAGAGCTTCCACTGAATTTTAGAGTGAGGAAATATCAGTCAGTTTGGTCAGCAGGGCCAGCAATGACAGTGGTGTTAGTGAAATTCAAATTGTACTCGTTAAAAGTATGGATTGGAAATGAGAAAATAAAAATGGAGGATATGCCTTAAAAGAGAAAAATAACCCTAGGCAAAGGCCATCTTACATTGATGATGATTAGAGATTTGGCTAAGTAGGAAATGTGTCAACCAGGCCAGAGAATCAGGACATGATTTTAGTCAGGAGAGCAAGAGCTAGGGACATACTAGAAAGAGGCTTAGGGAATAAAGAAACACAGTAGAGTATTTTTTCCTTCAGCGATGACAAGAACAAGCAATGAACTTAGCCTTCTCATAAACAACAAAATTGGACAGCAGTGTTATCCCTGAAACAAAAGTAAACACATAAGGCGAACCCTAAAATGGCTGTAGCAGTCAGCCTGAAGGTAGCTTCTCAGGAAGGGAGAACCTGAAAACAGACTGAGGACAGGATCAGGAAGAAGGAAGTGGGTAGCAGGAACTTTCAGGGTAGAGATGCAGAGAGAGGGCAGCCATGCAGTAAGAGATCTCTAGAAATCTGCACAAGGGTAAATACAGAATAAAAATATTGCATATAAATACCTTAAACACAGAGTAAATTATTGAATATTTATAGAATGAAACTACAGAAGGCCAGGCAAAGGCTGACCAGGAATTAATATCAGAAACATCCCTAGAGCTCACAGAAGGCAGGGCAACTTTCAAGCCCCAACTCATCAAACTAGAAAAGGCCCTGCTCACAAGCTAAGGCATTCAGTAAAAACTCCAGAGGGATCACATCTTAGTTAAGGGCTGAACTATCTCTACAATAATGCCTATTCTAGAGCTACTGAAGAAAAGCTTACAAGTAGGTCTCTGTGTGTTAGCTTTCCATCACTGTGACAAATGTCTTGGAGGGAAGGTTTATTTTGGTTCATGGTGTCAGAGGTTTAGGTCCATAGTTAGTTGGTTCCACTGCTTTTAGTCCTGTGGAGAAGCAGAAACATCATGGTAGAAGGGTGTGGCAGAGGAAAGCCTTGAACTTCTTGGTATACAGAAGGAAGGAAGAAGTTGGGGGGGATTGTGGCCCAGAGCTGGATGTATGTATGTGGTCTTGGGGAATCTTCAAGTTTCTAAAATGTGTTCTCAGAGTCCCCCAAGTCATCCATCTGGCGGGCTCTGTGAGACTATGCTTGAAGATAGTGAAAGAGAGGAAAGAGAGACAAATGGACAGAGAGGGGGAGAGAGGGAGAGTGAGAGGAAGAGAGAGAGAGGATGTAACTCCTGTGGAGTTACATCCCTAGTGAGCTACTTCCTCCAACTGGGCCCACCTCAGAGTTTCTACCACCTCTTAATAGTGTCACAGTTTGGAGATCAAACTTTCAACATACGAGCTTTGGGGAAATTTAAGATCTAAACTATAACATTGAGGAATGAAATGGACCCATAATTAATCTAAGAAAATTAAATCCAATACTCTTTCAAGGAAAACAACAAACTCTAGAACCTCAATGACATACTAGCCAATATGTACAGAATCCAGTAAAATATTGCAAAATGTAAGAAGGCAGAAATTACAGTTTTGAGCTAGAACAAAAATAAGCACTAATCCACCAATAGAAATAGACCTGGAAATGATATATGATGATTTGAACTAGCAAATAAGCATTAACAATAGTTATTATATAAGTCTGTGCAGGTATTGAAAGGGAAATATAGATTAAGGAGAAAAATGGATATATAAAATAAGACCCACATGGAACTTCTAAAGGTTAGAAAAATGAACAATATCTGAAAGGTGAATTTAATTAGAAGAGGTTAATAGCAGATTACATTTGATAGAGGAAAAATGTGAATTTGGATAGATGTGAGCTTGAAGACATAGCAAGAGAAGGGATTTAATCAATGTTGACATCTTTCTTGAAATGTGCATTTAACAGATGTTGCCTTTGGTACTTCTTTTTATTTTAAAGGAAAGCAATTTTGGTTCTTGTTTAGTTCTGCTATCCTTATGAACTTGGATAGGCACTTTCACTTCTCTCAGCTGCACTTTCCACATTTAAATTATGAGAATGATAAGAATCAACACAAAGGATTTTTGCTAAAATTAAATGATAGAACATCAAGAACTGTTGCATTTGAAATTAAGTTGGTCTTTTCCAAAGCACGTTCCTAAAATTGTCAAGAGGCATCCAGGTCTGGAGAAACTGAAGATTCTGTTTCAGAAAGATTTTACGGACATAGAGTCAGTTTTAGGGTCAGTGTCCAAAAGATAATCTTGGAAAATCAGAATGGGTTGTGATAAAGCGGAGAGAGGCCCAAATCTTTTCTCTCCCTTTCTTTCTTCCAGAGCCACCTATACATATCTGGCTTAAGTAATCAGATAAAAATAATTTGTTGGTTTCAGCCTGTTGACATCTCTGTTCACCAATGCAGGTCCTGGAAATCGTAGATGCAAATTGGCGTAAGTGGCAGTTGGGGCCCAGAGAATACGTATGGAGGGAGATTTAGGAATGAGTGAAGAACCATTCGAGGTGTCATCTAGAAGTCTTCTGGGTGCACTAAATAGTAACACGTGGGAAAGTGCTATCTCTAGATTTTACGGCAAGTGCCAAACTTCTCACCTTGCAAATAGCAACAAAACAAGGCCAAAGCAATCAAAACAGTTGTGTTGGTTCTTTTTCCCATTCAAAGTAGAAAATTTAGGTGAGAGACTCCCTGTGATAACTACATAGCATAAATACACACGCTCTGGTTCGGATATGGTCCCCCACCATTCACACGGTGAAAGGCTGGTCCCCAGTGTGGTGATGTTGAGAAATGGTAGAACCTTTAAGACACGGAGCCAAGTAGGCTATGGTAGAGTATGGAGGGTCATTCTCAGGAGACATTAATAAGATTCTCTCGGGACTCTGGTCAGTTCTTGTGAGAGTGAGTTTTTATAAAAAAGAAGAAGCCTAATGCCTAAATCTCTTTAACTTCTCACTGACCACATGATCTCTACCATACATGAATTCTTGCCATTGTGATTCTGTCTGCCACAAGGCTCTCACAAGTGGCCAAACAGATGAGGCCACTTGACTTAAACTTTCAGCCTCTAAAGCTTTGGCCCAAGTAAACCTCTTTTATTTAAAAATAACCCATTCTCAGGTATTTTGTTATAGCAACAGAACATGGATTTTCTTTATGAAAATAATAATTCATTGTCTCATTTTATTCTTGTGGCAAGGGTATGGAGTAGCCAGGGTAGGTATTACTATCCTATTATATAGCTGAGGGAACAAATATTCAAGTCCCCAAAGGTTAAATAAATTATCCAAGGTTACCAGCAAAGGTTACATAGGCAACATGGATCTTGAACCTTAGTCTCCTAACTCTAAATCTTCACTGAAAGATTTCTGTCTTCTATGTATTTGTTTACATTGTCCCCTCTGGCTGAAGCAGTTCAAAAGATAGGAAGAAATTTCTAGTAGCTGCGCTGTCTAAAGAAGAAATGAGGTCATGAGCACCCCATTGCTAGAGGAGGCTAAGCAGATGGTTAAGTACTTGGCAGGGACAGTGTAATGAGATCCAATGATTGAGTAGAGTATTGGACTTGACAGCTGTCAGTCTCTGTCAAATCTGTGATTCAGAATCATTAATTTGAAAGTACTAAAGCTGGCACATAATCCTAGACATGGAAGCCTGGCTGGGACAGGAGAGGGAAGTACACAGAAGCTGTATAATCCCCCCTCCTCCCGTGCCAGTTAGAACAGCCCTATCCTGTGAAAAAAGAACCTCATGGTACTTTTGGCCCCAAGGATGCAGAAAAAGGTGCATCTGCATGGCTCCTAGCACGGATCAGACCTGGAGCAGGTTCTAGGAAAGAGCTTTTCAGAGGCCAGTGGGCCCACAGCACCTTCTGACACCCAGGAGCCAGATGACTGATCTGAAGGTTTAGCAGGGCAACTTAGCTGGACTCTGGCTGAAGAACATGGAGAAAAGCAATTCACTTCAAAGCTTAATTAGTGAAAAGACATCAGTGTGCTCAATCAACAGGTGAGCAAGGGCCAAACCACCTCGTCTTACTGCTTTTTGGAGCATTGATTGACCCCACTTCCAAGATTCGTAGCTTTGCTTTGAAAATCTGGATCTGTCTCTGTTTTGTGAGGTGACTTGGGAAGTTAACTGTTTTTTCCCTTGTTTCCTTGTCTGCAGTTTAGGAATTACCCATGCCAACCTCTCAGCAAAGTAAATGCAGCAATAGATGTACACACATACATCACAAAGCAGGTGCTCTACAAATCCCAATTTCTTTCCACTTCCCACATAGAGGCAGAATGTCCAATAACAGAAAAGTAACATCTTGTATAACACGAATGATCCATTAAAAATGCTAACAAAAATTTAGAAAGCTGTCTCATGTTTTTCTTACGTGATTTGAGTGAGGACCAGCGGCTAACATGTATCATTCATCCTACATCCTACATCCTAATTTGAAACAACAACAAAAAAAGTGGGAATCTGGGGCCACTAATGTGGCTCAAGGGGTCACTCTGCCCAAAGCCAAATGAGCTGGTGCACACGGCTTTGCCCCACACACTGCCGCTCCCTCACTCCGGGGGCTCCTCCCTCACCCCACGCCCCCTGTCAATATGACTGATGAATTCAATATCCCCCTCTCTCTGGCTGACAGCTCAGCGAGCTGACTCCAATCAGCAGGACCCCCTGGTCGCCTGACACAGGGCTCCCCAATCAGAGTCAGAGGCTGCTGTGGACAGACAGCTGGGTCTGCAGAAGCTGGTAAGGAAGAACTCCCTGAGTGCCTCTGCCAAGGGCCGATTTGATGAGGCCACCCCTCACCCTGTCAGGCTGCGTGTGGGATTTGTCAGGGCCCAGCCCCGTTTCTCCTTCACCCCATGCAAGTGCCAGCAAGGATTTTTCTTTTAACTTGATTACTGCAAAGGCATAGTATTCACCCATCTGTCACAGCCCTTTAATCCAGAAGCCTTTTGGCCCCAAACTAGGAAAGGTTTCTTGGGGCAGAGGTTTCCTCATTTATTGATTTATCCCATAAACGTTTACTCAGCCTGCTGTTTAACTCCAGAGAGAACCAAGGACATGTTTGCCCCTTCCCTGAAATGAAATCCAGAAATTCTGACTTATGGGTCACTGATATTGAGTTACTATCAAACATACTTGCCAGGCACGCTACACACATCACCTGGTGGATTACTTGTGCAACGCTGCTATTTTTACCTTATCAAAGAGAACACTGAGGCTCAGAGAGGCTTAGCGACTTATTCACAGAAATTTAAACCTGTCTGGTACTGAATCCCACTGTCATAATGATTTTTGCTGCATTTCCTGTTTCCACGGCTTTTTACAAAAAGTTGTAGATGGGGAAAAAAGGAAGACTAAGGTGCTTGTGGAAGCACTTGGGGAACCAGAAGGGTCTCCGCTCTAAGAAAACAGCGTTCTTTTTCAGTATCTGAAGTTGCCCTGGGTTAGCACAGTGGACAATGGAGCATTTGGTCACCGACCTCTTTCCAAGTTCAGGAGGCCTCTCAAGTTTCAGGCCCCAAGGACACCTGGGAGTGCTGGGATTCTGAACTGTTTCCTTATGTGCTTTCCCCGAGTGTGGCCTGAACCTGGTGCACTCTCTGCCGCATGGAGAGATGAAGTCGGCCTGGGGTTTTAATCTAAATAACCACTGGAACAGGCTGTATTCAACCTGGTGAAATATTTATTTCTTATATCTATTTGAAGTAAACTTCCTTTCCGACACCCCTCCACCCCTCCCCCAAAGAGGAGAAAAATAAGACTTTTCTGCGTTCAGGGAAATTTCTCTTGTGTTTCTTAACTGTTCACTGTAGGGGTTGAGTTTTTTCAGATCCAGAGACAAGGGGATGGAGTGTTAGGAGGCGGAATGGCTCAGAGTGATGAGAAATACTGAGTGGGGGGTCTTAATCTGCTCTATGGACCGTGCACTTAATAACGCACTCACTGTATAACCTTGCGTGCATCTTTGAAAGTCTCCATTTCTACTTCTCCAGCCATAGAGTGGAGGTGATAATGCCTTTTCATCTTGCAGCACAACCGTGCAGATCAAATGTAGTAATAATTTTACAAATCCCCTTCTTTTATTCCTGAAGTAACCGCTAGAAACTTGAGAAACAGTGATGAACAAGACAGTCATGGCCTATTCCGGGATGCTGAGAGTCCAGTGGAAGAGAGAGACTTGTAATTCAGTCTTGAGAGTAACCACTGTTTAAAGAAATGTTATGCGAAGTATTAGAAGAAAAGTGTACAGGTTGCTTCAGGGGCCTGTGTCTGAAGTGTCGCAGAGGGTGGGACTTGGGCATCATAGGTGGTAGAACAAAGAGGGAAGGAGGGGCATCTCGTGTGAGCAAAGCAGCACACATCAAGTTGCAAAGGAGTTTGGCATAGACCGAGTGTGGAGAGAAGCTCACTGTGTAGGTGACCCATACTCTTGTTTGCCAGAGATAGACCCAGCTGAAGCTCAGAATGCTCATTTAAGAGTGACTTCTGGTGCTCCCTGAGCTGTCTCCATTGGTGACAACGTATGGAGTCATCTCACTAATGTGGCTGCTGCTAGTGAGTAAAGAGGGAGGGTAGGCTGAATGAGAAGCTGGGGTAGGCCAGGTTGTAGGCCATATTAGGGAGTTTGGTCTTCATTCCAGGAGCCCAACAGCAGTAGGCACAAATTGGCAGGTAAACAGTAATACCGGTTAATAGTTATTCAGGATTTCTGTGAGCCTTCCTTCTGACATAAGCTTTGGAAGAGGTAGGTGCTATTACTATCATCACTTTCATCAGGGAAACTTTGTGCTCATAGAGATGAAGGGACTTGCCCAGGGTCTCAGGGACAGTGGCAAAGTGCTAACTTGAAGTCAGGCTTTACTGCAAAGACTGGCTATTCAGCCACTCTGACAACTCCCTCCCAATGTGAATGTATTTTGCTACCAATGTATGCTCTTCAAGGGCTGTTACTTTTCTGAACACTTAGCTATTTTGATACTTGCTAAATCAATTTGCTGAATGAAACAAATTGAAGCCTTCATAATACCACCTCATTGTACGAAAGCAGGACTGAGTGTTAGAAGGAACATCAGTTCCAGAGCAGTAACACCCACTGTAATATAAGGATTTGGGTTCCAGGCCCTAGTTTGTCAGCTGTGACCTGAACCCAGACATTTCCCTTCTCGTGGTCCAGTTCAAGTTTCCAACAGGAAGAAACTTGGTTCCCCACCAGGCTGTGTCTAACAACATGCCAGATGTGAAAAGGCTCTGTGAGTTCAAAAATGCAACAGCGATAGCAACAACCAAATGAGTAGAAAGTGTTTGTTAAGAATTTCCTTCTTGGTTGGTGATAGAACTCAGTGCTTAGCATGTACAAGGCCCTGGGTTCAATCTATGACAGCGAAACAACACATGAGCAAATAAGGGAACAAATGGAAACAAATACCAAACCCCCAAAAATCCAACCCCAAAATCTTCCAACTTACTAAAGGATAACATTAGGTAATTTGTAAAATCTTTTCATTAACCCTTTAAAATGACCCTACAATGACCCCCTATTGTCATCATTTAATGCATATGTCAACTGAGTCTCAGAGAATTAAATAATTTGTCCCAAGATACAGAGCTGGAACTCAGAGCTACCCTAGTAGACCCCAGCTAAGACTTTGAGACATTATATAAATTATTAAGCAGTCTTGCCCACTCCGAAGAGAAAAGTGTGCCCAAACTGGTACACTCTGAATCATCTCTCCTAAGAGATTAAGAGCCCAGGCAAGATGGGTTTCAGAGAAGAGGCAGCAAGTGGAGAGGTACTAGGTTGCAGGAGTCTGTCCAGAAAGAGAAAGACTCATCCACAGGGCCATCTGAGGAATCTGGGGTGAAATCTAAATTTGTTAGGACACCAATGATGTATTTTGTTTGGGAGTCAGAGCTCCATTTTGCCCTGAATAGCACAGAAAAGAGAACATGACTGCCATTCTGATGAGCTGTCAAGTGGACGATATTTGGGGTGATTCAACATGTGATATGCTGTCCTTCATCAATCAACAGACACCACACCAGCCAAGACTTAAGTAAAGTGATGATTGTCATAGTTTGAGAATGAACTTATTACCCTCCCCAGTACTCGGGAGAGTAAGGCAGGAGGATTCCTAGCAGTTCCAGGCCAACCTGAGCTACATAGTGAGCTCAGGGCCAGCTTGGACCATACAGTGAGACCCTGCCTCACCACCCCAGCTCCCCCAAAGAATTTATTATGAAGCAACAACATTACCTATTCTTTACTCAGATTATTCCAATAAATTTTCAAGTCAGGTATTAATATTAATTTTACAGAGACAAGGGCACAGTACAGAGAGATGAAAGCCCAAACTCTAGGCCCCATAGCTGATAGGCGGATTTGAACCCAGGTTGCTGTGACTACAGAGTTTGTGCTGTCAATCCCCAGTCTCGATCACCTCTACTGACAGAGCACCAATGAGAGTTAACACATCTTTTAAAAAACAGAGTCGAAATGCATCGACCTTTAATAATAGAAGGGAGTTGACAGAGATCGAGGAGTTGAGTTTGGTGATCTCTAGGCCACATTTTGGCTCTCTCTGTGCGACTGAACAAGTCATTTTGTCACTCTTGGGCCCCAGTTTCCCCGTCTGTGAATGGAGAGTCCTAGCACAATGCCCACACCCACAGATAGCAGCATGATTAGCTGAGAGAATTAAGCACCGGTGCCTGGCAGACAGCAAGCCCTCAATCAAAAGGAGGAAGCATTGATGAAGGAAATTGTTGATTGACAAGGGAAGCAGAAGACCAAATGAGAGAACCCCTCCGGCCTCACTGCCTGGGCTGGGATGCCAGTGTTTCCCTATCTTCAGGCACAAGTGAAAGGCTGCTCTTCTTGGCTCTTGGGGCTCATTTCAGGCTGGAACTTGAACCATTGGCTATCCTGGTTCTTGGCCCTCAGACCTTGACTAGAACTGATGATGTTCTTTGGTATTTAGCTTGCTGACTGCCGATCTTGTAAATTCTCAGCCTCTGTAATCAGAAGTCAATTCCTTGTAATAAGCATTCTCCTCCCCTCTACTCTCCTCCCCTTCCCTCCCTTTTCCTTTCTCCCTCTCTTCCCTCCCTACATGTGTATGTCTATCTCTGTCTATATATACATATATGAATATGATTTAAAATACTGTGAATGCTTACATTAAAATGTATTACAATACAACACACATTGTCATTATTTCCCCTCAAAGCACTCACCCTCAGGTCAGTCACTCTTACCTCGTTCCTGTCACCTTCTGAAGCAGCTCTGGAAATCCTCTTTGCTGAGTGTCTTTGTTTACCCTCCATGCTCCTCTTGACTTTGGGGAAGAGTTAGAGGTCCACCGGTCCAGATCCGGTGAATGTGGTGGAGGAGCACACAGCGTTGTCAGGACCCTTGCCTTTTGGCTGGATGGGTCCTCGGCAGTGACACTCACTGCGTTGTAACTCACAGCTTGTAAAGACATTCATGAAAGAAGACTTTGAGGGTTGCTCCAGCAAGGGGTAAGAATAATGGGATAAGTGTGTTTGAAGCCAGGAGGAGTATTATGAGGGGAATTAATGGCAGTGTGTCTTTTACATAATACAAATTTTAAATTCAGACATTCACTATATTTTCAATTACACCTCATATGCAAATATGTAATATCTGTCTCTATCTATCTATCTATCTATCTATCTATCTATCTATCTATCATCAATTTATTTATTCCCTTATAGGTTCTGTTTTTCCTGGAGAACCCTGGTTAGAGGCAGAGGGTAAGAAGGAAACTACCCTTGCTGAGCTTGTATACAACAGGAGCTGGCCTGTCCAGATGATTCATATCCATTGACTCTTTCATTCCACTGCATAGTTCTGTGAAAGCAGAACTTTTAACTTAGAGGCAAGAACTCAGAAGCACAGGGAGGTGGAACCACATTCCCAGTGTCACACAACCAGAAAAGCCCAGCCAGGTTACAGTCTCATTTCTTCCAACTCCATGGTCCCTGCCAGTTCTCCTCCACTCAACCACATCCCCTTTGCAGGTTTTTTTTCTATTATACAGTCAGTTCTTTGTGGGCAGGAATCAAGCCTAATTGTTTTATATCTACCTGCCCATTTGTAATTCTTGTGCCTAACTTGGTATCTGGTACATGGAAGTGAGCAAGGGGAGAAAGAAGGTGGGCTTTCATTGTGATCTGATCTGAACTCTACCCTCCTTCCTACTATCTTGTGTCTAGTCCAATTCCCTTCACTCTATTTCTTGTTGATGGTTATGTGGCTATGTATCTCCTGGGAACTGCAGGACATCCCAAAGTAGGTAGGGGAACACACCTCTGCTGGAAACACCTCCCCAGCTCTCTGGTCACTCTGGCCCCTTGTCCTCCTTCCACCACCTGGCCTGGGCAAGATCTGCAGTTGAGTGGAGCAGCGAGGAAAGAGTGTGAGCTGAAAAACACAGGGAGACCCTTACAGGCTCCCTGGGCCCCTGGTGGTTCAACTATGGCTATAAATAGAAGGAATACAAAGCAAAATGTCTTTTTAATATGCATATGGAATTCATTTATTTAATGAAGAATTTTCCTGGAACAGAGAGCTTGCCGTCAGAGCTGAGCTATTTTTGAGTAGGATGTGAAGGAAAAACTCAAGAGGATTATTTGCTGTTCGGATTTATGCTTTTAAAATAGATTGCAATAAAAAATAAAACTATACAGGCAGAAATCAGATCAGTATTTGTCAAAGACTGGAGGTAGAGGCAAGGGATTGGATGGAAAAAGACATGAAAGAATGGAGGAATATTACTATATGCAAATTTTTCCTTAACAAAGGTAACTTACAACCCACTCTTCACATTGTGCCTTTTGGGGGAGAAAGCTATGGGTGGGGAATGAACCTTTCAAACACCTATTTTGGGTGTGGTTCTCTGCATCTTCTTTCTAAGTTTAGTGTTATTTCATACCTGCAAAACACAATGCCTGTTATCTACATTTTTAAGGAAGAAACACTTGCACTTTGGCGATTTAAATTCATTGCCCAAGGTCACACCTTGGGTTGTTCTGTTCCACATGATGGGGCTGAGCTCCCTCCAATTACCTGGATGTTTGGGAAATGAAGCCCAGAAGTGAAGCTTTGGGAATACTCACTCCTCAAATAAAATGCGGTCTGACAGCCCCATGTTTTCTCTCCAAAATGTGCCTCCATTCTGTATTTTTTGGCCTGTTTCAGGCTGCATCTGGGAAAAGGTCTTAATAAGGTGCTAATGGTCTTTAACAGCTTTATTTAGTGCCCTTGGATCTCCCTCTTTATCAAGTGTGAATGGCTTTGGGGAGATTTGGAAATCTGAAAAAAGGTGGGGTGCTCTGCAGGATCTGCCATCTTTCCCAGATCCCTTTCCCATGGCTGATGTCATTAATCAATCAAAATCCACAATGAACCCCAGCCACCCTTGCTGTCCTTCATAGCATAGCCCTCGGGGCAGTAATTACAAATGCGTTGGAGCTGGTACTCACACAAGAAGCCTATTTGGGATTCTACCAGTGTTGTTAAGCCTGAAATTGAGGGTGCAAAAAATAAAATAAAATTGAAGGTGAAATCTTCTTACCTTTTCTGCTCATTGAACTTGAACTCTGAGAAGAAGTAATATATGTATCTACAGGCAAAAGGAGCAGGCAGTTATACTTGGATGTGCATATCAGCTCAGTAATACTTATTTCATCTTATGCCCAGCACTAATTTTCTTTATCCATAAAATGGAATAATATACTGGTCACAGTAGTACAAGCCTATAATACCAGGACTCTGGGAAGCTGAAGCAGAATGATAGAAAAGTTCAGCCCAGCCCGGGCAATTTAGCCACTAAGTGAAACCTTGTCTTGGAAAAAACAATAACAACAGCAACAACAAAAAAGGGCTGGGAATGTAGCTCAGTGAGGAGGCCCTGGGTTCAATCTCTAGTAGAGAGAGAAAGGAAGAAAGAAAGAAAGAAAGAAAGAAAGAAAGAAAGAAAGAAAGAAAGAAAGAAAGAAAGAAAGAAAGAAAGAAAGAAAGAAAGAAAGAAATGAAAAGAAAGAAACGAAAGAAAGAAAGAAACGAAAGAAAGGAAAGGAATAATAATAGCTATTCAAAGGGGTTGAAGAATAGCTTAAATCAAGTGAGACAGCATATAAGAAACAGAAGCTCACTATATCTGAGACTCTGTGCTACAGATTTGTTATGTATTGTACAGATCATTTGTTTATGTACGGTAAAGGGTAAAGCTGAGCAGTGAACCCAGAGCTGACTATAAACTCATATTGATAAGCTACAGTGTCCCCTGTTTCAGGTCTGGGACAGACAATACTTGGGATGGTGCTTCCTTTATTGCATAGCCCAAAGGTCTGGCCAGGATTTGTTTGGGCTGGGGCCAATTCCCAAATGAGACTGACTGGTGCAGGCACTAAAGAGGGAGATAGACCTGGGAGCCACTGACAGCTCACAACCAGCCACATTTAAGGCCCCTATGTTAAGGAGGGGATTCTGGAGTGGAAACTATTCTTTCAGATCCTGCTCATCTATGTGGCACCTTGGTACAAATTTTAAAAAGTGCTCCCTCTGGGCAGATGCGTTACAAGAAGTTGTTTCCTCCAGAAAATCATAGCTCAGAAGAATCAAGATGAATAGTGTTTGGATGATGTCTTAGTTACTTTTCTCATTGATGAGACAAAACATCCAACACCCAAAGTTAAAGGAAGAAAGGTTTATTTACCTCATAGTTTGCAGAGGTTTTGATCCAGAGTTGACTGGATCCAAGGCAGGGTGGCTTGGCAGAGGAAAAACAGTTCATGGCAGGCAGAAGGCAACAAAGCGGTGAAGTAATGAAGAAGCAAGTGATGACAGCAACACTCTTTCTGTCCCTTATATTCTATCCAGGTCATACACCCTTGTGGCAGGTAGCAATCACACCCAGGCTAGGCTTTCCCCTTATCCACACCCAGAACTATGTCAAACAAATCAGTGGACTGATTTAGTAACCACACATTATTGATCCCAGCATCACAAACTCTAGATCCAGCCACCTTTGAAAAGTCCCACATATGACCATGTGAGGCTTTGAGGGGACATCTAGATACAAGCCATAACAGATGAAAAAACATAGGATCCTTCCTCCCGGTGGAGGAATGAATGCAGTGTGGACTGGATTTCAGCAAGCATTCCACCCCTTGGCTAATGAATTTATGGTACAGCAATACAGTGAGCCTGGTTCTTTGTTTTTTGAGGTAGGATCTTGCTCTGTAATTCAAGGTAGCCTTGAATTCACTATGTGGCTCAGGTTGGCTTTAAACCTGTGGCCATCTTCCTACCTCAGGCTCCTGAGTGCTGGGATTGAAAGCCTGCACCACCACTCCTAGCTGACCTGGGTTCTCAGTGGGAGCAGAGTATAATCTTGAGGGATCCGGCAACAGGTAAAAGGTGAGTGTCCAGAGAAATAATTTTTCAGGTAGGTAACACCACTGGTCTGAGCCAGAATTGGAATCCAGCTCTGAATGATTCCAAAGCTAGTGTACTGATTATAAGAATCACTCTGCTGGGTATCTTTCCAAAAGAACTAGAAGAATCATATCACAGAGAAGTATGTGCACCCATGTTTATAGTGGCACAGTTTGTAATAGCTAAATCTTGGAAACAGCCTATTTGCCCATCCGTTGGAAACTGGATAAAGAAGTTGTGGTTTTTCTATAAAGTGGAATATTACTCAGCCATAAAGAGCGAGAGAATAGATTCATTCATAGGAAAATGGATACATATTGAAGATATACTCCTAAGTGAAATAAATAAGTCACACATGTGTAAATACCAAATAGTTTCCCTGGTGTGAATATTCTGCAACAATGCATAAGATTCTAATAAGATTACTGACATTTAGAAATTTGAAGAAAGGAGCTAAAGGTGTAGGGAAGGTGTGATGCGTAGGGGAAGAACAAAAAGGGAAAAGAAAAAAA
>NW_022900935.1:33884299-33887490 GCF_012274545.1 Fukomys damarensis | reverse complement strand
AGAGAATAGATTCATTCATAGGAAAATGGATACATATTGAAGATATACTCCTAAGTGAAATAAATAAGTCACACATGTGTAAATACCAAATAGTTTCCCTGGTGTGAATATTCTGCAACAATGCATAAGATTCTAATAAGATTACTGACATTTAGAAATTTGAAGAAAGGAGCTAAAGGTGTAGGGAAGGTGTGATGCGTAGGGGAAGAACAAAAAGGGAAAAGAAAAAAATGTGAGAGAATGAAAAGATGAAAATAAAGTGTTTGTAGATGGGGAGGGGAGGAGGGGGTGAAGGGAGGGCAGAGGTAAGGGAAAAAATGAGAATCAAGACTTGCCATGTAGAGGTACATTATCCCAACAATGAATGTAACTGTACTGTATCCCTAAAATGTACCAATAAACTCAATAAAATTAAAAAAAAAAAGAATCACTCGATAAAAATACTGATTACAAGGATCTTTCCACAATAACCTAACTCAGCAAGTCAGGGATGAGGACTGTAGGATGCAGTGCTCTGTGCCGTGCTGTCAGGCCATACAGTAATTATCTCTATTAGCAGCCATGGCCACCATCTGGTTTCCAGAACTCTGAGTCCTTCAAGGACAGGGCAGAGACTGATCCAATCCCATGTCCATAGCACTTAAAGCCAGGGTTGGCCCAGAACATGAAAACAATGAACCCATCTATCAAATGAATGACCTTGTAGACCATCTAAGATTTCAGACTATTCTGGTTTAGGTGGTACACTTTTATCGTATCTGACAAGGTCACTGAGATGATGAGTATCCTTCCGTCTCTTCACTTCTTTCCATTCTCTTAGCCACTGTCTTTTTCCTCAACCTGCCCTGAACAGGACAAGGCCTGCCATTCTGGAAGACCCTTCAGATTTAAATGCAGGCCTTAGCATATTTCCTGATGTCCTCATCTGCCTTAAGGTATCAACTTTGCTTCTAACTCCTTACCCATGATTATGCACAGTTGGGCCTCATTGCTCCCATTATAAAATGAAATGCTTTCACAGTATGATTTCTGAGGTCTTTTCCTACTCTGACATGCTAGAACCTTCTAGCCTGGAATCTAGAATTTCTGTAAGATGTGATGGGCTACTCAAGCCCTTTCTATTGGTGTCTTTCAGCCTGTTGATTGCAGCCCAGGCAGTGAACAACTGCAGTATGGTATTTTCCTGAGGACTGCTCTCTGATGGGGCTGCCTGGCTTACTGGGTATCTTCCAATAAGCTTTCAGGGCCAACAGGGGCAGCTAGGAAAACCCTGGCTTCTGGAAGGGTCTGTTGGATGGGAGTCCAGTTGGACAAGGCATGCGTGGGGAGCTCTGGAAAGCAGGGCAGTTCAAAGGAGAGGGCTGTGCTGAGGAGGTTTCCAAAGGCACTCACCCTCCCAGGCTTTGAATTCAAGCTCCATCGGAAAAACACAAGTGTCTGACTCCAAGGGAATGGCTTCTAGTAAGAATAATATAAAGGGCCTTTGAAGGTTTCTTGGAAATCAGTTTCTGTGAAGCACTGTTTTTGAGAATTTGAGTGCAAGTCAAGCAGAAATACATACTGAAATTTTCCTCTTCATACTTATTCTTTTAAAATATTTTATTTAAAACTATAAGAAAATAATGCATTGCATTTGGTTAAGTAATACAGTGTAGAAGAGTGTAAAATAAAAGGTATGTCTCCCTTTCTCCCGTGTTTTCATCCCCATTGCCATGCAGAAAGAATTTGTGTATGTGTGTGACTGCTATGTGAGTTTTACAAAATGAAAAGTGCTTCCTCATGGTAACGTGTATTTAACACAGAATTTATCATTTTAATGGTTTTTTAAATATTCAGCTCAGAGGCATTGAATACATGGACCTTGCTGTGCAGCCATGACCACTACCATCCCTGCAACTTTTTTGTCTCCCCTAACTGAAACTTCACTCCTGTCAGATGCCAACTGCTGGCTAGTCCCTGGCTGTCATGGTTCTAATCTCTCCCTCTGGGACTGTGACTATTCTGGGAACTTCATGAAGTAGGATTATACAATACTTGTCCCCTTGTGACTGGCTTGTTTCCAAAAAGATAAACAACTTCTTCTTGATTATTTTTTGTTTCAGGTAGCTTGTACCATGACTCTATGTGCTTACAGGGTATTATTTAATCTCTCAAGCTGAAACAGTATTTATCGAGTCCTTCTGATGAAAGATTTAGCAGAATTGCCCCACTTCTCCCACGCTTTCACACTCTCCATCTCTTGTGGTGTTTATTATTTTTAGATTTTCAAGTAGGCGTTCCTCTCTGCTGAGCTCCAGACTCACATACCCAGCTGCCTGCCTGCTCTCTGTCTGGACTTGGATATCTAGCAGACATCTCATACCTGAAGAGCTCCACACAAGAGTCATGGTCCTCCAGCCCATTTCCCCTTGTCTTTCCCAATCTATTCCCCACAGTCTTCCCCGCTCAGTAAGAGTCAACTTCAACCTTGTACCTATTTGTTCCCAAACTTGTAATCACCTCCTGTCCTTTCTGTTCCTCTCATGCCTCACGTCTGAGCTGATGGAAACGCCTTTATTTACTTCAAGAAGCAACCAGACTGAACATTTCTTGCTAACTCACTCCAATCTGAATCATCTCTCACCTGGATTATTGGAATATTCCATCTTTTCTCTGCACCATCCTTTGCCTTCCCATAGTAACCATACAAAGTAAAAACCCACAAAATGCTTTGAACACAACAGTCATATCAGGTCATGCTTCTGACAGTATCAACCAATGGTTTTTCTGTCTCCTTCAGAATAAATGCTCAGGTGCTTATGATGGCCCAGGAGGTGCCATCTTGGTGCTTTTCAAACTTTAATCAGTGTAAGATCCACTTGGGGATCTTGTTGAAGTGCAGATCCAATTTCCCAGGGCATCTGATGCTCTTTGTCCAATGGTCCCATTTACTGCAACACTCCCCAACCTCCTCTCCAGACCCCACTTTCCCATCTGGGTCCTAGAGCCATTACTCCCTCCTTCAGTTCCTCTGGTGTCTCCTTTCATCTTCCCTTTTGGAAGCAGCAAAGCTTTTCTCTATGGTTCTCCCTACTTCCTATGGTTGATTAATCTTTCTTTATAGCAAGAGTGTCCAAAGCATGGCATGCAGGCTATGGGTCAAATTGGTCCCACAGCCTGTTTTTGTAATTAAACTTTGTTTTTTTTTTTTT
>NW_022900935.1:33857055-33884181 GCF_012274545.1 Fukomys damarensis | reverse complement strand
AAGAATGCTCTCCTTACTGCCCTCATTAACTTTGTTTTTTTTTTTTTGGTACCAGGGATTGAACTTGGGTCCTTGTGCTTGCAAGGCAGGCCACCGAACCGCTGAGCTAAATCCCCGGACCTGTAAATAAAGTTTTATTGAAATGAAGTCATATGCACTTATTTATGTACTGTTTATGGCTGCCTTCCTGCCACAATGGTGTGGTTAGAGACTGAGACAGAGACCAGTGGCCTGCACAATGTAATGTATTTGCTTTCTATCTGCTATTTACAGGAAACTTTCTGATTTCTGCCTCATAGCATTAACCACCATCTAATTTACCAGAAAAAGAATTCATTTGTTTGTTTATAGTCCATTTTGCAGCATTAATCACCATCTACTTACTAGATAAGGAACTCATTTGTTTATAGTCAATTTTGTCTCATGAAAATGTAGACTGATTAAAAATACCTTTTTTTTATTTTTTGAGACAGGGTCTTGCTATGTAGTTCACGCTGATCCTGAACTCACAATGTAGCCCAGGCTAGCCTAAAACTCACTGGAATTCTCCTGCCTCAGCCTTCCAAGTGCTGGGGTTATACACGCTTATATTCTTAGTACTTAAAAAGTTGGCAAGCATTGTCAATAAGTACTTGCTAAGTGAATGATTGTGAGTTAAAGTATATATATTAAATGTTTACTCTGAAATGTTTAGACAGTATCTCTGACTTTCTGCTATGCAAGGGGACGCCAAGGACTGTATATTTTCCCCTCATTCCTCTCCTCTTTCCTGATCCTGATGGCCAACATAATTTTCATACTACCAGTGTTGGTAGCCATTGTATCAATTATAATTGTTACTAAATTTAAATTGCTTTGTTCTTGGATTGATTCTAAAAGTGGTCAAGCCCCCCAAACCATTGAAAGTGTTTTGATTTGGTAAAAATATTTCCTATCAAATCTAGGGATATGACTGAACTCAAGGAGAAGAAATGGGAATTCTAAGAAAAGGGACATGAAAGGGAGTGTTTTTGTTATCAGAAAAGATTGTCTTTTAGTAATATTTATTAATTTCTGAAAATAATACATATTTGGGCTATGACTTTTATATACAGCTTCTAATTTTTCCCAAAATTTCTAATTAATTTTTTTTTTACTTCATCAAATTTTTAAGATCATTGTGCTTCTCAATCCTATACTTTTTGAAATGGGATTCCCTTCATTCTTTAATATTTTTTTCACAAAGCCTGACTTTCTATTCTGATTTTGATAGAATATTTGCTGGGTGTATTTCAAAGTTGCCAATCTGCCTTTACATTTTACTTCTGGGCAACTTTCCTTGTATCTTGTATCATAGATGTTTGTCTTTCTTAGCTTCCGTTCTTATTTTGCTAGATCTTATCCTCCAGTAATTACTTTCAGCAGAAGTACCTGAGAGGTAGCTACTGCCCCCTGGGAAGACACTGAGAGACGTGTGGGAGGCAACTGCAATTGTTTGCACTCCTTGGTGTGTGGTCTCATCCTTCCAACCTGCATGTCCAGCAACATTACATCTCTCTGACCACTCTTGGACGAACGTCTCCCTGTATCTACAGTGTAATGATGTGCTGTTTTTTGGGAGGGGGGAAAGGATTTTTTAATAGACAAAATTTGTTTATATTTGTGGTGTACAGCATGATGTTTTGAAATATGTACACATTATGTAATGGCTGACTAAGTCAAGTTAATTAACTTATGCATCAAGGCTCTCAACTCTTAACGATTCATGTCAAGGTTGTTAATTGGATCATATCTGCAGTTTCTTTGGCCACATTTACTTGTTTCTAGGATTCCAGTGTGGACACTTTGGTGGTTAACTATGGCCAACTATCATTCTTTTACAAGCCAGATAATTTTTTGGAGTCCTGGAATTTCTTCAGTTAGTTTTATGCTTGTAGAATTTTAGGTTCATACCAAGTTCTCTCTTAACTCCACTACTGTCATCTAGGGTCTAGGACTGTTGATAAGAGACCTGAGTGCAGTTTGATTTTTGTCCTTTGCAGGTACATTTATTGACATTTCTTTGAGGAATGTGACCTTGAAATTTCAGTAGATTATGCCTGGACTCAGGTTGTAATTGTGCTCTTTTTTTTACAGCCATTATGTGTTTCGCTGAAATGGCTCCTCCAAACTAAAGATTTGCATCTTATTTTTTATGATAAAAAAACTACTTTTTCTTGTTTTTGTCTTTCAGTAATACCTGTACCCTTGTGGCTTGTACTGATGTCTGCATCTGTTTTTCCCACATCTGAAACTATTGGAGGAATGCTGAGTATTTGAAACTTTTCTCCTTTAGTTTAACTTTTAATTTTCTCTTATTTTCCTTCTCTTCAACTTTTGTTCTGTACATCATGACTTTGCCTTGACTTCATCTTCCAGATTGCTAATCTGGTCTGTAACCAATGAGCAATGTATATGCTAACCCTTCGACTGGCTGTTAAAACACGTTTCAATGTTAGTTTATATTTCTAAATATTCTTGACTGCCTGTTTTCCATAGTGACAATACATTCTTAAATTTGCCAGGGTTCTTGATTAAGTTTAATCTGAAAATTCTCTTTTGGTTCTTATTTATTTCTATCTCTTTTAAATTGTTGTTGCTTATTACACTTAATTGGTGTTATGACTTGTGTCTAGATGTTCCCCAAAGACTCATGCACTCATAGGTGGGGCTTTTGGGAGGTGTCTGGATTGAGGATGTGTGATGCTGGACTAGGTAGGGTGTGTGATACTGAGGTTTAAGGAAATATGATAACTTAATTGGTTTAGCATGGTTCTGGTGTGGCTAATGGAGGCCCCAGCCTGGGTGTGGGTGGCACTAATCAATAGGTTGTAGCCTGGGTGAAATATAAAGGAACAGAAAGAAGTCTGCTTGCTGCACCCTGCCTTCTGTTTGCCATGACATGAACTGTTTCTCCTCTGTCATTCTTCTCTGCTGTGACACCCACTATGGACTGAAACCTCTACAAATTGTGAGCCAAAGTAAATCTTTCCTTCTTTAACTTGTGGATGCCGGGTGTGTTGGTTCAGCAAAGAGGAAGTACCTAAGATGTAGTTGGTTTTTAATATTTGTCTTTTTCTTTCTCCTTAGTTTTCCTCATGACCAAAGCCTCTTACTTTTATTTGAGAGTCTCTTGTTTGGTGGCACAGGTAGCTTGCTTGGGTTCATTTGGTAACCCGCAGACTTGTTTTCCTGCAGGCCTGGTCTGCAGATGGCAGAACTGTGTAGAGAAGCAGGTGCTGCTGAGTGGCATTGATGGGAGAAGACTGGTCTTCTTGAGCTCCCACCATCTGCACAGGGTGTGGGCCAGGGGGTTGGAGCCCTGCAGGGTGTTTCCCTTCTGAGAGGAAGCATCTTTCCTCTTTTTCTGCAGGGCAAACTTGGTTTGTGGATTTACCTCGAACTCTTCTCTTCTTCTGTCCACATCCCGTTTTTCCCTTTCTCCACTAAGGTTCATCGGGGCCTTTTTTAGAGACTCCAGTAAAAGCACACAGTGCTTCCTTTTACTATGGCCGTGGTAGTGAGTGCATGCACACCTACTCTGCAAGTGTGGAGTTCAAGGTGATAGGATTCAGCTTTATTTTCCTAGAATTCAAAGCACAGAGGTGAAAACACATGCATATGAATATTTCTAAGAGTGTTGGTAGAGGGGTACAGTGTGTGGAACCAGAGAAAAGGGAACAGATGACTATTCCAGGGGCTGGGCAGAGAGGTCAGGAAAGGCTACAGAGGATATTATTTTAGTTTTGAGGGGTGCATAGGGTCTCTTAGGGAGTTTCGTGTGTCTTAAAACCTTTCTGAAATGAAAGAAAGTCCAGTTGAATATGGTTGGAGTATAATGGGGGCAGAGGCAGGAGAGGAGTTCTAAGAAACAGGCAGGGACTGGAAATATACTAAGAGGGCCAGCAGCTCAGGGAAGTATTGTGCATTTAATGAGAGGAGCCACCAGAAAGTTCCAAGCAGGGAGTGGTTTGATCCCATTGACTTGGGGCAAAGACTTCGTCTGAACTGTAGAGGGGAGACTGGCAGAGTCCTGAAGACTTGATATGTGAATGAGGTAGCCTAAGGTGAGGAGAGAGAGGACTCAGCCAATGAAGTAAAAATTTTGATGAAGGGAAGGAAACAGATTTGGGAGATGGCAAGAGGACAGAATGGATAGGGTTTGCTGGCAGCTGGACAGGAAGAAGACATAGGCAAGCTTTCTGACAGCCCTTCCAGGCTGCCATTCTAGGATCCAACATTTGCAGAAAAGGAGATTAGACAAATATACATTAAAGGCAGAAAGTGGTGGAGTAATTTTGTGCCTGGACTAGGCTGCTCCGATCCTTCCCATAGCTGCAGATCCCAGCAGAAATGAGAAAGAGGCATGCCTTCAGTTCTGTTTGTGACAGCGATGCTACCCACTTCTTTCCGGAGAAGCCGCCTGGGAGGAGGATGTTCTGGACAGATACATGAGATCAGCTTCTTGTCACATTTGGATTAATTTTAAAAATTAGATGAGCATCCAACTGAAATGGATGTCAACTGCTTGGAATGCATCTTTGGATCTGAGTGATTTTGAGATGAACCAAATGTGATCATCTTGTAAAGTTTTATTTTTATTCATACAGAACCATCAAGATATTTCAACCACATCCCAAGTTTAACTCTTATGTACCCTCCGAAAAGAAGACCATGTTCCACCTACTTTATCTTCATGAATTTCTTCTCATTGTCATGTTCCTTTCCTGTTTCTAGCCATGAGAACACCACACAAAAATGCTCAGTACGGGGGAGGGAATAGCTCTTGCTATAGACTCTGTGGATTGTGCACATTCACTAGAGTTATGGTATGGACCCTCAGACTCACAGTAAAAATAAGGATTTTATCTCCCTTGAACAGACATGGAAATTAGCTTTCAAGGGAATCTAGTTAGCAAATGGGAAGAGGGATTCAAACCCAGACTCATGTGATATATTGAGCTCCTATTAGTCATACCAATATTATTTCATTTAATCCTCATAGCAATGTAAAATGCAAAGGCTTAGAGAGGTAAATTAAAAGAGGCTTAGCAAGATTAAATAACTCCCCCAAGGTTATTTAGAAGAGAGACCCTGGGATTCTTTTTCCTTTTTTATTTGCAAGCCAAAGATAAACAGTCTATGTTCAAAGGTTTGTTGAGCAGTTTAAGGTCAGTATTATACGTCACTGCTTGGGAACCTCCTTATGATGCCTTTCAGACAAAGAGAGAAACTCTCTAGATTTGGAAGCCGGCACCTCTGCCTGATGGCCCTGCACAAAGCCCTTAGAAAGGAGAGAAAGAGAAGTAAGTTGTCCCAGACTCTGTACTAGGCTGCTCCACGTGCCACACGTAAACCTTATGCTCCAAACAACTCTTGGGGGTGGTACTAATTATTCTTGTTTCTAAGAAAAAGAAGCTGAAATTCAGAGTGTTTATGCAAAGATTAAGGAATTGTCCCAAGGTTCCTACCCAAGTCTGCCTGACCCCAGAACCACAGATTTTCAAGATGATGCCAGCCCTGGGAGAGCAGTTATTTAGAGAGATGTGTAGAAAGGGAGAAGGTGATCAGAGCATGGACTCTGCCATTGGTGTTTCACTTGGCTGGTGGTGTTTTCCTGGGTAGGAGGTGAATAACCGCCCTTTGATGAAATTTGCAGATAATTCTAAATCAGGCCCTTAGTAAACATAACTAACACAGAAAGGCAATACAGATGATCCCAAATTTGGGAGGTTGGAAGTACAGACAGGAAATAAAATTCTGAGTGAAAACCTTAGGGCAGCCAATGTGAAACAGGCATTAACACAAACCCTTTCAGTAGCGTGGAGCTCTGCAGCTGGAAGGGCACAGTCGAGGAAACTCAGACGGGAAGGAAATTACCCAAGGCCACAGTCAAATTCGCGATGGAGCTGGGTTAGCCCCACGTCTCATACCTCCCCATTGACTTCTTTTGCTACAGCCTGTGTGTTTGGCAGCTAGGCGGTCTTAGGCCTGACTGCATCATTTAAAAGCTGGCCGTCTTCAGGTGTTACTTAACCTTCTTGAAACCTGGTTTGTTCGATTGGAAAAGGATAAAGTAATACTTATTTCTTAGGGTTATTTTGGAAAAGAAATGGAGGGAGGATCGGCACCTGGCATGGATGGGTTCAAGAAAGATGAATTCCTTCATTTATCAGCAGCAGAGAATGCTCTAGAGCAACAGTTTGGCCCTGTGCGTGCTGGGTTCCTTATACCATGCATGGATGGAAGCTTGCAGGTGCAGTGGGAATAGGGAATGAGACACAGCTGCAGTAGGTGGCCTTTTCAAATCCGTGAGTCAAAAACCCACCAGAGAGGGACTAAGACACATGAGGCTGACTTTGTGCCACTTATGTGGCTTGGACAGCAAGGAATGCGGCAGGGCAGAGTAGAGTGACAGCACTGTCCACCGGGACCATTTGGGAAGGCAGACTGAAGGAGGTGAGACCTGAGCCTCGAGAGTCACTTCAGAGAAGAATTCCACAGAAACCCACCGGGGAAATGACTTGTGTGCTGTACACTGGCAAATGGAAAAGTTGGATCGCACATAATTTGTCCATGTGATGAGGTATTCAGACAAGAGTATTAGCCAAGGCCCTAAGATTATGCAATGTCCAAAAGAAATAGCCCCAAATTGATCTTGTATCTCTCTAAGATATAAACAATTGAGGATAGGAGGCCATAAAAGATGGGCTATAAAAGAGGATTTCGAGGACAGTGTCTTTGGCATAGGTGAGTATATTTGGTGAGAGGTGAGCTTTGACTCCCCCTCCTCAAGGAAGTGGTAGGGGCCAGAGCACGTCCTCTTCCCTTCAGAACAGGAGCAAGGGCTTCCATGGGACCACTGGTAGCAGTTGGTAGGGTCTTCCACAGCAAGGCTGACACAGGCTCTTGGTCATTCCTGTGAAAGTGGCCAGCAGGTAGCTTGGCTGGCTGTGGGTGGCCAAGGTGAAGAAGGACAGGCTCAAGGTGAATGGCAGGCTGGATTAATGTGGTTCCCAGGCAGCCACTGAAAGTTCTACTCAAGTGAACTCCTGAGGAGGGAGTTAGGGCTTCAGTTAAGTAGGACCAGGCTGCTGGAAAAATGGGGTTGGACCAGGGAAATACAAAACATGATTATAATGAGATGCTATTTGTTAACAGAATGCTTATTAACAAAATCCAAACAAAAAATGACAAATGCTGATGAGGATTTGAGATAAAGAGACTGGGTATAATACTCATAAAAATGTTGTATTCAAAAGTATCCAGTAAAAGCACCTCTAGCTCAGTGTGTGGGAAACAACTTTATTCTCCCCCCTCTTTCTTTAAACCCTTTTCTCTTTATCTTTCACACTTGAAACTCAAGTAGCGCTTGGAAGTGGGAATCATAAAAGTTCAGTGGCAAAGGTCAAGGTCAAGGATATGTAACTGTGTTGGAGGAGAGCTGAAATAAAACTGCTGATACCATGGTGCAAAGAATATGGGGATTAGAGGGAGAAGATTTGGGTCGAACTTATTGCTGGCGTGTTCCAGCTGACAGTCTTGGCAAGTTAGTGAATTTTTGGAGTCTCTTTTCCTTTATCTTTTGGTGAAGTTAGAAAGATGTCTACATCCATTTTGGGGGAAGAATCTGTGTCTCATTTATCTCTATATCCTTATTATCTCTCCAGCATTTAGTGCAGAATAATGCTAATGATATAAACAATAATAAATGATGCTCTTCTAAGCATTTGAAGGTACTGATTCACTTAATCCTTACAACAACACTGTGAGGGGGATGCCCTTAATTTTAATAAGTACTTAGGGAATGGAATGTTACTAACGTATCAGTAAAAATCAAGTAATGTTGAGCAGAAGCAATTTATAACCTTGAATGACATAAGAGGATAAAGTAGCACTTTGGTTTGGAGTCTCAGTTTGACCCAGTGGATATATTTCATGGGAAGGAAGGATGATTGGTAGATGAGACTAGCATCGCTCTCTGTTTAGGCTGTTTCATTTAATCTTCACTAAAATCTTTAAGGAAGACAAAATGATTCTATTTTATAGGCTTAGAAACTGTAGCTCAGATACATAAGTAATTTAGTAACTTTCTCAATGGCTGCCCAACTTGATGTGGCAAGGTTATACCAGTCCCCGGCTAAGTCCGCAATCTCCAGAGCCCTGGGCACTCCCCGAATTGTCTAGGAAAGGGAAAAAGAAGAAAGACGGGAGAGGTGAAAAAGGGAGCTTCCTGTGACTTTGCAATGCTCCAGGGGCAGGAATGAGTCAGAACAGGGGCTAAAAGCATCAGCAGAGGACCTGGGGACCTGCACTCCTCTGCCTGCAGCACTGTTTCAAATGTTTTTCTTATCCTGAGAGTCAGAAGATGTCCCCCTAAGCACCCCATTCCCAGAAAAATGCCAGTGGTGACTTCTGGGAGCGGTAGAGGGTGGTTTCCCGAGAAATCTGAGAGGGCGAGAGGCAAGCAAGCACTAGATGTGTGCATGTGGGCTCCTAAATACGGACGATGATATCTTTGGCACATACTATTGATTCTTTTCCTACTTTCTGGACCAATGGCACAGTGCAAGGGGAAGAAAGTGGGACTAGAAGTCAGGTGATAGCTCCTGGGACAGGAACCAAGATCTAACATGGTTTGGGACATTGGGCCCTCCCTTCTAGAGGACCTCATTTTCCACAACTGAGTAAGTGTGGGCCATTCCAGCAGTTCTTAGAGGCCCTTCTGGCTCTGTATCCTATGGCCTGGATTCATTGTTTTATATTCTAACTTTTCACACCTTGAGGAGGGCAATTCAGATCCAACACTGGGAGAGGAGGAGGCATTCCAGACTGCTGAAGTAAATTCCCTACTTACAATCCCAGGTCACCCAGTATGGAGTCTTGAGCAGTTACTGACCTCTCTAAGGTGTCAGCTTCACCCTGTGCAGAGGAGGATGATAGTACCTACCTGACCGGATGGTTACCAAGAGGCAATGTACCTGTTTCTCTAAGCACTTGAAAGGTCCGGTCCGTAGCAAACACTCATCCATTATTACTTTTTCTAAATTCTCATCAGTGCTTTCCTTTCACTGGGGAGAAAATGGATCCTCTGAAAGTTTAAGCAACTTATGTAAGGCCCTAGGATAAGAATATGGTAAGAAGAGGGCACGAGTGTTAGGATATTTGGATTGTGTTTCAGCCTGAAACCTGGAACTGCCAGGATGGCGCCCAGCTGCTCTCTGCCCCTTCTTCCCTTTGCCTAAATCTCAGGCAAGGAAGGACGCAGGTCATAAGTTTGCTGGCCCTGAAGGCACAGTCCCCCAGCCAAGTGCAGCACCCTTCTGAGAAGCCAGTGCCCTGACCATCAGGCTAATCATTCCTTCTAGGAGCCAGGAAATGGGGGAGCAGAGGGAGGAAGCACTGGACGGGGTCCTCCCCCAACAGCAGTGATACTGTCACTGCAGCCATTCAATGTCATTCACCAGCTGGCCCAATCCCAACTCTTCAGTCTCATCTCCACAATGTTTGTTTGGCTTCATCTGTGTCCTGGGCTTTCTGCATCCTAGTACCAGTCAGCCCCGGCAGCAAGCAGGGTGACTTTACCACCTTCTTTCTTTCCATTCCTTCTTGTTATGACAACAAAATCTGATTAGAAAATCCCATCCTATTGCTAATATAGATTTTAGTTTGACCAACCAAATGTACTAGAAATGCCAAAGCCTTTCCTAGGGTATATTGAATGTAGATGGAGGAGTTATTGCAAAATAAAACTTGGCAGTGGCTCAAACCGCATATACTAATTTTGCTACTGACCACTGTTCTGCAAAAATGAAAGCTACTATGAGCTAATTGGTTTCCTGTTAAAATTAGATCTGCATTATTTGATGAGAAGTTGGACTTTGTATGAGTTAATCACCACAAAATAAAATTAGTAGTGAAGCTGTAGTTAATAAAATGGGATGAGCCGGTTCAGCAAATCAAATCTGTGTATGGCTGGTATGAAGATGATTTCACCCCTAAGAACAGGAGAAGAGGGAGATATAAAAGTGAACAAGGAGACTATGACCATAATGGCCTGCATTACAATAATGATTTAAGTGGCTGCATTCACAAATGTCTATTCTCGAGTAAGGACATAGCTGATAACTCAAAGGCATAGGATCAAATTCTCAAAGTCAGAGTGGCTTTTGCTTGGCCTTGAAAGCTAGTTTGTGGGAATCTCTCTAGAGCATCTCTCTGGGCCATCTTGGTTGGGTGCACCAGCTGGCATCTAACGAGATAGTTGTGTAGCTCTGAATTAGCTCATTACTGGCTAGGTGGGATTCCTTGTATTTTCTGAAGTTATGAAGGTAGCAGCAAGTAAATTAAATGCAAACATAAAGTAAACACTTTGTTTTGCTTTGTGTTCCAGCCTCCTGTAGATCACCCTACTGTACCAGCCAACCCATGCTTCTTGGGTTCCTAGGATGGAAGTAGGTAGTCTCAATGGGTGGTTTAAAAAAAGTACCTAAATTCCATATGCATGAAATTGGCCCATAAAACCTCCTTCCTGAAAACAAGACATTCTTTGAATGTCTTTTGTGACTTTAGTCATTTGCTAGTCAACAGATAAGTAGGCCAGATGCATTACATATGGCTCATGCCATGGTCATTCACACAAATATGCCAAGTGCTGATGTTAATAAAGAATTTACCTAATATGCAGAGGAAGTGATAATTATTTTTGTGGGAAAGTTTTCAGAAGTAGTTGACTCTTTAGCAAAATTGTCAAGGTCAAGTGTGTGAATGAATTCAGAATAGCATAGGCAGGACAGAGAAGAAAAGAAAGACTTTAGGCAGCTGAGGGGTTGGTAGTCTGAGAACAGGGTCTATAATCACTGTTGCCATGTTTACTGAAAAGACCAACATAGAGTGTATGCTAGCTGGAGATTATATTCAGCAAGCATCTCATCCTGGGTTAGTATAAAAATCAGGGAGAAATCTGCTGAGTTGTGCACTAACTCATTCAACAAATGTTTTGTTGACAAGTTTTCCTGATTCATTCATTCAATAATTGTTTTATCAGACTCTTACTCTATAATCGGCACTGTCTGAGACTTCATTTTGCCAAGTCATATAAAACACTTCCTGTGACCTCAAAGGCTTTTGGGCTAGAAGAATCAATGGTACTCTTGATTGCCTGTTATCTTTGCCTCATGACTGCTAGAGATTTCTAAAGACAGAGCAAGGAGGTCATCCCCAGTTAGATCCTGCAATGTCTCTTCCCTGTGAAGAGAGAGTAAGTCTCAGCTCCTTAGTGTGGCACAAAAATACCTTTCTACCGTCTGCTTCTGCCCAAGCCCACAACTTTTGGTCTCTGCTCCAAGGTAATTTTGCTTTTCCTGAGTTCACCCTGGCATTTTGCCTTTCAAACTGGCAGACTCCTTCTTGGCTTTAGGTGTTTACTAATATGTTAGTATCCCTAAGAAGCTATTGCCCTAAATACCCTTTCCTAGGTCTGCTTTGAACCTCTTTCTCATAATTTCCCTCTGATCTCTGTTTTATTTGTCCTCATGACTTCTTTGTGAGTCCCATTTGAAGTGATGTCCATGTTTCATCATGGGACCTACCTGCCTCCAGTCTGGCACTCTTGAAAAGCACTTTTCTCTTCTTAGAGAAAGGCAACATTCTCTTATCCCAGGAAGATGATTAGACAATTAGCACGCATTTTGTAATGTGAACAAGGTGATCTGGTGAAACTTCAGCCTAAAACAACAGCAAGAAAAATCCTTTTCCAGTTCACCAAGCATGATGACCCTATTATGAGTTCAATATGAATTCCTTGAAGCTTTGTGAAATTTTGAGAGTAAGAGTCCCTTGAGTTATTCAACTATGAGGGATTTTGTTTCTAGGACTTTCTTCACCAGTCTGAACCCCAGGGCTCCTAATTATACCTCAGGACAGCAGGGAAGCAGTGAAGGAGGAGAAATCAATGAAAAGAATTCTTATCATAAGCTCCCTCTCTAATTTGGGGAAACAGAAATCTCTGCATGTTTTCTCAATAAGCACTCCATCAGAAGCCTTCTTATCCTGACAGGCCTTGCTTTTTCATGAACACAGCAAGAATAACCTCTGGACGCTGGCCTGCTGTAGTCAAGTATGAAAATGTGAATTCCATGGGTCACTGTTTTTGCAGCCGCCAGATGTGGATGAAAGGGGAAGGATGTTTTATTGTGTTTTCTCAAGAAACAGAGAAAGATCTGTCCTGAAATGGGCCTGCTTTCCTCCCACACAAGTGGCCACCATGTGGCCAGGGAACAGCTAGCTAATTTGCAAGATTAAGCTTTTCCAAATATTTACAATTGGTCTATTCTGTCTTCAGCTAATAAAATAGATTTTTGCTTCAAAATGGATTTAGGAAGCAGACACAAGAGCCTCTAAGGACTTGTTGGCAAGTTACCTATCAACAGGGTCCATCTGTCAAATGGGTAGGCATTTTATGGGTTGTCTCCTACTTGACTACCCAGGGTTGAGATGCCTACCTTCATGCAAAGGTCTGGCCAAGAGAAGATGGTGCTCAGTACTAGCTGGCACTGAGATGTGCTTGGGACATGAACTTCTTTTCTCTGTCTCATACTCATGTCCTAGAATAAATATACACCAAAGGGCAAACCTATGCACAAAAGGAGAGATTCACATTGACTGCAAGTATCTTTGTTCAACTCAATGATTCAATTCAGTGATGAATTAAGTATTGAGTGTCTATTATATGCCATAAACTCCTCTACATACTGGAGAAACAGATGAAGTAAGACATGGCCCCTGCTGTAAAGAAATTTATAGTTTATTTGGGGCAACAGAGTTATAAACATCTATCATATAAAGTGCCATAAAACATGAGCTGCAAAGGGAGCTTTGAAGAAAGAGGCCAGCATCTGTCTGGGGAAAGCCGGGAAAGTTTCATAGTGGAAGTAGCTCATGAGTTGGGTCTTGCAGAAGTAGTAGGAAATTGCCAGTGGGAGAAGCATGTTCAGGATGAAAGTAGAGACTGTTAGAGAGAGTGCTGAGCTTGAGGGATGACTAGTCACTCAGGCAGCTGGATTGTGAAGTAGCAGGAAAGTAAGAGAGGGTCCCTGGAAGACAGGGGCCAAGGCACTAGGGCATGAATTGTGCTGATGCATCTATTGTTGGCTCTGTAGGCAGGGGAGTGGGATGAAACTTTGGAACATATTGAGTAGGAGAGCAACATGGTCACTAGGGCATAGAGGGTACTTAAGAGGTGAAACAGCAATAATTCAGCCCAGAGAGTGGAACATACCTGCCAAGAACTACAGGGCAATGAGCTTTAATAGAATGAGCTATGGCTCTGCCTGCTGCTCCTCAGATCCACCCTCCAGCCTCTGACTCCTTGCTCTGTGCCCAGGACCTGATCTGTGTGGAGGGCATCAGTGCCTTCCTTGGCTTCAGTTCTGATAGTGGAAACCCTGGCAGGAGATGGAAAGAGAGAAGTGAGCAGTCAAGGGATTTATGTATTCTCCTGGGTCTTTCCACCAGGGCTTCCCCTGAGCTGATTTTGGGAGCCATTGGGCCAGGTAAGTCCAGGTTCTAGGCAGGCCTCTCCACATAGCTGGCCACCAGCCTGCCCTCCTGCCCGAGCTTGAGGTCCACTCCAGCTAGAGCTCACACCAGGGCAAAAGGGAGCAGAGGTGGAAATGAGATGTCCTTCCTGCCATATGGGGTGTGGAGGTGAGCATACCTCCACAACAGCACTTTCCCAGGAAGCAGGGCAGGGCAGAGGTAACCAGGGATACAGATTCTCAGATGCACAGTTAACAAAAAAGAATGTGTCCAACACCTATAATAGGCTTTCATCCAAAGGAGTCTTCACTCTGAGATGGATGGTCTTAGCTCGCTGTGTGGCCATGCGAGGCTCACTGGCCTCAGTGGGCACAGCCCACTCCCCACCGAGGAAGTCAAGATCCCTCAAGGTGATGGTGCTTGCTACTGGCTGGTAAGATTCACAGGAGCTCCAGTTTACTCAGGTCAGAATCAGTCCTTGGGCAGAGTTTGATGCAGATGAAGATAAAGTGGTTTCTTGGTCAGTGACTATAACTTTTTTTTTTTAAGTCAGTGGGGTTTCTTGTAGAGCTCTATTACCATGGGCCTGGGCTTAATCTTGTCCATCTCCATGAAAGCGAAGCACTGGGTGCTGGTGAACTTCTTCTTAGTCTTGTAGGGTTTAAATTCAAAGAAGATGGCTGTCTCTTTGGTCGACTTCTCCCCATGCTTCTGGAGCTCGATGTCCATGTTGAAATGAACACCCATGTCTTCCTTTCTTGAAGCCACTAGAGTGTCTTGCACAGGTGTTAAGTCTATGCCTTTCACATCCTTTATGCTGACTGTAATATAGGGATTGATGCACTGCTTGGTGTCTTTCAGCCCAGTTTTCTCAATTCTGATGGTGAGAAATGTCATGCCAGGCTCTGATGGCAACCTCGGTAATAAATCACCTGGGACTCTAGCAGGAAAGGAATCTGGAGACCCTGCTCCAGCACCACCCTCTTCTTTATCTTCTTCAAATTCCAAAGTCTCTTCTTCACCAGGTGCTAAAATTCTTCTTAATGGGAGAGGCTGAACATCAAATGGGAATTCTTTATTATACGTAAGAACATTCTTTAGGACTGGTTCTAGCTTCTTCAGGTTCCCCAGTTTAAATTCTTCTTGGGACTGTGTGGACTGTAAAGCTGCATTTTGTAATTGTAAGCCTGCTGCAATTTTGCCTATGGTTTTCTTTGTTCTTCTGTGAATTTAGAATTATTGTGTTGAGCTTGGGTCTTCTTTTGTAGATGTCTTGCTAATATCTGATACTTGTCTATCGCCTCCACCAGCTGGCCCCAAGAGTCGAAGATGGCACCTCTCCTACAGCTGGCACCTCAGCACTGCAGCAGACTGTGGGTCCCCTCCGACATGGCCAGTGCCTGCCCCAGCCCTCCTGCCCCAGCCCCAGTGAGGTTGGGCTGTAGGGTGCTATCTTCCCTGGGCTGGGCCTCAACATTAATGGGGTCAGGAGCAAACTCCACTGCTGCCACAGAGGAACCACCCAAGCCCCTAATATTATTATTATTTTTTTTTATTTTAAGACAGGGTCTGTCTAAATCATCAAGTTGCCCAGGCTGGAATTGAACTTGTGATTCTCCTGCATCAGTCTCCCAGAATGCTTTTCCTCAGTTGCTTTATATTGGTGATGGAAAACTGACACAGACATCTTGGACAGCAGGAACAGAACATACAAATGGATGGCAGAACCAAGGAATAGGGTTGTGCAAGGAGCAGTAGCAAGACAGTGGGGAGGGCAGCTGTAAAGCAAGGTGAAGTGTAGCCGGTAACAAGAAGACAAAAATAAAGGTGCATTGGATTTGAGGAGCTTCGGATGCCAGTTTAGGACTTTATTCTCAGATTTAGAAGAAAGGGGCAGGAGCAGTCAAAGCCCTGGGACTGGAGGCATGGAATGAGGAGTGAGAAGGTAGTCTGATGGTGTTTAGCTTCAAATACATGGAAGATCTTGGATAGTAATATGGCAATGTGTACTCTGAGTTCATATTTTTGGCCCAGTAATTCTATCTAGGAATTTAGCAGAAACAAATAATCACAAGAGCAGCATGAGTGGACCTGTAAGAAGTAGAGCTGAGGAGCTGGACTGCTATACCACCCCACCACCCCGGGCCTCTGAGTAGCACAAGCAGAGCTTCACAGGCACCTACAACACCACCCTGGCAGCATCCACCCCCTTTCATCTCTGGACTCCTGGCTGTGTCTATAGCTGGATACATGTCACGGAGGCAAGGGGGTCATAAAGGCCAGCGTTCTGAGCTCCAGAAGATAGAGCAGAAGTGAACAACAGAAAAAGGGCCTCTCTCAGGCTCCTTGAAAATTGAAGCCCACTGGAAAAGTGAAGAGAATATCTACAATAAAGGCACACTGGACCACTGTAATTGTTAAGTTGGAGGGATCACCACCTCCCATTAGAACCTGGACTATCTTCAGGGGAAGGGCAGCTGGAACCTACAGTATAATCCTGCAGAGTTCAACCCTGGTACCGGAGGGGATAGAGCTCAACTTGGGTCTTGCAACCAGAAATCAGTCTGAATCTCAGGGGTCCGCTGCTGTCTTGCTGAGACTAACGAACTTAGATCTGCACACTGCTGCCCACATTGTCTACTATGACAGCAGAGACATGCCCTGAAGGAGACCCTTCATTTTTATTTTTTATTTAAAATATATTATTTCTTTTCCTCTTTTCAATTTTTATTTTTTTCTACTCCTTTCAAATTTTTCTTTCTTCCTTTTTTCACTCTCTCTTGCTCTCCTACATTGCTCTTCATCTTCCTTTTTGTTCCTGTTTTTGCCCTAATTCAAATTTATTCTTTATTTTTCTTTTCTTCTCTCTTTTTCCTCTCTAGATTGTCATTAGTTTCAAAGGAGAGTGAATACACTTTCTAGCTTCCCTATTGCTGCTAAGTTGTTTTGTTCTTGTCTTTGCTCTTTAATTCTGTCTTTTCCTCTTTTCTTCAACAGTTTCCTAGAGTTTGTGTAATTTTCCTGTGTCATCTCACCTCACTTCTAACCTTTCCCTATCTTTCTGCCTATCTATCCATCTCTGCAAAGTCCTTCTAAGTCCCCATCCTAAAGGGTAAAATTGCTATATTGAGAGTTCATTCACTATAAACATATTTGGGCTAGTCCTTGATTTTGATTTAATTCACATGGTTAAAGATGATAGATTAATAACTCCCCCAACTTGTCATTTTCTAAATTTTTTTTTTTTTTGAGACAGGGTCTCACTCTGTAGTTGAGACTGACCTGGAACTCACTATGTAGCCCAGGCTGGTCTTGAACTGACAGCGATCCTCCTGCATCAGCCTGCTGAGTGTTGGGATTATAGGCATGTGCCACCACATGCCTGGCTTGTCGTTTTATAAATTGTGCTTGATGCTATTGTTTTGCTGATTGTATCACTTGGGTTAAGGTGTTGTGATTGATCTAATCAGCTGTCTTCCCTGGTATAATGAAAGTGAGATTGCCTTAGAGTCATTAGAGACTCAAAATCTAAAGATCAGCTATATCAGGAAGATCAAAGTATGAACCCGGGAATTAAACCAAGGACAGCACTGACAACAAAAATAGAAATGAGAAGACATTTAAGCAAGGCACAAACACAGACTTCAAGCTCACCAAAGGCAAATTCTAAGGTAAACGAGGTGGAAAAGTCTAATCAACCACCTGGACACCCTGAACTGATAGCACAGGAAGGAACAAAACAGGTGAATGAGACTCTAGAAAAATTCAAAACAGAAATAATTTTCCAGAAAACTACAGAGATGGTGAGTAGAATGAAAGACATGATTAGAGACTCTAGAACAGAAATATTTAAAAAAATAGATGAATTCAAGATCATGATAGAAGCCATGAATGCCCAGCATAGCATAGAAATGGAATCCATGAAACAGATTCAGATACCCAAGAGATTAAAAACTCTATTGAAAGTATACCTGAAGACAGAATATCAAATATAGAAGACAGGATGCTTGTCAGTGGCAATAATGAAGACAGATCTCTTAAAAATAGTAAGGGACATTGAGAAATCAATCCAACAGGTCCTAGATGATGCAAAGAAGAATAATATAAAATTGACAGGAGTCTGTGAAAAAGCAGGAGAAAGTATAAATGACATTAAAAAAAACCTGTTCACAGAATTAATGACAGAAAACTTTGCAAACAGAACAAAATAATTTGACATACAGATAAGCGAGGCATATAGGACTCCAACTAAGTATGATAAAAAATCTACACATAGACATATAATAATCAAGATCAGAGAAACCCAACAGAAGAACAAAATACTACAAGCAGTTAGAGAAAAGAAACAAATCACATGCAAAGGAAAGCCCATTAGAATCACAACAGACTTTTCAACACAAATCCTCAAGTCAAGGAAAGCCTGTAGTGAGGGATTTCAAGCCTTAAAGGAAAACAACCTCCAATGTAGACTGATGAATCCTGCAAAACTATCTTTAAAAATAGATTATGAAATAAGATACTTTCATCACAAAAAGTACCTGAGAAACTTCATGAATACTAAAAGCACTCCAAACAATTCTAAACAATATCCTAGAAAAAGACAGTAAAAAAGTCACAACTCCATTAGGCCCAACAGAGCAAATCCATCAGGCAAGGCAAGAAATTAAAGGAGAGGGGGAAAAATAAAGAAGAGCCAGTAACAAGAAAATAACATGACAATGATAAACATCATTGTAAACATCAATGTTAATGGCCTCAATTCACCAATCAAAAGAAATAGACTGGCAGAATGGATTAAGAAGCAAAATCCCACAATATGCTGTATAGAAGAAATACACCTAGTTCAAAAAGAAATTCATAGACTGAAAGTAAAAGGATGTAAAACAGTTTTCCATGCAATAGGAACCTGGAAAAAAGCAAGGGCAGTTATCTTATTTGCAGACAAAATAAATCTCATACAAAAATTAAGAGAGACAAAGAAGGTCACTACCTCCTTGTAAAGGGAACAATCCAAGAGGAAGAGATGACAATTATAAATATATATGCACCAAATACTAATGCCCCCAGCTATACAAAACAAATATTAAGGGACATGAAAAACCAAATAAGCACTAATACAATTGTAGCAGCAGACCTCAGTACCCCACTGTCACAAATAGACAGATCATCTAGACAAAAAATCAACAATGAAATACTAGAACTGGACCAAGCTTTTGAACAAATGGACTTAGTAAATGTTTACAGAGTATTCCAACTCCCAAAAACAGAATATACATTCTTTTTGGCTGCACATGGGTCATTCTCCAAGATAGGGTACATACTATCATAGAACATGTTTAAATAAATGCAAAGGAATTGAAGTCATCCCATGTATATTATCTGCCCACTGCAAGAACTTCACAAACACATGGAAATTGAATAACACTCACCTGAACAACCATTGGGTCAAAGAGGAAATGAAATGAGAAATAGACAGTTTTTGCAAATAAATGATAATGCCAATACAACATACAGAAATCTGAGGGACACAATGAAAGCAGTTCTATGAGGGAAATTCATAGCAGTGAATGCCCATACTTGGAAAACACAGTGAGATCAACTAAACAACCTAATGCTGAATCTTAAGCTCCTGAAAAAAAAAAGAGCAGGATAAACCCAAAGCTCATACAAGGGAGAAAATTATAAAGATTGGAGCAGAAATCAATGCAATGGAGACTAAGAGAATGATACAAAAAAAAATCAATGAATTGAAGAGTTGGTTTTTTGAGAGAATAAATAAAATCAATATACCATTAGTCAACCTTGTCCAAAAAAAAGAGAAGGCTCAAATCCATGTAATTAGGAATGAAAATGGTGAAGTCACAACAGATCCAGCAGAAATCCAGAGGATTATCAGTACTTATTTTGAGAACCTGTTCTCTAATAAAATGGAAAATACGGAAGAAATGGACAGGTTTCTAGATACATATGAATTACCAAAGTTGAATGAAGAAGATATAAAAATTCTAAACACCCCAATTACAATCAGCAAAATTGAAAATGTAATTAAAAATTTACCAACAAAGAAAAGCCTATGTCCTGATGGCTTCACTGCTGAATTCTACAAGACATTTAGAGAAGAACAATTCCCACTACCCTTTAAACATTTCAGTGAAATTGAAAGGGAAGCAATACTTCCAAATTCATTCCTTGAAGCAAGTATTACTTTGATTTCCTAACCAGGGAAAGACACAACCAAAAAAGAGAACTACAGGCCAATCTCCCTAATGAACATAGATGCAAAAATCTTCAATAAGATACTGGCAAACAGAGCTCAGAGGGTAATCATGAATATCATACACCCTGACCAAGTCAGATATATCTCAGGGATACAGGGATGGTTCAACACACGTAAATCAATAAATGCAATAAATTATATTAAGAGTTAAGGACAAAAACTATATGATCATCTCAATAGCTGCAGAAAAAGCATTTGACTAAATTCAATAATACCTATTCATGATTTAAAAACAAACGCTGCAGAATATTGGATTAGGTAGTCTTTATCTCTAGCTGATAAAGGCTATCTATGAAAAGCCAACAGCTAACATCATGCTAAATGGTCAAACACTGAAAACCTTCACACTAAAATCAGGAGCAAGACAAGAATGACCACTATCACCACTCCTATTCAATATAGCCCTGGAAAGATTGGCACAGAAATTAGACAAGTGATAGAAATAAAAGCAATAAAGATAGAAAAGAAAGAAGTTAAACTGTCACTATTTGCTAATGATGTGATACTCTATATAGATGATCCAAAAAACTCTGCCAAAAGACTTCTAGACTTAATTTAAAGATTCAGTAAAGTAGTTGGATACAAGGTTAACACTCAAAAATCAATAGCCTTCTTGTACACAAATAACAGACTTACTGAGAGAGAAATTAGGGAAACAATTCCTTTTACAGTAACACCCCCCAAAAAAAATATCTAGGAATCAATCTGACAAAGGAAACAAAAGACCTTTACATTGAGAACTACAACACTGAAAAAAAGAAATGGAAGAGGATATAAGAACATGGAAAACTTTCCTTGCTCCTGGGTAGGAAGAACCAATATAGTGAAATGGCTATACTTCCAAAACTGCTATACAGAGTCAATGCAATCCTGATTGAAATTCCAACTGTATATTTCACAGAACTAGAGAAAACTATCCAAATATTTATTTGGAACCAGAAGAGACCTAGAATAGAAAAAGCAATTCTAGGCAACAAAGACATGACAGGGGATATTATGATCCCCAACTTGAAACTATACTACAAAGCCACTGTGATAAAACAGTGTGGTACTACTGGCAAAGAAACAGACCCTAGAATCAGTGGAATATATTAGAAGATGAAGAAACAACTGCAGATGTTCTCAGCTATCTCATCTTTGACAAAGGAGTCAACCATCCTCACTGGAGGAAAGATAGCTTCTTCAATAAATGGTGTAGGAAAAGCTGGATTTCAACCTGCCAGAGATTAAAACTAGATCCATATCTTTCACCATGTACTAAACTAAAATTGAAGTGGATTAAAGATCTAAATATTATAACAGAAACTCTAAACTTGCTGGAAGATAAGTTAGATAGAACTCTTGAAGATATTGGCATAGGAAAAGTCTCTGAACAAATCATCATTAGCATGGGAACTAGCACAAACAATCAGCAATTGGGATCTTATGTTATTAAAAAGCTTCTGCACTAGAAGAGAAACCTACAATGTGAGAAAAATTTTTACCAGCCATTCCTCAAACAAAGGTCTACTATCTAGAATATATAAAGAACTTAAAAACACAGACCCTTCAAATATAAAGACCTGATTCAAAAATGGGCATCTGAAATGAACAGACATTTTTCAGACAAACAAGTAAAATCAGCAAATAAATATAGGAAAAAATGTTCAACATCACTGTTCATTTGAGAGATGCAAATGAAAACAACACTGAGATTCCATCTCACCCCAGTAAGAATGGCTGCTATCAAGAAATCAACCAATAACACATGTTACGGGGGCTATGGGTAGAAAGGAACCCTTTTCCATTGTTGGTGCAAGTGTAGACTGGTGCAACCACTGTGGAAATCAATATGGAGATACCTCAAAAAAACTAGGATTAGAAGTCCCATTAGCTGACCCAGCTATCCCTCTTCTGGGTATCTTTCCAAAGAATTAAATTAAAGCAAGTAATTACAATTAAAGCAGTTAAATTACAGCAAAATATGTGCACCCATGTTCATAGCAGCACAGTTTCTAATAGCTAAAACTTGGAAATAGTTCAATTGCCTATCAACTGGAGACTGGATAATGAAGATGTGATTTTTTCTATAAAATGGAGTACTACTCAGCCATAAAGAATGAGAAACTAGAGACATTTATAGCTAAATGGATGCACATTGAAGCCATAGTTTAAAGTGAAATAAATAGGACACATTTGTATAAATACTGAATAGCTTCTCTGGTGTGAAAAGCAAAAAGTGTAAATAAGGTTCAAATTGTATAATTGATAATTTGAAACAGGAAGAAAAGGTTGAAAGGTGCAGGGAAAGTGGGATGGGTGGGGTAAAGGAAAGAAGGGAAAATATGAGAAAAGAAATAAATGGAAACAAAGTCTTTGTAAATAGGAAAGGGTGGAGGGGATGAAGGGAGGGCAGGCAAATGGGGGGAAAATAAGAACCAAGATACACCATATAAAGGTACAAGATCCTAATAATGACTAACTGTACTGTATACCTAAAAAGTACCAATAAACTTAATGAAAAAAAAAGAATCCCAAAAGAGGACAAAACCTGGACAAAAGCATTGATAATGTATTATTTTTAATTACCAATAATTGAAGATAAGCTAAATGTTCAGTATCAGGACAGTGGTTAAATAAATTATAGCAGGTCATTGCAATAAAATATTATGTGGTTGTTAGAATAAAATATGAAGAATTTGAAGGTGTGTGCTCATAATTTTAATATCATAATGAGTGGAAAAGTATGAGATAAAATGTCTGTAGGATCTCAGTGACATAAAAAAATATGAACTGAGTAAAAATGTAAAAATCTTGGGCATGGTTATTGTTGCTGATGAGTTTTGGCATGACTAATCTTCTTGGGCTGTTCCAAAGATCAGCTGTACACAGGAATTGGAAATTGGCAGCACTGTTGGGTTAAGGACCTGGCCTCCCATGTGAAAAACACCAAATGGAATCCCTAGTATTTTAACATGTGTTTCTTGCTATTTGTCTATCATCACCACCATCACATTTATTGAACATGTACACATGTTAGGCATATACTATTTTTCCCTGTATCCTAGGTGTTTTATTTAATACTTTCAGTGCTGCAAGGTAGGTTTTCTCACTTGTGTTTGTCATACAAGGAAGCCAGAGCTCAGAAGGTCAAGTACCTTGTCGAAGATCACACTGTAAGATTCAGAGGTGAGGTTTGAATCCAGCCTGCTATACAACTAGTTCTTCCTTGCTTTTACAGCTGTGTTGTGGTCCCCAGCCATTGGCTGGTCATCCTTCATGGTCATAGAACCGCAATGTTCAAAATGGTGCATCTCCTTGGTAATGTGGTCTAGAGGTTGATTGCTTTTAAGTAGAAGACTTAAGTGAGACACAGTTATAAAATGAGGAGGAGGGGGTCATTGTAAATGCAGTAAAACCTTATTTACCAAGAGTGAATAGTATTTATTGACACGTGTGTAATGTGACCTTCTCATGCTTTAACATATATCAAATGATTTAAATCATAATAATCTTCATTTCACATAGAAAGATACTGAGTCTAAATAATTTTCCCAAGACCACAGAGCTTAACAAGATCTATGGTTCCCACTACATTTCTTACCCCCATTTCATATAATTCCTAAGTGTATGTAAAAAAATGAAAAAATAAATTACAAATCATTTTAATTGCAGGCACCAGTAGTCCTCTCAGGGACAGCTATCTTCCTTTATGAAAATACCTTGATACACTATTTGGGGATAAAGTTGTTCATGAGAATTGCAGCAACAAAAGAGTAGGAGGAAGTGAGATGAGTTTGGATTTTATTCTAGAAAAAGAGAAAATAGGCAGTGTCAGGGTGCAGCAGGGTGCAGAGGCCATCAAGGGGGACATGGGGCCCAGAAATGGGAGGAGGAGGAGGAGGTCAAAGGATATCGGAGAACAGGTCACATCTTAATTTCAGTTGGAAGCAATCTGTGTTCTAATTTAAAATCTCTCCCTACAAAATATAACTACTACTGTGCTCAGAAACACTGTATAATTAATCATATTACTGTCCTTGGTGTCAGCATTGTTAGAAATTGAAAAGAGGCTGCTTTCGTATCTGGCTCAATCTCACATGAATCAGACTCAGCAAATTTAAAGTAAGACCCTAGAATGATGTATATGTGAATCAGGGATGTCCTGCAATTTGCAGAAGTTTGTGGGGGCTTCAGATGTTCAGGGTCTGGGATGGGCAGCTCCAGGAAGCCCTTCTAGATCTCTCCAGAAGCCGAGGTCCCAGCCAATACCTGAGTTATTTGCCTCCTACTTTAAGCCTCCTGATCATCCTACCATCTCTTACTCTGGCTATTCTCTTTTCAAAAGAAAGAAACTACATTCAGAGAAGATTCCTTGGGCCCGCAGCAGAAAGAAAAAGAGAACTGGGATTCAAAGGCAGGCTGTTCTGATTATAAGGTGTGGCCAGGCCGCCCACTGTCTCCTCTGCCTTGGATTCGCTTCTTTATTGGACTTTGGTAGTGGAGACACTGCACCTCAGGAAGGGAGGTGGCCCAGGGTTTAGTTTCTGGGTCAGGCTTGGACAGTAGGTCAGCAAGCTGGTGGACTTGCTCAAGTAGCTATTCAGGTAAGCAAGAGGCAGGAGGTTCCTTGAAGGTTGAAATGGATTTCCTCTTAGAGTCTGGAAAGTAATAGTTTCCCAGTCTTAGATTTTTTTTTTCAGTACCAGGGATGGAACTCAGGATCTTGTGCTTACAAGGCAGGCACAATTCCACTAAGCTAAATCCTCAGCTCTTAACATATAATTTTTAAAAGATATATGCCTAACTTTGTAACAAAATTCTCCTAACTTTAAAGCCTTTTTAAAAATTAAAAACTATAACACATTAACTGGAGAACATTTAAAACACAAAGAGAAAAGTAAGGGACAAAATCTGAAGGAGTTCTAGTTGACACAATCACCAAAAATACCTTTCACAGTTATTATTTTTACTTTGTGTTGTACTGAATACTTAGTGAGACCTCATGCCTTTCCATGGGCTAACTCCTAAAAACTTCTTTTCTATTTTATAAATTGTCTTTTATTTCACTGATTCTTTTTTTTGGGAGGGTGGGCAAGGTGTTGGGTTCTTGCTTAAATTGAAAATAGAACTCTATTGCAAGCTACAAAATGAATTGATTATGCAAATAGCTTAGCATCTCACCAATACAATCACTGCCTTTGTCTCCCTCACCTTAAGAGACAGGGAGGGAATGGTGTCAATAGTCACAACCAAGAGTAATGTTCCATTTCTTGTGATTTTTTTTTTTTTTTGAGATAGGCTGGACTTGAATTCACCATGTAGTCCAGACTGTCATCGAACTCCTGGAGGTAGATACTCCTGCCTCAGCCTCCCAAGTACTGGGATACAGGCATGTACCACCATGCCTTACTCTGATTCTGTTTTATGTGACAATACTGCGAGGGAACAATAATGGGTATTATAGGGGAAAAGGCTCAAATGACTGGAAAATGATTCACTAAGTAAAAATAAATTTCTAAGTTGCTGCTAAGCTGCAGGATTTTCTGCATGTTAATTTCTGATGTTAATAAATGTTAAGACTTCTGTAGAAAGTGGGAAAGGAAGATCAGTAGTTTCCCAATACTCAGGAACCCATGCACTTTGGACAGCCTAGGTATGGAAGAAGACATTTAGGAGAGGTGGCGAGAGCCCGTCCTCTTAGTTTACCACGGACCTTACACAAATTCCAACCATCCAACCATTGGTAAAATAAACAAGGATGTCTTTGAGATGGGGTTTGAAGGATGCACAGAGTTTCGATGGATGCAAAGATATTCCAAGTGGAGAGAGAGTCTAAGGGATTTTCCTACCCAGAGAGATACCAAAGGAAATAATTCTGGTCCCCATTTCATAACACTCTGTGAGTAGAAAAGGCCCAGACAGACATGTTACTTCTGAGAGATGGAGTCTCACCATGGTCTTTCTATTTCTGTTTCAGTCCTTAGAAACCCACCTGCCTTTTCCTAAGTGTTCCTGCCCACATAGGGAGACCACATCATAAAAATGCAGATTTGAAATGAGAAACCACACTGCTTCAGCCACTTTGAAAGACAGCCTCGAAGCTTACAGAGAAATTACAGATGGATGCCTTTAAAATTCAGTGAAGGACTTTTATGATCCGTTACTTGAAGGGCAGGTCTAGAATTTTCATACGTGGTTTATTTTTACTAATTGTATAATATAACCGTGCAAACTCATTAGAAAAGCATTTGTTTTATTAGGAAAAAGAAAATAAAAAGCATGAGCCAGAACATTATTTGGACTGCTAATTTGAAAGAAGTTACTCATTTTTAAAAAGTATCTTGAAGTTTAAGGAGATTTATATTTTAATTTACTCAAGTTTCCTGAACTTCTCTTTTGGATCTGCGACAGTGTTGGACCTGCAGAAGGAATAACTCAGGCGTTCGGCTCTACAGGAGCTCTCAGCTCATGGACAGACTGACCAGAACACAGCTGAAGGCAAGAGTAAATTTGTTCCCAAACTATGTCATTCTCCTCAGCAAAGCACCTACAGAATCCAGAGGCGGAAGTGATTTCCTATCAGGGAGCAGCAGATGGCTTCACAGAGATGCTAATCGAGTGGCCCCATAAAACTCATAGGATCTTCTTCAAAGAAAGGACGCACACCTCCTAGGGTGTGTGGGAAGTTTACCCAGCAGGGCTGACGTAGGACATAGAGGGGACATGAACCTGGACAAACCTCAGCAAGAGCTCGTGGGCGCTCAGCTACCAGTTTTGAGCTAAGGTGCCCAGGTAAAAGTGAAAGTTAGCCAGTCAGTGTTTCCAAGTAGCAGGTCTGGATCTTCCCAACATGCCCCACACCAGTTCACTGTGTCGTGTGTCCCTTGGAGAAAGTTACTGTCGACTCTGGAGTCAGCTGAGACAGACCTCAAAGTTCTACTTTTATCCTCTCTTCCCTGTCTTCCTCGTCTTCCTCTTTCCTTTCTTCCTTTCTGTGTGGTACTAGAAACTGAACCCAGGGCCTTCATACTGAGCTGCATTCCTTGTCCTTCATATTTTAAAAAAATTTTGTTTTTGGCAAAGGTCTTGCTACATTGCTAAGTTGTCCAGATGCCCTGCTTCCCACCAGTTTATCCCTTTGTGTATCCTATGGTTAAAGCCGTTGTCCATCCTACAGCTAGGTGTGGTAGGAGCTGCCACACTGGGCTGGAACTTGCCATCCTCTTCTTCCTGGAGTGCCAGATTACAGGCATGAGCCGCCACACCCACCTACTTTTTTTTTTTTTTTTTTTTTTTTTTTTTTTTTTTTT
>NW_022900935.1:33818266-33856835 GCF_012274545.1 Fukomys damarensis | reverse complement strand
CTTTTTTTTTTTTTTTTTTTTTTTTTTTACTTTTTCTTTTTTAAAACTCCTTTTAGTTCATTGGCATTTTGTTCTATCTCCTCATTCCAAGGAAAGAGGGACTTTTGGGATAAGAAAGTCTTTCTCAAACTTCAGTGTGAGATTCACATCCTGCCCTGGAATTCTTCAATTCAGCTAGATGGGTCCTTTTGAAGCTGAAGAAATGAGGCTTGGGCTGAGCGCTGAGGCCACACAGGTGGGTCCGATTCCGCTCCCCCTCATCAACCCCGCTTTTCTGAAGCTGCTTGTCTTGCATTCAGCTAGCCCACACTTCCGGGCTTCCTGCCCCAGAAGAGTTTCCTGTTTCACCCGAAGCCATCAGCAGCTTGCAGCTCCTGCCCACATCTGGCACTTGGCAGGGAAGATAGTCTCTGCTTCCGGTTGCTGCAGGGTGCCAAAGGGGGTGGCTCATGAACTGGGCCTTGGTTCCAAGAAGCCCCGTGAAGCACGAATAAACAGGAGTGGGGACAGCACAGGTGGGGATGGAGAGTGAACGAGTGTTAGTTACTTCTCCTCCCATTAGAGCCTTTGTTTTTTGGGTTACACTTGTCAGTCTTTTCATCCAGAATATAGTTGTAATTTATTAAGCACTGACTGAGAGCTAAGAAATGAATTTGACTCCTGTTGTCTTCATTAGTCTTTACAGTAACTCTGTCAGTGCAGTGTTCTCATTGGGTTCCTCTCAAATCAAAGCTTGAAATAAAGGTTTAGGAGCCAGGAAGGAGGAAAAGGGAAAAATGAGCTTGTGCGTCGGGGTTATAGGTCACAGCTGTAGACCTCTCAGAAGCTCAGGAGGCTGAGCATTGTCCTCTGCTGCTGTGCCCTGTTGAGCCAGAGCTGTCTGAGGGCTGAGGCTGCTGCTTGTGAAGCCAGAGCCCTGTGTTATGGGAAGATAGGTGATAGGGCTTACCTGGTTTATGGGTCCTGAAGGCCTTTTGAAGGAAGTGCAGTTCCAGCTGATATCGAAAGAGTGAGTGAGTTTTGAAAGATGAGCTGCAGGAGGAAAAACACGTGGAGGAGACCTGAGACCATGGAGGGGCTGGAGAGCAGAGGAAGAGGAACATGGCTAGTGTGGTGGGAGGGCTGGGTTGTTATGACGACCAACGCTGGAGAAGTAGATGGACCAGGTTGTGGAGGACTGACTGTGTTGTAAGGCAAGTCAGGAAAGATCATTCCGGCTGATCATTCTGGCTGTGTTCCGAGGAAGACACAGGAAGAGGCAAGATTGGAACTAGGAAGACAAGCGAGGGGCTCTTGCTGATGTCCAGAGGAGAGAATGCAGTGGTTCAATTTAATGTCTGGGAGGTGGATTCTGGAGATGTATTCAGGGTTAGGTTAGGACTGAAAGGAAGACAGGGTCATGTCACAGAGGAGTCCCAGGACTCTGGCCTGAGTACCCACAGGAAGTAGGTGAGTAGGGTAACTTCCTGTGATAGGTGGTAGAAGAGGTCAAGGCTGGGGGAAGGTACTTGGTTCTGTGCAAATCACTCCGAACTCGAGCAAAGTGATGAATTATCCTGTTAGATCCATGGACAGTACGTGGGCCTCGAGGTCGGGGGTCAGGACTAGAGTGAGGTGAGCAGCGCAGAGGGAGCCAAGCTGAAGGGACTACTCTCGGGATCCTGCGAGTACAGAGTCCATACAGGAGGACGAGTGTCTCCTTTAGGCTTGCACGGCCACACCCTGCTTACCTCACTTCCGCCTTCGCCCTGTCTGGGGCAGAGGTCAGAGGTCTGGCTGGAGTTGCCAGTTTGGACACTAACGACATAGGTGATGGAGTGGACATTTGCCATTGTTCATTTTCCCAGTATTGATTTGTACTTCCTAAGTGCATGCAGTTTCATTTGGGGGACTTAGCTTAACTCATTGTGTCTCCTGGTGGGCCGCGGTGTGAAGAATAGGTGCCCGCCTCTCTCAGGAGAGCCTGAATGGGCCCCAGAAAAGCACTCTGGCTACGAGAACTTGAATGGAAAGCCCATGGTTGTGGTCAGCGTAAATCCTTGCCTAGTGGCTCCAGCTAAACACTTAAGCAACTTATTCACAGGAGAGAATGAACAACTCGAGGCCATGGAAGTTTGCTTGCTATTTTACTGTCTTTTGGTCCACTTACTGGCTAAAATGCTAATGGAGAAAACATTACCCCCTGCTGAGCCGATTGTGTAAGGATTTGGGGTGGGTACCCATTTGTTACCACTGTGTTGCAGCTGTTTTGGGGATAGGGAATAGGGTTAGGATGGGATGGGGATTAGGATACTGATGGGAAAGGGGAACATGCAGATTCTTAGAATAAGATAGACATTATTAGAGGCAGACCAGAGACTGGGAAAGAAATGGGATCCATGGTGACACTGTTGGAAATGGATCAAGTCTGGTGGAAATGAGTTATGTAAATTAAAGGCTATGTTGCTATAACAAGGACTCCTTCATAAAGGACTTAGATAAAATAGATGTGTTACTGGTCGTCTCTTACACAATACTCCAGAAGTCTGCCAACAGCAACATATGAATTCTACTTCTAAGTTTAAAGCAGTCACTCCAGTAGACGATATGAAGAAAAAACAGCTTGGTTTTAAGAGAAAGGGGCCTCATCATTGTATTCCTCTCCTTTATTTATGTTCTGCTGCTTGGCTGCACCTCGATGCTGGGGAGGTGGAGAATTGCAATGTCTGGAGTGAGTATGGAAAGATAGGTACTACTCTGTGGTCACTTGGAGATGGATCTGTTATTCAGTAGAAGAAAAAGAGGATGGCTTTCAGAGATATTGATAAGTTTTTGCTAAAACAATAAATTCTTTCTCTACCCTAAAGATAATTTGAGTTGGAGCTTCTGTTCGTTGTCATAAAAATTCACCAACTATGACTGGATTTGCCTCGGAGCCCTTTGCTTTTCCCATCATATCACCTCCCTCTGTTTGTTATGGAACAGCCCAGTGCTCCACTCATTTGAATGCAATTTAATTTGATTTGTTAAAGAAGGGAGAGGGAGGGCAACATCCTGGAATGAGTCTATGTGTCAGCCACTGTTTTGGTTCCTCACATATTGTGGCAAGTAGGGTGGATTGTCAACGCAGTTGGCTTGGTATCCACCCCAGGGTTTTGTGGAGCACGTGTTTGGGTGTCTGGGCGGGGCAGGGAAGTGTGACATTGGACACTGTCTCTGGGCCCTTACCTTTGCTAGCACTGTACATCTGCTCTGCTTCCCAGACACCGTGAACTAAGCATCTTCGCCCTTCCACACCCTTATGCCATGATGCTTCTCCTCAGAGCCAGCTGACCACGGACTGAATCCTCTTCACACTTGAGCCAAATTAAACCTCTTCTCCTTTAAATTGTGGGTGCCGGGTATTGTGTCACAGCAATGGCAAAGTCACTAATTAGCATATGTTATATCCTTTAATGTTCAATAGAGCTCTTTCCTCTCTTTTATTTTTGATTTTTAAATCTCTGGGTCCTCATTAAGTAAAATGAGGTTGAGAGAAGTCCCGTCAGTCTGATTTTAAAGCCTTTGCTTTTTTCCTTGTGCCCTACTGTGTCGTTGTGACACTGAGGTTAGCGGTGGTGGAAGAATTGGTGAGGACATAGGAAGCTGGGAAAGACTGGCAGCGGGGAGGCAGTGGAATGGACCAAGTAATAAGAGGGCCGAGTGTTGAGTGGATGTGTGTGCATGCATCTGTATATGTGTGCTTCACAGGGATAGTGTGGCAGGGAAGGAGACGAGCTGAAAGGACTGGTGAGAGATGACTCCAATCAGCCAGCCCTCTTCATATCCCAAGTCCCCGCCGTGTCACACACCCTCCTGACCGCTCTGTCAGGTGCCTCCTTGTTGAGGGTGTTTGTCTGAGTGAAGTGGCCTCTGGACCCGGACTTCTTGATATTACAGGCGGAGGAGGCTGCTTAGAAACACTGCATACCCCAGCAGTGTGGAAAGTCAGTCAGTGCTGGCTGCCAGGGAGAGCCAGGGAGCTGGGAGTGCAGGGCTCCCAGCCCCTGGAAGGGAAGTGCCCTCCACTGCCAAGGCTGCAGCAAGGATCTCTTCCCAGCCTGCGTGCATGTCTCTGCACAGTGGGCCCTCCCACAAGAATTCTATTGTCCTTCAGGATGGGAGGAAGTTTGTTCCTTAAGGGGCACAATGAGGACACCCACAGCCAAGGTCGCAGGGAGGAAACGAGGAGGAGTCCTTGGGCTCTCTAAGAACCTGCTGCAGGCTCCTTTGGCAAGAGCTCAAGGCATGGAGGGGTGGGGAGGGGCCCCTAAGGGGGATCAGTCAGGAACAGTCAGGGAATCAGTCCTATGCCCAGCCTCAGCTCCCTGTAGGTGACAGTCACCAGGGGCATATACCAAAGGGTCTCCAGCCTCCCCCTTCCCAACCTGAGGGTCCCTCTTCTTGGCCAGGAGGACTTGCTTAAACCTTCCAGAACACACGCCTCCCCTTTCCACCGGTCCCCTCCAGGGCTCTTCTTCTCCTCTCTGCTCACCCTCCAGGAGCCTAATCAAATGCTCCCTCTCACCAGAAGTCTTCCTCCTGCCCTGGACACTCACAGAGACCTCCTTTCATATTATTTTTACTCTCATAGCATCTTATAGTTTATAGATGCCCAGGAAGTACATGTTGGTAAATAAATAGTCCTGCTGTGCCTTTGATAATGTTTATGCATTAAATAAATATAATCATATAGTACATGTTTATGGATGAAATCTGTGCTTTCTTTGTCTCAGAGAGTGCTGTCAGTACCATTCTGGTGCCATGGTACAAGAAGATCCTGGGACTTGTTTCCCACAGCACCCTGGCACCCTGAAGAATGCCCCTCTCCTGCTTCCATATGGTGCAGCCAAGGTTCTTTTAGTGAGTCCACTCAGGGGCTTGAAATATTGAAAGGGTGGGCTGCCAGGAATATCTGCATTTCACTTGTGAGGCACGAAGCCCTAAGGAGGGGACTTCACTGGAGAATGAAATAGCAGGGTTCTAAAAGCTGAAAGATTTACAGCTTCCTGCAGTGGGACAGGAGTGAAGGTCCCAGAGACCCTTGGTTGGATTTCCTTTGAATCTGTCACTCTGCTTGGTATGAACATACCCACTCCCAAGTGAAACTCAGCGAAGGAGAAGACGTGGAGGAAACTTAAATGCATTTTGCTAAGCGGAAGAGACGGATCCAAAAGTCCACACGCTGTGACTATACCATAGGTCATCCCGGTAGAGGCAAAAGAGCAAACATGGTAAAAAGTCAAGGTTGCCCAGGGCCCCAGAGGAGGCAAAGGTGAATACTCAGAGCACAGTGGATTTGTAGGGCAGCAAAATGATTCCGTAGGACACTTTGGTGACTGACACACGACACACACTTGTTCAAACCCCTAGCAAGTGTAGCATAAAGGCCGAACCCTAATGGAAACTGTGGTCCTTGGGCAGTATGAACGTATCGATGTGGCCTCATTAACTGTAGCACGTGTGACATGGAGGCAAGATGCTAACCATGGAGGAAGAGGCCTCTATTTGAACTTTTTGTAGCTTCTGTTGGGTTTTTTTGGTAAATTTAAAACTACTTAAAAATAAATTTACTTACAAAATTATTAACTGCATATTTACAGACTCGTAGCTCGCATTGGTGCAGCACTTAGCAGAGGCACTGTTTGAAGCATTTTGTGTATATTGACTCTTTCTTAAAATTCTCACATCGAACATGGGAGCTGGGTGCTGTGATTCTCACATTACAGTTGACGCTCAGCACGGTTAGGCTAACAATCCACAGGGCCCGAAATTTGACCCCAGGCCTATGGCTCTGAAGTCGGCACCATGCTAGTTTTCTGTCGCTGTGATACAGACCTGAGATAACTTGTACAGAGGAAAGGTTTCTATTGGCTCACAGTTTTGGAGCTTCCAGTCCACAATTGGCAGGCCCTGTGGCTCTGGGCCTTTGGTGAAGCAGAACAAAATGGCAGGCACATGTAGTAAAGCAAAATTTCTCACTCAGGACCAGGAAAGAGAAAAAGAGGAAGGGTCTGGGGTCCACAGCTACCTCTGGAGACACAGCTCCAGTGACCTAAGGATCTCTTACACCACCCTGTCTCTGCAAGATCCCACTACCTCCTAGCACCACGCCATTCACCAAGGCTTTTTAGCACATGGGCCTTTGGGGACATTCAAAATGCTGTGGCATATGGCAGGATGTGCTATCCTGGATGCCTCTCAGACTTGCCCCTGCCTGGGCAGGTGATCTCCTCTGTGCTGTGACCACACCCAGGCCTTCCCCCTTTGCAGCCATACCACATGTAACCTGTTTGACGTTGGTGTGTTAAGTGCTTGCCAGACAGGTTGGGCACATGTTTTGTTGAATCCTGGAGAAGCTGAGGACATCATTGAACATATGCAAATAGCTGTGCATAAGAAGACAGACAGGTGAGTGAGTAGCAGTGACAGGCTCAGGACTGCAGCTCCAGGTCACGGAAGCTGTTCTCACTTGTGTCTTTGGCTCCACCTTTGATCACGTCATCTGCACATTGTTCAGTCTCAGTGTCAAGACTTGCACTGATTTCTACTTGTTTCTCATTTTTGAGAGCAAAAATGTTCGTCACATTCCTAGTCTTCAACACTGCTCTTGCATTTCATGTTTCCTCAGAGCTTGATCTGAAGAGATGATCATCGCTGGGTGGTATGTAATCCAAGCTGGAGATGAGAACTCACGTCTGGAGGCCGAGGGCTCACTCATGGTACCCAGGTCCTGCAGGAGACTTTGTGCCAGAGAGGACAGAGAGAGAGAAATGGAGCCATCCAGTTCTCCTAGCAATCTCTTAGGCTTTACACCTTGGGTCCTGCGTAGTGGGCTGCCTTCACCTTTCCAACTCACTGTGGGTTTTCTGTTCACAATGATCAGTCTGGTGACATGGATAAGTATGGCCTCAATCTCCCTAGCAGGGAGCCCTGGGAGTCTGTGCCACAGGTGGGATTAAGAGCTGGTCCTGGGGCCTCCCTGAGGGTTGAAGGTTGCAAACAAGAAGCTGAAGGAGGCCTGGAACACATGTGGTGCGAGAAAATGGCGACGAACAGAAGGAATGGGGAACTTGCTCTCGGTGAACTGGCTCTGCATCTGCCACGTCCCACCTTTCACTTCCTCTTCTCTGCAGCCTCGTTAGTGTGAACTTCCGGTACAGTCCTCATTCCTGTTCTTCTCCCTCTTGTCTTATCTTGTCTGAGACACCAAGGGCTCTAAAGATCTGCTTCAAATTCCCACATACATTAGGATGGTGACTCTGTGTCATCCTAGGATCCTGATCCCCTCTGAGCAAAGCTCTATACACCTAATAGTGATGAATAAAGAGTTTTTGTTAGTCTGTAGCCTAGGGAAGAGGCAAGAAAGGCTCTATCTTCTTTGCCTTTTTATCCCACTCTGCAGATCCTGTAATAAAGGTGCTCATTTAGTATTTATTGAATACACGAATGAACTTTGGAGCACTGTGACAAAGTGAATGTGAACAAAGATGCACAATCCCCAAAAGGCATGGGCTGGAAACACCATCAGTCATGCAGCAGCAACCTGTGTGTTTGGCAATTCTGTACCGCATTGCTATATAATTGTAAAGGAAAGAGTAAGATCTCACAGCATTTGGAGCTGACTCCTCAAAAACTTAAGCAAGCCCAAAAATGGAGCAGTCACCTTTCCCTGCAAAGAACATAATGGCATGTGCTAATATATTTTGAGAGTGCTTGGGTCACAGATAAAAAATGAGAGTTTCCCCCTCTGCGAAGCACTTTCTCGAGGATGTACGGAATCACAGTGAATGGCCAATTGAACCACCAGCAGGCCCATGAGAAAGTGACTTGTCAGAGCCCGGTATTACATAGGATTAATATTAGGGATCTCTGTCTCAACCCATTGAAAGGCCTCAAGTGTCCTTGGAGTCTCAGCGACCTTTCCCAGTCAATGACCACATTGTTCTCCTGGCTTGGTGGCTTAACTCATAGGAAATGCAGCACACTTGTCATCCTCACTGCCCACCACATTTGGGCTGGGGTCCGAGGGCCCCGGAGCACCAAGCTCCAGGCTCTACCATGTTACATTTCCCTGGCACAAAACTTCCCCAGCTACAGGAGCTCCAGACTGTTATTTCCCAGATCTCTCCACAAACTTTTCAATGGGCTTAGCTGAGAATTAGGTGGTGACTGCCCAGGTTCTAGGATCCTAGAAGGTCTTAAACCTGTCATCGGCAGAGCTGTTGCTCCAACAGGGTGAAGCCGCTGGTACAAAGTCACCTAGAACTTGTGAGTAGGAGTAGGACTGGAAGCCCACGAGTGCCATTTCCACCGAGGGAAAGTACAGGGGCTTTTTGCTATTTTTTTTCTGCCTCTGTTTCCCAGATGGGGCACTTGTGGCTCAGGGCAAACAGCAATCTCATGACTTGCTGGGGTTGGAATGTAGGCTAGCTGTGGACACACAGGGCAGGGTGGTGGTGCTGTCCACTTAGTACCAAGGCATGGTACACGACATAGGGTTATGTACTCTTCATGAATATTTCTCACAATGGCCTTGTGATGTGGAAATGGAAGCTGACACAGACTGTTACTTTTTTTTCTGGTGCAGTGCAGTAACATCGAGCAGATTTCCCTGACAGCTTTGCCAAAGGGTGGCAGGCTGGTGCACCTTAAAGGGTCTGCAGGCTGGGGAGTGGACAGCCTATACTTTGTGGGGAAGGAGGTGAAGCCAGTTGGTGAAAGGTGGGATGAAGCTCAGTCAAAGCAAGTAGCTGCCACTCAGACAGTGCCTTTGGAATAGCTGTGTGGATACAGCAGCTGGCTGATGGGCAGGTAAATTAAGTCCATGCAGGATCCAGTGAGGCTTGATAAAGATTCTTTTCTTGATTCTTCTGCACCTATCTGTGCACTTCTTGTAAACCCAGTTTTAGCAAGAACCCTACGAAGCCACTTCATTCAACAAAGACCACCCTCCCACCCTCTCTATATGTGACCCCCTTCAATATCTGACCAAGTTTTTCGTTTGTCTCCCATCCGCCTGGTCTGATTGCTCTGGACTGTCTTCAGCAAGTACTTTCGTAGGTCAGTTAAATTTGAACCTCCTGCCTCACCCATTCTCCTTGACATTTCCTCTAGTAATTTTCTATCCACTGCTTCCCATGCTGCTCTGTGACTAGAAATCTCCACCCAATTCCTCTCTTCCACTGCAAAATCCCATTGCAACAGCCCCCATGCCTTGGGTGCCAAAGTATCCTTGAATATATTTTCTTTAGTAGGCCCTAGAACAGCAGGCATGACAATGAGCTGCCCAGGATGCCCAGGATCCCAGGGTGGGTCAGTGAACTTCAGAATCTCAGAGTAGGAGCATTTTGAGTAGTAACAAGGGCCGTGGGGGGACAATGATCTGGGCAGCTGCAGGAACCCTGAACTTGACCCTGCCCCTGACTTTGAGGAGTGAGCAGAGAGCAGAGCTAGGGGTGACTCCTTCCACCCAACCCCTGGGTCTATCACTCTATTCCATGTGGCTGTGGGGCATAGGAGTTGGATGGATGCAAATTCCCAATCACTTTGAAGAGCTCAATGTCAGCTTTCTCAGAGGCCTATTTCCAAGAGAGAGAACACACTGAAAACACCTTTATACCAAAGCTGACTGTGCTCTTGTGACATTGTCCCTGTCTCTGATGCGTGGAGGCTGGGATGTGGTCTGCGGTGCTGCCTGTTGTGGCTTTCCATGGTTCAGGTGAAAGGTAAAGACAGATCTCGTCTATGAGTTTCTTCTTTTCATCCAGGTGCTGCCTGCACCCAATCAGCCCTGGCTTCCTGCAGCACAGATCTGGGCTGTAATAGAGCTGGTCTTATTTTATTTTTTATTAAGTTCATGAACTGTAGAGGAAGGAACCTGGAAAAAATAGTCTCATTACCTCAGGAATGAAGGCTCATGCTACTTTTAATTCCAGACGTTGGCGTGGCCTTGCTTGTTATAGCCACAAATAATCTGAGTGGAAAATTGCAATAGGGTGGCGAGGTATAAACAGGATGACTTCTGGGGGGGGGCAGCAGGTGGAGGAGGTGGAGGTCAGTTAGGGGTCAACCCCAACAGAAGGCTTCTGCTCTGAGACCTGCACACACAGACGTGGGGAAAGCAGTGTCGACCATAGACCTTTCCAGAAGCTGGGAGGATGGGAAGAGCTTAGAACCTGGATTTGGAAGGATTTGATTCATATTGCAACATGGTTATTTATTAAAGCTGCATCATTGTCTACACGTTTTCCAGACCTCTTGCATTTCAGTATCCACATCTGTAACATGTGGAAAATCTCTCCCTTTCTGAATTGTTGAAGGGATCGGATGAGAATGCAGGAAAGGTGGCTGGGGCAGGGTCTACAGAGGAAAATGGGGCACATGTCACATTCTCTAATGAAACATCTCCCTTCCGAGCAGGGCAGTAGTTCACACAGTTGAACTGTTAGCCGACCCGGAGGTGCTGGAATTCAGCTCTTCCACAAAGGGTTATGGGAGCGTGGCTGGACCTTGTGGCCTAAACTAGCTCAGCACTGCCTCATTTTTAGGAAGATGGGAATGTTCCAGGAGACTTTGTTAAATTTAGGATTTTCTGGTTTCACCCCAGACCCACTAAATAAGAAATTCCCAGGGATCCAGGGATGTGTGTTTTTAACAAAAGCCCCAGACAATTTCTATCATTAAAGAGTTTGGAGAAGTTGGGCGTGGTGGTGCACACCTGTAATCCCAGCACTTGGGGAGGCTGAGGCAGGAGGATCACTGTGAGCTCAAGGCCAGCCTGGGCTACATAGTGAGTTCCACGTCAGTCTCAACTACATTGTCTCAACAAAACAAAACAACAACAAAAAAAGATTTTGGAGAAACATTGGTTAATACAGTAATTGTACTACTGGGTAACTTGTGATAGCAAGCTGGTTTCCTTCTCTCTCTGAGTAATTTAAAAAATACTACAAGGGTAATCTCTAAGACCTAGATTTACTTTTAAATTCTGAGCTGGGCATGGTGGTATACCTCTGTAATCCCAGCACTTGGGAGGCTGAGGCAGGAGGATCACTGTGAGTTTGAGATCAGCCTGGGCTACATCATGAGTTCCAGGTCTGTCTCAACTACATAGTGAGACCCTATCTCAAAAAAAACCCAAAACCTCAAACAAAAAAAATTTGTTTAGTTGCCTTGTATTTGGGGGAAGAATAAATCGTGCTTTTAAGAAAAGGATGCTCCTCCATTCCCCTCAGCCTGTGCTGTTGTCCTTGCCTCGGCCTGAAATCCTTTCCAATCTTGTCCCTTTGTACACCTTGCTAGCTTTTGAGGAATCCATTCAGGAATCACTTCCCTGGTAGATGTTTCATGATCCTCCCAGGCTGGAAAAGGGGCTTCTTCGTCCAGCTTCTCTTTGTGACCTCCATTATAAGAGGAATGATATCACATCTTGTGTCTTTTCCCACACGAATTTATATGACCAGGGGTCAAGAGGAGCCCCCATGCCCAGACAGGAGCCTCTCTCGTGGACAGAACACATGGAGTAGGAAGTTGGAGGCGACCATGAGTTGTCCAGTAGGAGGAGAGGCGCAGCGGACAGCAGGTTCAGAAGTACAGAAGTTACACAAACGTACATTTTCTTCTCTGCTCTAACCATTTTTAATGAGAAAATCTTTTTCTTGTTGTTTTTGGTAATGATATCTTATGAGGTCCTGACAAATTTTCAGTAAACCACAACTGGTGTCTTTTCATTTGGCTATATTTATGAAGGCCAGGAAAGGGACCACTCTAATTCCAGAAATAATATTTATCATTGAGCTAAAAAGAATCTGGACTAGTTTCGATAGCCCATATCCTATGTGGCTTTGCTAAGCGCGACATGATCACACTTTGGCTTTGGCATTACACACATTCCCATCCTGCCTCTCCAACCTGTTACTGGCAGCTCTGAGCAAGTTACTAAGGTTCTCTACACTTTGTTTTCCACCGGTAAAATAGAAAATTGCCTTTCAGGGTGGAAAGGGAAAATTGAAAAGTAAATAGAACAGATATTCGTTAAAGGGTTTTCACAGAGGTTATCATGGATTTATCTACTACTCAGGTGAAATTTAGAAGAGATAAATGTCAAGTCCAGAATTTTCATAAATGGTGGGGGGGGGCTTGGGGAGAATTAGTTTGGCAGCAGATGGTGTCAGAAGCCCCAGAGAAATGGTTAGAAATCAAATTTAGTCTGCTTCAGTGGAATAATGGAAGACTAGAAATGTGCTCTTTGTTATGGCATTGTAAGTAGGTTAGCAGAAACTAGGAAGCTATGCAATACTGTGTTGTATTGCTCACATTTCCATCACTATAATGAAATACATGAGATAATTACATTATAGAGAGAAGAGATTTAGGTTGACTCACAGTTTTGGGGTTCTAGTCTACGAGTGACTGACCCCATATTTTTGGGCCTGTGGTGAGGTAGCACATCAGGGCAGAAGAGAATGGCAAAGCAAAACCATTCAGCCTATCAGCCAGATTGCCAAAGGGAAAGAGGAAGGGGCCAGGGCCCTACAAAGCCAAAGCACAGCCCCTCCATGCCTTAAGGCTTTTCCTTTGGGTACATCTTCTGAAGAGTCCCACTATCTCCCCCCTAACACTCCACCAGGGACCAATCCTTTAATACGTGGACTTTTGAGGGACACCTGTCCAAACCATGCCAGACAGGTTATCAGGGAAAAGAGGTCTAGGAACTCTCATATGTGAGTGCAATGCAAAGCTTGTGCAGCCTTACTAGTGAACAATCTGGCTGGCACTCCTTAGGCAGATTGACTTTGTGTGCGCCCATGACCCGGGAGTCCCGCCCTCGGTTTGTGGTCAATCATAAAAATTGGTTCACCCAACTTCTTCTACCTTACTATAGTATATAGCTTCCTTCACACTAAAAATAAAAATGTGAAAAATCTCGACTTTTCAGATGCCCTTACCACTCAGGTTGTGTTGATGCCCTTGTTTCCTTTATACCTTTGTGTTCATGGGCTACTGGGAAGGTAGAAGGAGTCAAAGATCTGACGTTTTTGGTGCTGGTATGACCACAAGGACTTAAAATGCCACAAGTCATTTTCCAGAAGCTGTACCAAAGGTCCTAAAATCTGGTCTCAACATGATGAGTACTAAGAAGCTCGATGCTGGGCATCTCCTTTGCTTGATGTGGTTGCAAGAAAGGGGGTTGTTGATTTCCTAGATCATTGCTCCTTGGAGTGCTGAGGTTCTAGGAGCTCAGCCTAGATCAGACTTTCTTCTAACCATTTAAAAATAACAAATCCCCTCCACTAAATACATTTTTAGCTAAAATAGCTCAAGGAAATTTTGACAACTCTGACTGACCCCAGTGTTTCATAAAGGGGATGTGAGTAAGGATTTTCATCACAATATTATATATAGTAGTGGGCGTTAGAAATCACTTTTCTGACATTGAGAGGATGGGTTTAGAAAATGAGGAGTAATGTAAGCTCACGGTACTGAGCACCATTTAAAGCAAAGAACTAGATGTTCATCTTGGGGGTACAGTAGATCTTAATCATAGCTTTTAGTTTAAAAGGGGGTTTGTAACATAATGTTATTTGTGCACATTTAAAATAAATGTACAAAGGGCAACTCTGTGATAAACGATGATATAAGTGCCTAGTTGGAGAGAGAACGTAGAAACAAGGAATAAAGAACTTAGGAGAATTATGCACACAAATCTTTGCCACCAAGATGGGGTGGGAGGAGAATTGAAGTCACACATACAAGAGAAGACACTTCCAAGTGTTTCTTCCACCGTGTCCACAACACAGTGGGAATCGTTCTGTGCCGTGCATGGAGGGGAACTGAGAAAAGTATTGTCTACATCCATGAAGAAGAGAAAGGAACAACAAAGACTCATGCAGTGTGTCACAAAAGCTATGTTTGAAGGCTTTGGGGATATTCAGCCTGAGGAAGGACAGAGAGGGAACAGGGTCACCAACTACTATAGTTTGCCAGGAACTTTGCCAATCTTATTAGTCATGCTCTATAACCCAAGAAACAGCTGAGTCCTGGGAAACCAGGATGGTTGGTCAACTTACGGAGACGTAATTAATATCTTCAGCTATCTGAAGAGACTGTGTAGAGAAAGACAGAAATAAACAGACAACCTGTGCCTCCAGGAAGCATATTTTAGATCATTGGGAAGACCAAAGTCACAGAAAGATTTTGGGACAGCACAAGGAGAATTTTCTAACAAACAGCTATGAACCAATGAGCAGGATATCTTTGAGGATGCTGTTGATCACTACCATTTGGTGAGTTCCTGCTAGGTAGTAAACCTTCACCATATTGCAATTAGTTTACAAGGAAACAAAATAATTTTCCCAAGGTCAAACTCTTATGGCTTTGAACATAGGAGTACCTTACTCCAAAAAGCCCATGCTCTTAACCAACAGGTTTTAAGATAATCTTAAGCATCCTTTCAACTCCAAAACGGTAAAACTAAGTGTCCACATTGTATGTTACAGAGTAACAACACATACAAGTTCAGAGGTGAGGAATTTAAGTGGATAGACGAGCCCAGGGCTAATTGTGATTTGATGTCAAAAATACTTGATTCTCATAACAACTCTAGTAGCAGACACAGCCCTGAGAGTCTGTGTCTGGCTGGAACTCGATAAGGAAAGAGATCTGAAGAGCCCTACGATGTGCCAACTACAACTGCCCATGTGCAGACTTTCATATAGTTGGGCCTTAAAAGGCAGATACAGTTTCTTTCTGGAGGAAGAGAAGATGTGACTATTCACTATCCAGTCAAATAGTAATAGTAATGGGTTCCGTTTTTGTATTTTGCTCTATGCTAAGCACAGTATAGAGTGTTTTATATACACTTTAGACAGCTGTAATTGGTAACTGGTTGTCAGTCAATAAATACTTGGGAAGCAAATAATTTTGCTTAGTTCTCTGTTGTGTTACCGAGAGACACTACACAAGTCTACGTGGTAGGACCTAGTATGCATATTGAACAGATGAGGCCACCGAGGCTCAGAAAAGAATATTTTGATACTGTCATACAACAATTTTTGTCTGCTATTGTTTAAGGGTAGTAAGTGACACAATATGTGACTATATCTTCCCTTTAACAGATCTTTTAGACCAGGCCACCTACATTACTTTGCTCTGTAATTGCTAAAGGCAATTTCTTGCTATCTATCAAGCTATCTATCATCTATCTATCTATCTATCAATCATCTATCGTCTTTCTATCTGGTGGTAGGGTTGCAATCTAAGGCCTTGTGCACATGAGGTGACTGCTCCAACACTGGACTATATGTGTAGCTACACATACAGCCCACTTTGCAATTTCTTAACATTACTAATCACTATATTTATTCCTTTGGATTTCAACCCATTGCTCTTGCAAGGGGAGATATTTTAAAACTTTTTTCTTTTTTATTTTTTTGGGGGGGGTTAAAGATATTTTAAATTTTGTTCTGTCGTTACCATGGTTTCCAAACTCTACTTTGATGACAAAAGATCAGCTGGAACTCTTATTAAAAACAATGACTTCTACATCTACCTTGGAGATTCTGCTTTAGAACCTGTTTAAAGAACCTGCTTTCATTCTCCTTGTACTGTATTGAGATACTTTCCATGCAAGGTCAGTACGAAGTAAGTGGTTGATAAGTATTAAATGAGTGAATGTATTAGTAGTCTTACCTTATAGGTCTTCTCCAAGCAATCTGTATGGTCATTAATGAGGAAAGGCAAAGAACCAATGGTAGTAATCTCTCTCCAGAATGTTATTGATCCATTCATTAAAACTAGTATTCAGAAACTTAATAAAACTACTAATTGAGCTAAATGGCATCATCTTCCTGCTAATGTTTTCCTGTCTTTTTCAAGAGGACATTATGCAGGATTTGTTAATGCTTGAGAGGGAGACAGATTGTGTCAGTGTCTGTGATTTGAAAAACTCCGTATGTACTGAGACACATTCATTATTTTTAAAATGCTCCTGAAATGTGCTAGTAATTAGTTACAAGTTAACCAGTCCAGAGTTTCTTAAATTCACCTAAGGTTGCTCTTTGAAAAGCCAACATTTGTGTTTATTTCTTGTCTTGTGGCATTTTTCTGGTCCTCTAATATTCTAGAAATTCTTCAAAGTGTTTCTAATATCTCAATCTAGAGACATTCTTCACTGAACTGGATTAGCTGAGTCATGTAGATCTACTAGTTAAGCACTTATTCATTTTCTTTCAGGGCACTGCCAGTACTGAATCAGGGTTAGTTAGTAGAATATGCTCTCAATATGGCAGTGAATGCAATAAGGTCCTCGTGTTGGAGGCAGGGATGACAAAATTAAATAAAGCAGTGGATGACATGATTGGGATTATATAGTGATAGAGGTTAGTGCAGGCGATAATAGATTAGACAAGTATGTTGTGCACGAGACAGGCATCGGAGAAGCCCTCTTGCAGGAGTTGAGTGTGGTTGCATGGATAGGTGGGATTTGACATGCAATAAAGGCATTTTAGCCAGAGGCATAGCCTTTGCCTGAAATACTTTCACAGAGGCCAGGGAAGATCTCAGGGGTACTGGGGATCAGGGTTGGGCTGGGGGGAGTCTTGACTCCTTCTCCCCAAGACCCAGTGCAGGATCTCATAGGCAGCAAATCAGCACATGTGATCCTCTATCTGTCCTCTACGTGACCTCCTCTGGGGCTGGCAACTCTGGGCTCGTGAGACAACTGATCATCACCAGCAATATATTTGCACAGGATGAGGAATGCTATGCAATCAATACTGCCCCAGCCACTGATGGGGCAGACTCAGATACCTAAGGGGCTGATCGGGAGGAGGAGAAACTTTACAAAGTGGACTCTGAGGAAGCCCATGTTCATTTGTGTCTGATTATAAGCACATGTCTTGTTTCATCGCACCAGTTCGTGCTCTATGCTCCTTTATCCCACTCACAAAGCTGCCTGGAGAGTGAGGATTTATATTTATATCCATGGCTGCACTGTCTGTAATCAAGAAGCTTTACTTTTGACTCCTGCTGCAGTTTCTATTTAAATAAAATAAAATTGAAATCAAATGCTGCGTTTGGAGCTGCTGTGCTTCCTTTGCTTTTGCTAATCGTCCCCTCTCATTATTTAACCTCAGAAACCAGAGCCCCTGAAACTGGAGAGGATAGCTGTATCCATGCTGCCCATGGATCTATCAACTTCCCCAGCTCCCCTGCGAAACCACCCTGTGGGATAGTTTAATACAGTTCAGCTAAAGAAGTGTTTCTCAGGGTGTAAACTCCAAACCACACACACCAGAATCACCTGAAATTTGACTAAAAAAGGTTTCCCAGACCCCACACAGACTTCCTGCATCAGATTTCCTGGAATCAATGCCCAGCGATCAGCAGCATTTTAAACACACTCTGGTTGATGCCTATATATCTTCTCCAATTATCAACTCCAAGCTCTGTGTCAGCTTGGAGGCTCAAAGTTAAATAAGATATAGTTTGTCCCTTTCCAGAGCCACAATGTGGTGAGTGACAAATTAACACACTCATTTCATCAAGAATGATCATTTTAAAGACAGAACACAAACACACATTAGGTTAATAAACACGATGTTGTGGAGTGGTGGTGGGTGATGGATCAAGAACTTTCTTATTATTACTGAAAAGTTAAAGTTTGCACATAACTTTAATAAAATATATATTGAAGTCTCTCAGGGTTTTCCTATATGCTTAACATTTTTTATGATGAAAGATTTCCAAAATACATGGTACAAATATAAGCACAACAAAAAGTAAAACAATAAAATACAGGGTTCAAGTATAAGTACAAGAACAATATGGTGCAAATATAAGTGCAGTGCTCAACATGTCAAGAATATAACAATACTATCAGTACAGTATTATTATAATAAACTCCACATACCGGGCATGAGTATCAGGATTTCATTTCCCTTGTTGATCAAGAACTCCACCCCCAATTCTGACCAATAGTTTGCATTTTGGGGAGTTTGATACTGGGTATTGAACTCAGGCCCTTCACACTGAAGTACATCCCCAGCCCTTTGTACATTTAAATTTTTTTAAAAAAAACTTGAGACAAGGTCTTGCTAAACTGCCAGGCTGGGCTTGAACTTGTGATCCTCTTGTCTCAGCCTCCCTGAGTGCTGGGATAAAAGGCTTTACCACCACACCCCACTAAATTGCTTTTAAAATCCCAGATCTCATGTCATATCTGCTGTAGATATTCAGTATACATCTATGGACATTCTCTTGCTCACCACAGGATTATCGCCATGCCTAAAGAAATTCCCTATAATGCTTTGCGTATTCTAATTCCTTTACTTATCTCTGTTTGATGTTACTGGTGGTTTGTTTAAATCAGGATCTAAATAAGACCCACATAAATTGTACTTGATTATGTTTCTTTAGTTTCCTGTAATCTAAAACAGCTTTTGCTACCTGTTCCCTTCCCCTCTTCTTTCCTTTTTTCATTTCGTTTTCTTATTGAAAAAACCAAGTTATACAAAAAGTCTCATATTCTGAATCTGTCTGTTTCTTTTTAATGTTTTCCCGATTTCTCAAATCTTCCTATCAATTGTAGTTCTGCTACATTCTCTTTATTTAAACTAGAATTTAGTTGTAAGGTCTTGATTAGATTCATTCTTGTATCATAAACAGAGGACACATAATACCTGATCATTCCATTTTTAAATGATGATCATTTGATTGAGGGTTTGAATGGTGTCTAGTTGATACTTCCACTTCAAAGTTTCCCCTTATCCTTCCATTTAAGGGTTTCATCTGTGGATAAGTTTGCTGGAATCAATTAATGCACTAGGTGCTAAAAGTTCATAATTTTTCTAATTCTTTCATCTTTTTATATTTATTAGTTAGAATTCTTCCATAAAGAATCATTACATGAACGAAGTATGGATATTTAATTACCATGAAATTCTTTCCCTCTGATTTCCAATCTTCAGAGAGCCAATGAGGTTATTTATTTTTTTCTTATTGAGTACCATTCTGAATGTACCAGTTTCATATGCAGAATGTTGCACCACATGGTGATCAACATTATTTTGGCTAAGTCATTTATCACAGCCTCAATGGACTTTGATAGCTTTCTTGCTTCTGGTACAAGGAGTCCTGAGAGTTTTCTTGTTCCAGACTTTAATCATTATTCATCTCTGTGAGAAGTCCCCATTTATTTTGTGGAAAACAGAATTATAAATCACATCCCTAAGTGCTATGTATGCCCACTTCTATGTGGTTGTCCTAATTACTTTTCTTATTATTGACACAAAATACCTGGCACTCAAAGTTAAAGTAAAAAGAGTTTATTTTAGCTCACAGTTTGTAGAGGTTTTAGTCCATAGTTGGCTGGCTCCAAGGCAGGCAGGATAGCATGGTAGAAAGGCATCAGAGGAGAAACATCCCATGGCAGAGCAGGCAGGAGGTAATGAACAGCAGCAGAAGCAGTGGAGCAGGGCTCCCTTTCCCTTTTATCCCAACCAAGCAACAATTCTTTTGAGTGGTGCTATCTATACTTAGGGAGGGCTTTCCCATTATCTGCACCCAGAGCTATGCTAATTTCAATAGTGGACTAATCTAGTAATACACATGCTTCATCCCAGTGTCACACAACATAGATACAGAAAAAAAAAAACTGTGAGCACATGAGGCTTTGGGTGGATATCTAGATATAATCCATAACAGTGGCTGTCATTGCTTTTAGGTTATTTTAGTAGGCAGAGCTAGAAAGTGCTTTTTTAAAAAATGATCATGGATTCAAATAATTCACTTCCAACATAGAATTTAATTTCATTGAATTTATATTTGTATGCCATTGCTCCTAAACTAGAAACCTTGTTCCTGATAAATTATCATACATACTTATTTGTTATGCTGGTAAAATACTCCTAATCTATTGTTTTTATACTCACTAACTTGCATTCTAACACAATTTTTTAAGATAAAATCACAAAAGTGAATGTTCACCTGGTATATTTGCTAATATCTGTGAGGTATATAGGAAGTAGTGGGGAAAACTTAAATGGCTTACATTTTAGTAGTTAAATCAATTTAATCTCCACTCCAATGCTATGAGATAAGTACTATTATTATTCCCATGATACAGCTGAGGAAACCAATCAACCAAGTACTTTAATGACTTTCTCACAATCACATAAATGACAAATGGTAGAGTTGGACTTTGAATAAACCAGTAGACTGCAGAGCTACTGCTCCTAATCATGAATTCAACATCCTTTCATGATAAAAAAAACCCTACATAAAATTGGAATAGATGGTCTTTATCTCAACTTGATAAAGGCTATCTATGAAAAGCCAACAGCCAACATCATACTCAGTGGTCATGAAAACCTTCATGCTAAAATCAGGAACAAGACAAGGATGTCCACTATCACCACCCCTGTTCAATATAGTCCTGGAAAAATTGGCCACAGCAATTAGACAAAAGACAGAAATAAAAGTAATAAAGATAGGAAAGGAAGAAGTTAAACTGTCATTATTTGCTGATGATGTGATACTCTACATAGATGACCCAAAAGACTCTGCCAAAAGACTTCTAGACTTAATTTAAAGATTCAGTAAAGTAGTTAGATACAAGGTAAATATTCATAAGTCAATAGCCTTCTTGTACACAAACAACAGACTCACTGAGAGTAAAATTAGGGAAACAATCCCTTTCACAATAGCATCCAAAAAATTGAAATATCTAGGAATAAATTTAACAAAGGAAACAAAAGATCTCTACATTGAGAAGTACAGCACTCTGAAAAAAGAGATTGAAGAGGATATAAAAAAGTGGAAAGACATCCCTTGTTCCTGGGTAGGAAGAATAATATAGTGAAAATGGCCATACTTCCTAAACTGCTATACAGATTCAACACAATCCCTATTGAAATCTCAACAGTATATTTCACAGAACTAGAGAAAACTATCCAAAAATTCATTTGGAACCAGAAGAGACCTAGAATAGCAAAAGTAATTCTAGTCAATGGAGACATGACAGTGGGTATCACAATCCCCAACTTGAAACTGTACTACAAGGCCACTGTAGTAAAAACAGCATGGTACTGGCAAAGAAAGAGACCCTAGGATCAGTGGAACAGATTAGAAGATGCAGCAACAACTCCTGACCTATGCAGCTACCTCATCTTTGACAAAGGAGCCAACCATCCTCACTGGAGGAAAGATAGCTTCTTCAATAAATGGTGTTGGGAAAATTGGATTTCAACCTGTCAAAGATTAAAGCTAGACCCATATCTTTCACCATGCACTAAACTAAAATCAAAGTGGATTAAAGATATGAACATTAAAACAGGAACACTAAATTTACTGATAAGTAAATTAGATAAGTAAGAAGATAAGTTAGGTAGAACTCTTGAAGATATCAGCATAGGAAAAGACTTTATGACAAATCCTCAGTAGCATGGGAACTAGCACAAAAAATCAACAATTGGGATCTCATCTTTTTAAAAAGTTTCTGCAGTGGAAGAGAAATCACAAGCAGAGTTAAGATACAATCCACAATGTAGGAAAAAAATTTTATCAGCTGTTCCTCGAAGGACTACTATCCAGAATATATAAAGAACTCAAAAAAAAAAAAATCGGACCCTTCAAATATAAAGACCTGATTCAAAAATGGGCATCTGAAATGAACACACATTTTTCAGACAAACAAGCAAAAGCAGCAAATAAATATATATAAAAAATGTTCAACATCACTGGTCATTTGAGAAATGCAAACGAAAACAACACTGAGATTCCATCTCACCTCAGTAAGAATGGCTGCTATCAATAAATCAACCAATAACAAATGCTGGTGGGGTTGTGGGGAGATAGGAACCCTTCATTGCTGGTGGGGGTGCAGATTGGTGCAACCACTGTGGAAATCAATATGGAGATACCTCAAAAAACTAGGATTAGAAATTCCATTTGACCCAGCTATCCCTCTGCTGGGTGTCTTCCCAAAAGAATTGAAAGAATCATACCACAGCAATATATGCTTACCAATGTTTATAGCAGCACAGTTTATAATAGCTAAAATTTAGAAACAGCCCAATTGCCCATCAACTGGAGACTGGATAAAGAAGATGTGATTTTTTTTTCATAAAATGGAGTATTATTCAGCCATAAAGAATGAGAAACTAGAGATATTTGTAGCTAAGTGGATGCACATTGAGGCCATACTCTTAAGTGAAATTAATAAGTCACACATGTGAATACTGAATAGTTTCTCTGGTGTGAAAAATTAAAAGTGTAAGTAAGTATTAAAATGTATAATTGATGTTGTATAAAGGAAGAAAAGGTCTAAAAGAGTAGAGGAAGTAGGAAGAATAGGGAAAGGGGAAAAGGGAAAAGAAAAATATGTGAAAAGGAAAAACATGGAAACGTCTTTATAAACTTGGAAGGGTGGAGGGCTGAAGGAAGGCCTGGGGAATGGAGAAAAATAAGAACCTGATAAGTCATGTATAAGGTACAAAAGATCCCAGTGATGAATGCAACTGTATTGTATACCTAAAATGTACCAATAAACTTAATAAAGATAAAAAGAAATACTTTTGTATGACAATATCTGCTCTGATTTCCTGTAGGAGAAGCCAGAGTGAATATCCAAGTTTGTCCAGTTCATTTTTCCTCCTTCAGTGCTGATTAACTCCAGCCCATTTTGTGCTTAACAGTGAAGAGAGTAAGTACTAAGCAATACTTTTAGACCTGCTTATATTCACTCTTTCAGCAAACCCATTATTCTGAAGTGCAATCTGACTCATATCTAGGCTAAACTGGAAGGCAGGTCTATTTTTTTTTTTTTTTTTTTTTTAGGAAAAGATGAGTATTCCTGTTTGAATACAAAGTCTGTTTTTAAAGTACATGCATAGCAAATAGGAAGAAAAGGACCAAAGGTGTGGGGACAGTGAGAAGGATAGGGAAGGGGGAATAAGGGAAAAGGAAAAAAATATGAGAACATGTAAAACTGGAATTAAAGTGTTTGAAGGGGGGAAGGGAGGGGAGGGTGAAGGGAGGGTGGGGACAAGGGGAAAAAATGAGAACCAAGACCTGGCATGTAAAGGTACAAGATCCCAGTAGTGAATGTAACTGTACTGTCCACCTAGAATGTACCAATAAATTCAATTTAAAAAAATAAAGTACATGCATACATTCTAGTACAAACCTATTCTATTGTCCTATAGATCTGCTTCGACTTCATTAAATCTTAGAATTGAGGTTAGTGGCTTAGTGGAAAGTGTACAGAAGATCTGAGCTCTCACTTTTCAGTTTTCACATCTGAGAATCTGAGGAAGAGCCTGTTGTTGCACTGACTACAGGAGCACAATGGGGCTGGAGTATTCCAGGATCAAGCTATAGAGTGGGGATTAATCTAATGAACTTGAGGTAGACAGGGTGAGTGATAATGGAGATGTAACAGGTGGCCAAACCTTAGCCATGAAAAAGGAGTGAGACATTCAGCCATGTTTACACAAAGTTGGCAAAGTCAGAAGAATTTTTACTTGTAAGATAGAATCAGGAGCAAATCTTCAAGTTGGTCTTCTTTGACTTCAAATGCATTATCAGCATTTAAATTCTTGACTCAAATAATCAGACAACTTTCTAGAGGATGTCTGAATTCAATGTCAAAGACATCGCTTAGTTTAATTTGGGAAAGAACTTCAGAATATAAACAAATGAACTGTAGGAGTTATACAAGGCCATGTCATTAGGAAGTGCCAGAGCTAGAGTTTTATCCTACATGTACTGGTCCCATGACTCAGATTTTGAACTAAAATTTATGGAAAATCAGTTAGCATGTCTGTTCTCCCAGTCAATCCTCTCACCACTCAGAGCAGAAGGAATTTTGCCCTCATTGTACAGATGAGGAAACCAAGGCTCAGAAAGTTATTGGATTTGCCTAAGATCACACAAAAAATGGTAGAATGTGACCTTGTCCAAAGTCTCCATCATTGCATAGCAGTTAACAAATCATTCCTGATGTCTGTGCCAGACTCTTGTCTCCACGCTGCTAAGACTAGCTTGTGGCTGAGGCTGAGGCTGATCTCATACTATGAAAGCTCCTGCAACAGAAAGTATGCTAGGAAAAAACTTGAGAAAAGGCTCCAGGGAGTTTTTGAACAAACTTCTCTCATGGCTGTCACTGTCCTTTCACCAAAATACTCCTAGAGTTCTTCATGGAGTTGTCTTCACTCAGGCTCAGGTGTCCCCATTTCTATCTCAAGCTCATTTAAAAAGATAAATAACTGGGATTCTATAGGCCAGTTCCATAGAATGGATTTGCACAGCCTTTACCACTCACCTGTCTGGGGATGAAGAATTATTCCAATAATTGTTGGCTTTTCCTATGCATCTCTTCTTTATGCTACATCTTTTATGAGGGAAAAATAAAGAAAGGGAAATCTCCAAGCCAGCTAGAGGTATTGCAATTGGGTCTGAGATAGACAAGAGGAAAATGGCCTTGACATTTGAAATTGATCCAAAATTCTTCATGAGGACAAGGCCTTCTACTATGATGCATCCGTGTAATAATTCTTGGCAGCCAGTGGCTACACAGGAAGCTGATGCCACAGAAGTCTGAAGGGGGCCATCCTGATGGCCCCATTAATGGTTGGGTCACAAATCTCCAATTTATATGGATCTAACAAACTTCCTCTTATGTAATATTCTGACAAGCCTTATGTTTACCTTTAGGAGCATCAGTTTTTCTCCGTCTCTATACCAAGCTTCCTTGTCTGGACATTGAACTAGATCTGTACTGGTTTTCTTTGCTCCAGTACTGTCTCTTAACTCTGATCACGTCGTAAGATCCATTGCTTTCTAATCGTTCTGGAATTCACTTTGTATCTCACAATGTGGGTATAGGTTAGGGGAAGTTAGGGTGCAACAGCAAACAGAAGCTCAATGGTTTAAAAATAATGCCTGTGTCTCACCTATGCCACACGTCTGCTATATCAGACGAGGCCTGTGCTTCTTGTCTCTCACCCACAGGCCAAAGGGAGCTCTACCAGCTGCATTTGTACTGTTCAACACAGTAGCCACCAGTCACATGTGGGTCCTTGTGAGAGACTGCTTGGGCCTGCATAAGATGGCTGCCCTCAACCTTAGCCTTTGCCTCGGTGGAAAAATCCCACTAGACTACATACGTGACCTTTGGCAGGTCTAGCCCCTGGGCAAACAGGAAATCTTACAGAAAAAATAGCCCTTTGTGCTAACCACAGGGTCACGGGATCTGGAGCAGGAGGCCGGTGGTATTTCCTTGTCCTGCTTGCCCCTAGAGATTGTGAAGTTAAAGATTGCATAGGGTTAATTGTTGATGTACACCTTCCCACTTACCCCTCCCCACATTTGGTAAAATACTGATTGCTGTATGCTGCTAAGTGCTTTGTCCCTTTATGGTTAAATGCTTGAATGACTCATGTGATTGGTAGAAGATTTGTTTGAACTGTCCAATAAGCTTGCTGAACCTTCCCCCTGGGATAACAGTATATAATCGTTTTGCTGAGCCAATAAAGCGCCTTTGATCAGAAATCAGACTTGGGCCACGTGCTCTAACTTCTTAAAGATTTCCTTCACAGACATTCAAGATCGGATCGGCCTCTGATGACCCACGAATAAGAGGCGGCTCTCACCTCCTATTCCCCGCGGGACGGGGTCCCCCCAGAGAGCCGCAGGTCCTGGGAATTTGAAATGACATTAGTCCAAGATGAGATATTTCCTCAGTGAAAGATATGCACTTAGGGCAATCTCGGACTTCGTATTATAAAGTATCTCATTAATAATTTTTTATGGGTGACATATTAAAGTGCTCTGTTGAATATACTGGGTTAATATGTCTTATACGTTATTAAAATGTATTTCTTTCAGTCAGTTTACCTTTTATTTTAACAGAGCTACTAGATAATTTAAAATTAAATGTATGGCTTACATTACATTCCTACTGAATGGTGCCAGTCTATAGGATCTCTGGACACACAGCAGGTGGGCACTGACTCTGAAAGTCTTATTGTGACTCCCATGCTGGTCAATATCCACCCCAGGCCCCACTTCACTTCAAGGAGGCAGGACAGTGCTGTCCTAACATGTGCTCAGAAGAAGAGGAGGGGACATTTGTGACCATCTGTAATGGTGACTTCTGAACTCTCCGCTCTGAACAAGACATGATGACTCTTTGACGGGCTGTTTCTTTTGGCTGGATGCCCTTCCTTTCCGCATACACTCGATCAATTCCTGCTCTCCTGCAGAAGAAGGTTCCAGTCTTCCTGGACTCCCACCCACCCAACACACATACATCCTCCAGGGTTAATCAAACCATTCTCCAGGGCCTAATGTGGCCTTGACATCTCATCAGGTCCTCGGGATGTGTTTTCTCGTCTGTTACCACGACAAGCCCCCCACCCACTCCTTACTGTCTACCCAGCACCCCTCCTGCTGCCTGCACAGGTAAGCACTTAGTAAATATCTGTCAGTCACATGCAGGGATGAAAGGTGAGCATCCATCTTCAGGTCCCATGGCATGCGTGAGAGGAGGCTGGACCAAGTTCATCATTTTTCTTTCATAGACAAGAAAATGGGCTCAGAATGGAGCTCTGATGGGTCTGTTATACAGAAAATAAATTGCAGCAGCAGGAAGAGGACACAGCCACCTGACTGTAGTCCAGGGCTCTTTGCTCATGCTACCTCTTACTTCCCAGACTCTTCTTGAGAAAGCAGGTGGCGATTCTTTGCCTGTCACGTTTTCACACCCAAAACCTCTCCCCATCTATCCATCCGTTTATTTAAAAAAATATTTTTTGAGCACTTACTATGAGCCAGAGATGTTTCTTGGAACAAAACCTCTTGTTAAACAGCTCAGCTGGTCACTAGCTGCATAATCTTTGAGTAAGATTAACCATTCTCTGCCTCAGTTTCTCATCTGCAAACAGGGAATTGTAATGACTCTTTTTCACAGTGCTACACAGAGGATTTTCTTTCAACTACATCAGCTGCAACAAATAACACAGACCTCTCCCTTTAAAATTAGTGCTCATGAACGATCTCACTGTTCTCCAGGCCACAAACCTGGTCCATGCTGCTCAGCGGTCTCTGCTCCAGCCTCTCGTGGCTGAAACCAGCAGGTCTGAAGCATTGTGCTCCTTTTTGCAGGCTTGGGGGTGACTTTACTTCCAGGTTCACCCACGTTGTTGACAGGATTCATTTCTGTGTGATTGTAGGACTGAGGTTTCCGCTTCCTTTTTGACTGCTGGCCAAGGTTGTTGCTGCTTCTGGGAGCCACCTGTATTTCTTGGGTGGTGGCTCCTGACTTTCTTCTTCAAAGTTAGCAACATTACTTTCCTACTGAACAATCCCTTCCCACACCTCACATCTCTTGGACTTTGCCTTCTGACTCATCTGCCCTCCCTCACTTTTTCAGGTCTTGTGTGATTAGATTGAGCCTACTCAGACAACCCCCAGCAATCTCCCCATCTCAAAACCCTTGTTAACCGTAATTGCAAATTCTATGTTGCCATGTAAGGCAATACTCACAAGTTCTAGGGATCAAGGTATGGACACCTTAGAGGTCATCTTTCTGTCGACCATAAAGATTAAATGACATTAGGCATGTACAGTGGTACATTAGTGCCACTAGTTGCTTACTCAGTGATGGCAATCATTGGTTCTGAAACCTGTAAGGAATACCAGGACAAGTAGCAGACAAATTGTCTTGGCTGAAGTGGGCAGCTAGTCAAAGGTGGTGGGTACTGACTGACAAGTTCTAGCTTGTGTGTCGAGTACCAAACAGAGGAAGAGTATCAAACAAAAATCTTCATATCCAGCATATCCATTAGCAACAAGTTTCAAAGCAAGGGAGTACCAAGGTATGACCATGCCAAGATTAGTAACATGGCTGGCCATACTGCAAGCACCCAGGAAGCGTTATGTATGACAGTCACGGCTCCTGATGACTACTGTTATCTCTAGCCCTATGCAGAAGGCAGGGAAGGGCACTTTGTCCTACATTACTCCTAAGGGAAAGGATACACAGGGACGGGAAACAGCTAGTGGGTGAGCTTTGATGGCAGGCAGGACACAGTTTTCATCCTCACATCTCCAGAGCCTCACAAGGGATCTGGAAGCAATTAATAATCCACTCCCTTCTGAGTACCTGCTGTGGTTCAGATGTGCTGCGAAAGCGCTTCTCGCTCCCATAACAACCCTGAGAGGCAGGGATCGCTAACACGGGCAAATGGTTCTGGTTAGAGATTGAGTAAATCTCAAGGTTCTGGACTCGTAAGGAGTAAAGTTGAGATCTGAGCTCCAGTTGTTTTAAAGGTAAACCTGCCTCATTCTGCCCTGCACACTGGCCCTCCAGTTTGCCTTGCTTCAGCTGGCCTAGCGATCCTAACATCCCTAGGCTGGCCCCATCCCACCAGACTCATTCCTTCAGATTTTGATGTGGATCTGAGATTCCAAGAGAGTAAATGACTTCCTCAAGATAGCAGAGATACTGAATGACAAGTGGGATTCAAACCCAGGTCGTGTTGAATTCTGATGCATCTCCCCACCCTCTATCCCTTGTTGCTCAGAATATTCATGGAGTGGTTCAGTGGAAGGGTATCCAGGAAATGAAGGGACCTATTCTGGCCCTGCTCACCTTGTTACATCACAGGAAAGGCAGTCAATGGGTGCTGTTGCTCTAGGAACCGGGAGGCAGCTGGGCTTTGGAGGGCTGAAAGTGATGGGTGTTTTCCTCTGGGAGTGAGAATGCCAGGAGAGGGCTGGGCTTCTAGGGGTCTGATTCTGATAGGACATTTTCTAGATTGTTTTCCACTGTTTGGAAGTTTTTTTTTTGTTTTTTTTGTTTTTTTTTTTGGTCAATCAAAGGCCCAAAAGGTGTTTGGGAGGCTGTGAATCCTAGGAAAGCTGAAGGCTCTGTTGCTTTTGCTGTCTCCCTGTTTTCCAGGGGAAATCAGTCAGGCTAGGAACCAGAGCTTCCCCTCAAGGGAATGGTTTCAAGGGGCTTCAGTCATGGAGAGGGCAAGGACAATTTTGTGCCTGTGTCTACTGACAGACTTAAATATATATTTATGAGAGGTTTTTCCCCAGCAACAGGAAAGCCTAAGGTCATGAACATTTCTGTCCTTGACAACGGATGCTGGAGTCACTTGTTACAAAAGTTGTGAACTTTGAGCACCTCGGTAAGTTGCCTGGGACGCCCGCAGATTAGTTAAGATCGTGGACATCAAAAGCATCAGACCTTCCTTGTTTGAATCCTGCCTCTCTTGCTTCTCATGTGCCTTTGTATAACTCAGTTTCATCTTCAGATCTTTTGCTTTCTCTGCCCAAGATGTAGATAATGACATCAAACTGTGACAGCGGGTTGGAGATACAGTGATAAAATTAAAAGAAGGAAAATGAGTGTATGGGGGGCACAGGTACTCTGTAAGGGGCCCATCTTCCTTCTTGGGAGAAGTGGCTGCTCTCCCAAGAACAGGTGACATGGGCTGGGACACAGGATGGGTTATCAGCAAGATGCACGCTGGCTTCTCCTTCCGGAGGCTCGAGCCCAGACTCCTGCCCACTGAAAACTGGAATCCCCGGTTCTGACCCTGTCCATTTGCTGTCTTCACCAGCATTTCCCCAAGGACAGCAATGGAGGCCTCTGGGAACTGCAACCGTGGAGCAAGTTGCTTGAGCCAGAACCACCTGTGGGCGTCAGTTTCCACCAAACGGGCTGGGTGTAGAGCTGCATCCTCACCTAGGGATGGCGAGGCTTTCCTACCTGATTTCCCCAGCTTTAAGTTTTCGATGTTGGTCTGAGAACTCGAGAGAGAAAATGACTCCCTCAAGGTAATAGACATATTAAATGGCAGAATGCTCCAGTGCAGCTAGGCAACTTTACCGAGGTATTACAATATTTTTTGAACTGATTTCCTGAGAGCAACAGGGCTACAGATAATATTTATTGTATAGATCCTTACCCAGCCCTCAAGGCTTCATCTGCTCCAGGCCCATATCGAGTAGAAACTTGAGTTTCCATTTCTCCCACCAGCTATCCTTGCCTCTCAGTGCTGGCTGAGAGATGGGTCTTCCCAAGGGTACTCACCTCTCAGGATGCTCAGGGGTCTCTTTCAGAACCAGGCTGCGACATCAGAAGTCCAGGGCCCTGTTATCACGGCCCCTTGCAGTGTTGAGTGGCTGCTTCTCCTGCTGCAGTGACACTGTTGTAAACACTGTTCCGTACGTCACACGGTGCCTCCTGTGTCCTCCACAGGAGCCCATCCGCGGAACAAGTCCACTTAGCACTGACCTGTGAAAATGATTATGGGACTAGCTTTCCTTTGTGCTTTGGCTGCCAAAAAACTGGAAATCAAACTTGAAACTATACAGTAGCAGCCAGGTGAGGCTTTATGGTCTGCATTTTTGTGTTCTGAGTTTTTTCTCCAATTAGTCAATGATTCTGATGTTTATTTGCTCTCATTCTCACTCTTTAATGTACTCAGTGAGCAGAAATAATTGAAATGACAAATAAGATGTTTGGAATTTTAGACACTGATGTCAGATAATTATTATAACAATTACAACACTTATTGAATAATTGGCATTGCATTGTCCTAAATCACTTATATGTATTATTTCATTTAATTCTCAAATAAACCCTAGGTGGTAGGGGCTACTTAGTCACCCTCTTTTAATGGATGTGGAAATTGAGATATGAGAGGATAAATTATCCTTTCGCCCAAAGAGATATAACAAATTAATGACAAAACCAGGCTTTGAAGGTGAGACAGTTCAATTTCAGAATCCTAATCCTGAGCCATGAGTCATTCAGCGCCCCAGGAAATTCAGAGAATGGGCATTACTTCTTCATGATTTGGGCAGCTTGTCTTTGCATTTTCAAGGAAGAGTCATATGGTATAGGTAAGAGGTGGCTGGGTTTGGTTTATTCTCAGAAATAACGGGGGGAGGTGATATTCTGAGTGACACTGGTGGTTCTCAAAGGGTCTGGAAGACTCCAGCAGGTTTCAGTGTGCTCTGGAATGGGATGTGGTGGGTGCAGCCAGGGAAGTGATTCTAACTCTGGTAACTTCATCATACATATCCTGTCCTCCTCCACCCCTTTAAACTTCTGCCAGGCAATAATTTGCAGTCCACAACTCCACCAACTCACATATCCTCTCTTCCTGGGTGTGAATAACCTGCTCTTCGTTTACCCTTGGGCTTTGCTTTGCAAGCCTGTCCATTTTCTAGGAAATAGCTCAGAAATTCCAGGAGCTCTTCCTTAGCTGAAATATTCTTGGGTCAGAGTCCCTGAAATTGCACTGGTTTTCTTTGCTATAGGGCTGAACACATTGTTAAAATAGTCTGTCTGTTACTCTATCTTCTCTTGTAGACTTAGACCCTTGAGGGAGGGATGTGTGTTTTGTTCATCATTTATGTACTGCACTCAGGTCTGGACATTGAAGAGACTTAAGGATTTGCTAGACGAATGATTTTATAAATGTGAGGTGGAGGCATCAGGTTTTGAATGCAAATATAGAGTCTGTCTCTATGAAGATTGATCAGGCAGAGAATTTAATCTGCTCTGTCTTTCTGTTTGCACCAATATTCAATGACTGCAGTGTATTGTTTTACTCTGTGGTACCTCCTATGATAGATCTCGTTGTTGAATAAAATAGAGTATAAACAAGCAAGCAAACAAGCAAGCAAATAAGCAGATGCAACTCAGATTTGCATAGTTTCATGGGCTACGAATTATCTCATGCAGATGACATCATGGATTATAACATATTCATTCTGCAGATGAAAGAAAACAGAGCGACTCTTCAGAATTGCTCAGCCTATAAGGTGGTTTAGGGAGGGCTCAGATCCAGAACAGGGGCTTGGGTAAGACAGGTCCTGGGCACAAAGCCTGCCTTGATCACTTGTGGGCCTCTTTGAAATTTAATTTCCTCCTTTCTAAGCTGGGAATAATAAGAGAATCTAGGGTAGTTGTGCGGACCAAGAGAGTTGTGTTCATTACGAAAGCTGCATAATGCTTGCTGAATAAATCAGCGTACGGTCTGAATCTAGAAAGCTTTGCAACAAATGCCAGGCTGGGAGACTGGGAGAAAGCATTTGAATTCCTTGTATGTCTCAGACCACACTTGTACTTTGTCCTCTATTTCTGCTCATTTACTTCCTGAGAGATCTTGCAGTTCCTAAGACCCTCAGTTCTTGCCACGTGTACTCTACTTCATGATTCTTGGCCTGCTCCGGACTCCCAATCTCCCTGAGCTCATTTGATCCAAGACTTGTCCTTTTGCTGAGTTGGAAAACCTTTCTCCTCTTGCACAACTTCTCTGATTCCACAGCTGTGACACTCTACCTGGCACGGAGCTCTGCTGCAGAGACAGAGCTCAGCCAGGAACACAGAGAACTCACTGCCTTGGCCTAGCAGACGCCACCTTCCTCTGATTATAGACAATGTACAAGAGAGGACCTGCATCATTTCAAGGCCAACATTTTTCAGGCATTGGACAATTTGATGGTGGAGTGCACTGCTCCCTCCCTGCTGGCCTAGTTTGTGGTGCTGTGTTAGGGAGCCTTGGGGCCAGAGGGACTGCCAGATTGGGTAACTTTCTCAGAAAAAAGCTATAAAGATGTGCTTTCAGCATGAATCACAAGTTGCAGGCGCTGGGGCCAAAACAGAGCACATGTCCAGCAGTGGGAGGTGCACGGCAAAGCGGGAGTTCTGTGTAACACCCTCAGCCAGCGCTGTCACATGGAAAAGAGAATTCTACACCTGCAAATTGTTAGTACTCATTTTAGGCTTTTGCACCGACCCTTCAGACAGCATCCATGTTATTGTTTATTCAATAACAATTAATGAATCGCCCTTGAAAGAGATAGATACAGTCATAGCAGGTTCGTTGGGAGCTCAGAGATGTAAAGTGGTAAGGGCCATGGAAGAGACGCACAGAGAACAAGAGGATGTGCATAAAAGGCTCAGAGCCAGGCTTGCTGGGGTGGTGAAGTGGAGGTGACCCACCTCAGGGCATTTACCAAGTATCTTGGATCTAAGGAGTACATAGAAATTAGCTAGTCCATAAGTAACACAAGAGGAGGAAACTGTATGTGCAAAACCCTGAGGGTGAGAGAGCGTGGTGACTTGTTTGAGGAATAGTTGCAGTTGCCGAGTGGGACTCGGGAAAAGGTAAAGACAAAGTGGGGACAAATGACAGTCAAGGGATCTCACGCTCTGCTTTATTCCATTCCTTTCATCCTACCTCACGTCCTTATATGATTTGCACGAGCAGGACATGCTCAAGAATACATATTTTAAAAATTTTAAAGTTCGGACAAGTCTCTCAAAGCTGCCTACTCAAGCTCATACTGCTGAGTTCTGTGGCTCATTATCTGCCTATGTGTGGGTCTGAGCAGCATGGCGTGAGCCAGTTCGCCATTCGCTCATTCAGAAAACCGCTCTGAGGACCAGTGTGACTGAAAGACATCAAAAGAAATTTGAATTTTAACCTGAAGGGCTTAAGACCACATCAGCCATTTTACCATGAAAGACAGAGTTAATTTGGAGAAATATATTGGTAATATGAAGGGAAATGAATTAGGGAAGATTATCTCAGAGGCAAGGCAGCTATTTGGAGAGTGATTTCAATAGTCCAGTCTGAGGCAGGGACAATGACCACATGAATCAGGACATTGACAATGGAGATACACAGGAAGGAAGATTCTGGAGAGATTGTAGGAGTGGAACATATAGTTACCTCCACTGGAGTGGCTTGTTGCTGTTTCATTAACTGAGTGAGTGGTCTCACTTCTTGCCTGTACTTTAGACCGTCCTGGAGGAGAGAAAGAATAGCTGAATTAAACTTGTCGGGGGCAGGGCCCAGGTTCTGACTCATTTGTGCAGCCCTGGTAGAGAAGGGTTATCCCAGGGAGAGTTCTCTATGTCTTTGGTCTCTGGACTAGGAGAGCTTGACCCTTACTGACGTCAAGAAAGGTAGAAAGGGAGAAGAGCACTCTTGTCTGGATAAATGGGTGCAGTACACTACTAGATCCGTATGAGGAGTTGTCTTTATTTAGATTTATCAGGTCACTTATCATCCAGACTGGAGCTTCCTGAGTCTAGCTTGTCAGTGCAAACTGCGATTGTCACTGGTGAACCAAGAGCAGTGACAGTCCTACCTGTGCTTTGTCATTAATTCTACTCCTGTCTTCCTTCCGAGAGCCTTCCTTCAAGCCAGCTTTCACTTCATTTTTCTCAAAACCTTTCTTGTCCCGGCCATCAGTATCTACATTATTGACTCTGGTGATCCACGTTTTATTTGGTCCAACAGTTGACAAAGTCGATCTTTTCTTCACTTGCTGTGTGCCACAGGGCCCTGCTTTCCCTCCTAGCTCACCAACTGCTTTTCCTTTGTGCCGATTCCTTGTGAAATCTCCCACTTATTAATATGGAACACACTTGGGTTCTGCCTCAAATCCTATTTTCTCCGTCCCTGCTACCTGAATGATGCCATCCAGGCTCATGGGTTGAAATGCTATTGTTATGCTGAAAAGTCCCAAGCTGATATTTCTGGCTCTGGATCTTGTCTGTGAACCTCACTCAGGCTCTTGCTTCTCAGCGCCACTTTGGCATGACCTGGATGATAAAAGAATCTAAACTTCAGCTTCCTGTGACTGAATGCTTGAATTTCCCTGCCCTGTCCCAGGATCTGTTCCTCTCACAGTCCTCCCCATTTTAATAAACACTGATCTCTTTCATCTAGTTGCTTCACTTAAAATAAAAAACCTTACTGCTTTTTCTGTTTTCTCCTTCTTATACCCTACCTTTATTGAGTCAGCAAGTGCTTTCAGAATATTTCCAGAGCCCGCCCACCTCCAATCCCATAAGCACCAGTGTTGCCCTGGGCTGCCATGTTTCCTCCTGGATTATTGGCTGCCTCCTCAGCTGGGGCTTCTATAATAAAAGGCCACAGACTGGATGGCTAACGACAGATGCTTATTTTTAGCAGTTCTGGAGGTTGGGAGTCTAAGGTTAGATCAGGTTCTGCAGGGGGCGCTCTTCTTGCCTGCTCATGTGGAGAGAACAAACTCTCTAGGGTTCCTTCTCGTGGAACCCTAACGTTGTTATATTAAGGGTTAGGATTTTAACGTGAGGCAGGAGAAAATGAACATCAGTATCTTGTGCTGGAGTGGACGATCCGTTTCCCTAACTTGGATCATTGGCTTTTCTGCCCTCTGAGCTTTGGTGCTGGGTGTTCTGCCTGGAGTGCCCCCTACCCAGGTACGTTTCCAGTCTCACTCCTGTTTGCTTTGAGTCTGTACTCCAGAGTTGCCTCCTGTTAGAGGGGTTGGAGAAATGCTGTTTAAACTGTCACCTAACTCCCAGAACCCTATGTGTTCTCTGTCCCCTTTTAGGAGTTCACTTACTCCACACTATTTTTAGTAGCACTGTATGCACTGCGTACTATACTAAATTACTATTTTCACCTGCTCACTTGCCCTGTGAGTCAGACAAGGGGAAAGTCAGTAGAGGGAGAGTGGAGGAAAGGATTTGGCATGGAAGTAAAGAAGAACAGGATGTCTGTGGTCAGAGAGGGAAATTTCATGATTACATCATAAAATAGGTGAACAGATTTACTGAGCTACAGATGCAGGCAGGTGGTTGAAAGCCAGATCATTTGGGGGAGGGGAGTGACGCCACGCTGGAGAATTTAGCTACTTTTGGTAGCCAGTCCATTGCATTTTGGAGACATTAAGTGGTGTGATGAAGTTGACTTCATAGCATAATAACTTTTAGACTGAAAAACTGAAAAAGACCAGAAACTTGAGGCCGGTCAGGAGGCTGTTTTTTCAGTTGAGAGATCATGGATGTAAGGTAAGGAACTGATGTCTTCTCACCCACTTTCCTCATCCTTCAACCCATCTAAACCCTAATCACTTCTTCAGTCTAACGCTTCTCCCCAGGTTCTCTGCGCCACTCCCCTGAACGTTTATTTTATTCCCTTCATCAGTTTATTTGCTCTTCCAGGTAATCTACAAAAGCTCATTAAACATCTGCACTTTTTAGTGACTGCAAAGTGTCCTGAAAATACAGTCACAAAATAGACATGGATTGGAAGGAAAAGAATGGACGGATTTAAGGAAATAAATGACAAGGAGACTACACTTGATTCAGGGTCTGAGGAAGTCACATTTAGAGTAGTTTTGTTGTTGTTGTTGTTGTTGGGTTTGTTTGTTTGTTTGTTTGTTTTGCTTTTGTTTGAGACAGGGTCTCACTACGTACTTGAAACTGACCTGGAACTCACTATATAGTCCAGGCGGGTCTTGAACTCACAGAGATCCTCCTGCCTCAGCCTCCCAAGTGCTGGGCTTACAGGCGTGCGCCACCATGCCCGGCTACATTTAGAGTGTTTGAAGGAAGATTGGGATCTGGCCATGTGAAGAAGGAGAGGAAGACTAGGCAGTTAAGAAGGATATATTTGCAAAGGCACAGCAGTGGGAAGAATTTCATCTCTTTCCCTTGTTAAGGGTGCATACACAGCCTCTTTAGCACTCCACAGAGTATTTGGGCATGAGAAGTGCTGAGTAAATCTTAGCTTGATGAAAGAATCAATGAATGAGTCAAGTGTAAATGTGACTGTCTATTTAACAGATGCACCAGCACCCTTACAAATGCAATATGATTAACTGAATTACTGACCAACAAGATGGTTACCTGCATCAGTTAGCTTTCCATCACTGTAATGAAAAACGTGAGGCCAAAAAGCTTATTTTGCCTCACAGATCTGGAGTTTCCAGTCCAAGATCAGGCAGCGCCATTCGTTTGGGCATGCAATACGATGGTAGAGGAACGTCATGAGGCCACACCCCAAAGACCTAAGGACCTTCTGCAAAGCCCTTCTTCCTACTGCCTATCATCAGGACAACCCTGGGGGCCAATTCTTTAATACAAGGTCATCTGGAGGACATTCAGCATTCAAATTCTAGTGTCATCTTTATTCTTGGATACAACCTGGGAATAAAGGGAAGAAACTGAGTTATTCTTCCTGGGACTCAGAGATTAAGAAGGCATCACAGGGGCCAGGAATTCAGCTCAGTGGTTCCGCTGCCTACCTCGCGAACACAAGGACCCGAGTTCAATCCCTGGTACAAAAACAAACAAAAAACAAACAAACAAACAAACAAAAGAGAAATGAAAAAGAAGTCATCACAGCAGGAAAAGTCTCTAAAAGTCTCTAGAAATCAGATTTCCCAACTTTTTGATATTAACTAAGACCAAAAATGACTCGGTTTCCTCACTGTGGTTGGCTAGCTGGTTATACAAAAGCAGTGAGCCAGGGATATTGGCAGTAAGAGAGAAGTTTTCAAAGTTTGAATTCTCAAAAGGCAGAGAAAAACTGCCTCAGGGGAAGAGGGAGGGTGTTGGTGGTCAGTGTTTAAAAAATAAGTTTTGGATTTGGGCCTAAAAGAAAAGGAACTAAAACAGAACATTCTTTTTTCATATATGGCCTTTCTGGCAGTATAGAATAACAGAAAAAAAACCACATAAATCTAATTTACCTCAGAGTGCTGTAGGATTCTACAAATAATTTTCATTGGTTGTTGCTTTTTCTCCAAGACCTCAGTGACCAGCTGTAATGGCTTCACCAGCAGAGCGACTCCTACTGTCTGTAGTCTGTGTGTGTCTTCTGCAGGTGCTTGTGCAACTGGACTTCAGGACTCTTCCCCTAGCCCAGAGCCCCAGAAGCGTACCTCTGGGTTTTCTCCTAGAGATTTTATAGTTTTCATTTACGTGTAGCTGTGTGGTCCATTTGGAGCTCATTCTTCTCAATAGTATAAAGTGTGATTTGAATGTCACCATCCTCCTTCTTTTTTGTACATATTCAATTTTTTTCCAGTGCGTGTCCAATTTTTCCCATGCCATTTGTTGCGAACACTAATCTTCTTGACTGATTAGCTTTCAAATCCTTACTGAAAAAACTTTGATCCACTGACCTATCTTTTGTGTCAGTACTAATGCTTCGATTAATAATAGATTTATAGGAGGTCTCGAAATCAGATAGTTCAACTTTATTCTTCTTTTTAAAAGCTACTTCGTCTCACCTAGATCCTTTGACTCTTCCCCAACATTTTATAATCACTTTATTTAACAAACTCTACTGTGATTTTTATTGGGATGACATATGTCAATTCGTAGAGAACCATATGAAGTCACCTAACATATGATCACAATACTCTACGTGGATCCCTTCAAACACCTCTCCATGATAATTTGAGATTTTCAGTGTATGTAAGGTTTCCATAGCTTTTTCGTATTTATCCCTGAATTGTCCAAATTTTGATCTATGGGATGATTTTTTTAAAAAATAATTGCTGAATTTTTTTTTTTTTGCTTGTATATTGAAATGTACTTCTCTTTGTATCACCTTTGTTTCCTCTAGCCTTGCTAAAGTCACTTCTAGATCTTGTCTGGCAACTCTCCTGGGGCAGTAAACTGGGTCTGCCTTTCTCACATCTCTGTGATCACTGCCTTTTTTTTTTT
>NW_022900935.1:33805939-33817786 GCF_012274545.1 Fukomys damarensis | reverse complement strand
CTTTTTTTTTTTTTTTTTTTTTGCCTAATACTCAGTGCCTCTAAAAATCATTGCTTGCTTTTTGGTTGTATACATCAGGGGGATAAATCTCATTCTGATTACTTCGTCTTCAGAATCAGAAGTTTTCCTCATTATATTTAAAAACAAAAGCAAAATAACCTCCAGACTCATGACCGATCTCATCATCACTACCCAAAGAAAGTTTTAATCCATTGTGCTGAATTTTTCATTTCTGGGAGCAGACCAGGTGTGAAGAGATGCTGTTGTGAAGGGGATGCCAAAAGGATCCAAAACATCCCAACTATTTGCAAGGTCATAGTAAAAAGTTATTTCCACGTATGTAGGCCATCATGGCCCACAGAATGCTTTCACTATAGTGAGCTAAGGAGACCTCACAGCATTACTAGAAAATAGTGTGTGTGTGTGTGTGTGTGTGTGTCTATGTGTGTGTGTGTGTGTGTGTGTGTCTGTATGTCTGTGTCTATGTGTAGGGGCTCATTGCTAAGGAGAGCTGCTACTCAAACCCACAACTGTCTCCTTGTTTGCTCATTTTTTAAGACTTAATTTGTTGCAGTGTTGGCTGTTCTTGGGTTTTCCCTGCTCTGTATTAACTTTAGCATCTCTTTGTTAAAATTCACAAATAACTTGCTATGATTTTCATTAAGACTACATTGAATCTATAGATCAAATTGGGAAGAACCAATATCCTGACAAGATTAAGCCTTCCCTATCCATGAACATGGAACAGCTCTTCATTTATTTGTTTCTTTTTGTCATCAGAGTTTTGTGGTTTTCGATTATAGAACATGATAAACATTATAGACATATTTTACTAGATTTTTACCTAAGTATTTACCTTTTCAGGCTCTTAATATAATTTAGATTTTATAAAATTTCAGATTTTATTTGTTCATTGCTGGTATATAGAAAGGTGATTGATGTTTTTGCATTTTAATCTTGTATCCACAACATTATTACACTTTCTTATTAATTCCAGGAGCGTTTTTCTCTTTTCTTTTTCACTTAGTCAGTCCTCTCAGATTTTCTAGGTAGATTACTGTTATCTGTGACCCATAGCAATTTTATGTCTTTTATCTCATATAGCAACCTTCTATGTTCTTTGCTTGCCTTATTGCATTGCAATAGGACTTCTGACTCCTTAGAACTTATAGTATTATAATAAAAAGCAGTGATAGGAGAGATCATCCTTGCCTTGTTCCTGATGTTAGTGAGATAACTTCTTTTTTCTCACTATTAAGTGTGATTCTGGCTGTAGATTTTTGTATATATTCTTCATTAAATTGAGGAGATTTTCCTCTATTCTTGGTTTACAGAGAATTTTTGTCGTGAGTGGGTGTCGGCTTTTGGCGCATACATTTTTTACATCTATGATGACCAGATCATGATTTGATCATGCAATTTTTCTTTTTAGTACGTACACGAGTTGGATTATATCAATTGATTCTTGTTGAACCAACCTCATACCAGGGCTATGTATCAGGAATCATAGTAATTGTTTTTATACTTGGCTGAATTGAATTTGTTAATATTTTACTAAGAACTTTTGGATCTATGTTTATGAAAGATATCTCTCACTTGATATTTCATTACTTTAAAAAATGAAAACATATGCGTTATAAAAAATTAAATGCACTGAAATAGCTAGAGTTGTGTAACAAACCCCAATTTACTCCTTCTCTTGTTACGAGGTATCAGTTTGGACATCCTTGTTTCATCTGTATCTTATCTACTTAATCCCATGCCATACTGATAAATCTCAGTTATAACTTAATTTTACAGGTAAGTAATTCAATATATATTCTAAAAGCTAAAGAAGAGCTTTAAAATACACAATCATAATGCCACCTAAAATTTTCAACAATGCCTTAATATTAGGTTTATAAATTTCCAGTAGTATTACGTCATTATTCAAATAGTTTATTTGAACCAGGGTCCAAATGAGTTCCTCACATTGTAACTGTTCTATCTTAATGCTTGTTTTCTTATTTCTTTCTCTACTTGTAATGTCTTCATTTAAAAAAAATCCATATTGTTTTCCTGTAGTCTTTTCCAGTCTGGCTTTTACTGACTGGATCTCTAAGGTACACTGTAGAATGTTTGTCTGTATGCCATAGTTCCCCAAAATTGGTATTTGTTACTAGAAGCTTAATCGTATTTAGTTTCTTAAAAAATTTTAACAGAACTTTTTAGGTGGTATCTCATTCCTTATTAGTAGGCATGCAATCCTGTTATCTTGATTTTTTTTTTTTTAATGTTAGCCTCCATTGATGTCTACAGCCTGGGATCCATTTATTCATTATAGATTGAAAAATGATGCTTTTGTAATTAATTCTACCACCTGGGCTACTTTATATACATACTCTGCTTAGTTCAAAGAGAATCAAAACCTGAAAGTTTAACCTGAATCATCTTGAGATCAGTTAAATAATGTAAATACAAACATTAGAACAAAAATTGAGCCCTCTTCCTTCTATATGACATAACACAGTACCTCTAATGTGTTAGATTGTTTTCTTTTTAAAGTGGCCAATGCAGTGAGCCTCCTTGTGACCACATCCCTTTTTGCAGGCTTACTTTGTCTTCTTGGACCTCTTAGGGGCAGAGTCTTTCTCTGTACTTTTGATTCTGGGCTGAGCTGTAACGCATTTTTACCAGCAGAATGTGAGAAGGTCATACTGTGAGGCTATGACTTCAGAGACCATGCAGTTCCTGCTTTTGCTGTCTTGGAACACCACTGTCCTATGAAGAGCCCCAAATACTTTCTTGAGCATGAAATTCCCTCTTCAGACAGAGGCTCAGATTTTGGCTATGTCTGTTGAGGCTGGGGCTCAACTCAGCTGTTCACTGCATGCTGCTGCATGAAGATGGCCCGGGCAACACCGGCAGAGCTGCCCAACCCCCTCAGAGATGGGTGAAATCACCTGTTGATGTTTCAAGTCACCAAGACGTGGAATGATTTGCTGTGCAGTGAAGACTATTAAATCGGGGAAGGTTGTACACATTTTCACAAGTGAGGAAAGTAAGGCCCTAATAGGGGAGAATATCCAAACCAGAAGGCTGTAGATCTAGATTAGAATTTAGGACTTCTGACTTTTAGTGCTGTGTCCTTTTCATGGATGGGATTCTTTCCCTCTCTGAAAGTTACTCACCATCTTATCCTAAACCTCACTGTTAGCTGGAAGTAACCTCTAAGGCTTCCTGAAACCTCAAGGTACCCTGCAATCTGAGCTGCATTTAATATTTCTCCATTAGCTGGGGCCTGAGCAACTCCCATGGGGGAAAAGGAAGCTGAAAATCTTTAGCAGTGTTTCAACTTCGGCTATATTCTTAATCCTTATTTTCACTCAGTTTTTGTGAAAAGAAACTCGAAAATCTCAAATTGGAGCAAACGGGAAGAAAGGACTCATAACATGCACAGGGTTAAAGGCTTAAACAAATATCCAAGCATAACAACCGCTTTACGTGTAAGTCAAGTAAGTGTTGACCGAGTCTATCAATTGCTAAGTCCAAACAATTCCAGATGGTTCTAATAATAGCAAAGTATCTTATACTTGATTAGTGACTTTCAGTTTACAAAGCAGTTTCACATCTGCGTCCTCATTCCAGCTTCACAGTGGAGCCTCACAGGAAGGCAAGCCATGGGTCTCTAGTTCCAGTTCGAAGATGAAGAAATTGGGTCTGAGGAAGGAGGAGGGGCCCCACACAAAGCCAACAACGAGCATGTAGAAAAGCCAAGATTAAACAAAATCTTCTGATTTCATGATCAATAGTTATCCTAACCCATCTGCTTTAATCTTGGCCCATAGCGTTAAAGTGTTTTCTACTGATTTCCACTTTAGTAATAACGAAAGGAGCCATGGTGATGTGGCAAGTATAGGTGATAGGAAAACAGAAAGGAGACTGGCAGAGGGTCCGGTGTGGTGACTCATCCTTACAATCACAGAGGTGATGGACGTGAGTTGGGTATAATGTGTGTAATCCTGTTCTGAACATTGCTGGTCTTACTCAATGCTCCAATAACCTTAGAAGGTCCATGCTGCTAATTCTCATTTTATAGGTGAGGCAACTGAAGCAAAGAGATAATACTTTAGAGAAACATAGCTTGTAAACCATAGAGCTGAGCCAGGACCTACTGTAGTACAGGTCTGGAGAAGAAGACGAGGAACAGAAAGGAAAGAGATTCCTGGTGTTCCTGGAAAATTCCAGGAAAGTTTGCCTGAAGATAATCTGTGTGAACCAGGATACAAAGGACCTTGCTTCTTCAGGCAAGACGGGCAATAAATAAGTTATATGTACGTGTGACTGGACAGTTTACAAAGTGATAGGTGGCACGATAGAGAATGACACAGCCACAGAATCACAAATACTTCAGCCTCCGGAAGCTTGATATCAAAGAGTTACCACATGGAGAGATGCATAAACACACGAATACCAGGCCAAGTGCAATTCAAACGCTCATAAACACTGGGCTGTTGGGTGTTGATCAGTCCCTTTCACCTCAGCACAGCAGAACTCTCACCAAGGAGGCCAGAGCTAAACTGTTTGTCTTGTTCAAGTCCAACCATTTTAATTACCCGGCTTCTGTACCCTTTGGCCAACTCTCTCATGTGTGATGTTTACACTACAGTTTCGTGTGAGTCCACACCCGATGGGCCACTTCTCAGTACCAGTGATAATTATCATCATTATTGAGAATTTTAATTGGCATAATTACCACCAACATACATTTTGATTAATAGTCATTAACAGTAATTCCTAAGTTTCATTATTATAGCTGAGATTTAATTATTTAATGTATATAACAATTAATAATAACTTAGATTTATATGAGACTCGATAGTTTGCAAAGTGGTTTCAATTATATAATCTCATTTGATCCACCCCGAAACTCTAGGTGGCAGGCAGATTGTGGTTCTCAACCCTGTTTTACAGGCAGGGAGGCTTGGGTGAGATGCTGGGTTTCCTGAGTTTGGCTCTTCCTCCTCCTCTCTACTTAGAATTGCTCAGAGTTTCACCTGAGGTGTGGACCTCCTGCCTCTCTGGCCGTCTCACTCATCATGTCAGCTATAGAAGGTAGCAAGGTGTCCCAGGGAGAGCACAGGTTGCCGAGCCCACTTGGTTCTCAGTGCTGCTCTGCTATGAACAAGGTGGGTGATGCTGAGCAAATCACTTCACTCCTCTCAGTGTATAGAACTTTCCCTTTCTATAAAAAGGAGATGAGTCATCGTCCCCTTTGCGTAGCACAAGGAGACGCAGAGATCACACATGTAAGGCCATGCTGGATCTATGGCAGCCATGGTTAAGACTCTTCTCTTTCGGGTCCTAAACTAGAGCTGATGAGAGACGTTTCTTGTGTAACTGGCCCCCTTCAAATTCATACCAACAAACCAGCAGAAGAGCCTTGTAACACGAAGCAGAAAAAGACTATCTTTGGCCTGTGAGTATCTTTGGAAACTGGCCCCAGTTTTGTCAAATACCCGCTTTTATTCAGACGTTTTGTGTTTGAACATCTAGACTGTAGATACCCCCTGCCCGCCATCTCTCTCTCCCATTCCTGAGTTTGTAAAAAAAAAAATGACAGCAAGGATCCCAGCAGCTGAAGGGCTTTGGCATGCAATTGAACTCTGTAGTAGGGAAGAAACTTATCATGTATTGACTGCTTCCGATTCAGGCATTTTGCCTGTCTTATGTCCACCACCCCTCCCAAATGTGGAACAAGTATTTTCCCTCCCATTTTATATTTGGAGAAATAGGCTGAGTCCAAGTAATTGCCTCACCTCTACACAAGAGCTTGTAGTGGTGCCACTGGAGTTTGAACACTGGTTTCTCTGACTTTAAAAGCCTTAGCTGTTCCTGACTTACCACCTGATGTACCCCTCTGCCAGCCCCCTCCCCATTGGCCAGGGCTTCATCTGCTGGAAGAGTCTGGGCTCCTGGAGGTTGTGGAGTGGATGGCAGCCACTAGCCTCTTATCTCTCTGGTCAGGCCTGCTCTGGGTAACTCTCTCCCAGCCATCTCTCTGTGGACTTTTCCTCTTTCTGAGTTTTTCCAGATGCCTGTGAAGTGGGCTGAGTGTAGATAGTGGGATGGCATCTAGTGAGCAGGGAAACACAGCACAGTCTTGTCCAGCTTCTGACAGACTCCTCTGCTCTTTTGAACTAGTGTTGTAGGCACTGATGTCAGCAGAGTGAACCCTTTCTCTTTCTTTTATCTTTGTTAAAATAGACGCAGCCAATCACAACAGATAACCCAGTCTTCCCCTCAGATGTCTCAACAATATTCATTTGAGGCCTATGATCCAGAGCCTCTTTACAGAGTGTCTGATAAACTAAGCAAAGTGCTGGTTGTTTCACAAAACTTATCTTTAACACATTCAAGATGGGACCATAATTCGTATGTGTGACTGCTGGGTGGCTCCAAATCACCACCAGTGGCATATGCATGACTGTCCAACTGGGCACCATGGGATAGTCTTGCCCATGGTACAAGCCACCAGATGGGACACTCATGCATATCCCAGTGGCTTAAACTGGCAAGAACATGTAATCCTCTCATCATTCTTTCACAGAGCACAAGACATCATCCGTCTTATAAAAACTGTTATCTTCCTCTTCACACCCTTTTTTCTTTAACTCTTCCTAGTTCCTTCCCCCAAACATATTTCAAAGGTTCTATCCTTGGGCCTGCCCTCCTCTCTTGAACAATTTTTCTCATCTAAGACTTTCTTCTGGCTTCTGCTCTCACTTTTCTGTGGATGACTTTAAGAAGGCACTTCGAACAATGGCTTCTCTTCTTTGCCTAAGATGAGCTATCTAGTGGTTTGGCCCACACCTTACCATGTCTTAACCAAACCCAGCATCTTTCTGCACCCTAAAGGCTGTTCATTCTCTTTCTGTCGCTACCCACTTTCAAGGTCTTGATATTCTCTTGGGCAGTTTCCTCTTCTCACTCACCTACCCTGATACTCTGTAACCAAGTCTGGCCCCTTTCCTTCTTTTTCTTGACTGTGAGCCCTATTTGGGTCCTCAGTACCTTGCATATAGCCAGTTCCAGCAGCTATCTCAAAATTTCTGTTTTCATTCTTCTATTTTTCCCCTTCTTGTATCCTGCAGCAAGACTGTGTCTGTAAAGCAGCTCTTTGACAGTGAGGCCAGAATCTGGCTCAGGCCTGAGTCTCCATGCTTCTTCTGGATGAACCACTTACTCCAACAAAGCAACAACTTCTCCATGGTTTGTGCTCAGTTTTCTTTCACTATTCTATGAGCACACTTGAGAGAGAGGGCACAGTTTTGCTGCTGATGTCATGGGAAGTCCATGAAGCAGTGATAGTTGAGCAATCTTTGGGGATGGAGAGCTTCCAGTTGTCAAAAAATAGGGAAGGCTTTCAAAGTAGGAGGAGGAATGACTGCAAAGACAGTGGTAACATAAAAAGGGGGCGGCCTATGGAGGCAGCTAACAGGATTGTAGGATGTCCGTGTGGCAGAGTGGAAGATGTTTAGGGGTCAGGCAGACTTGAGTTTGGCACTTGTGTGATCAGTCTGTGTGACTCTGGCCATTTACCTTAACTTTATGAATCTCAGAATAGCAAAGGTACAAGTGTTTCATAGGGGTTGCTGAGACTACACGGAAAAGAGTTACACAGAGTTAGGCCCACGGTGGGCCCTCCCTGAAAGGTGACCATGCCATTTGGAATTGCTTGTGAGAAGAGGAGGGGACAGGTGTCGGTGGTGCCATGGGAGGATGGGTATGCGATGACCATGAAAGGATGCTCACAGCCAGGTGACAGAGAGCAGCAGGAAAGAACCTGCACTTTACCATCTTGTGAATAAGGAGCCCCGGAAAGTTAGGAGTGTGGCTGACATGCTCTGGTCATCCCATGTGGTGGTGAAAATGGGTGAAGGCTGTGAAGGCGCAGGGCTTGGTTAAAGAAGCCAGGGGCAGAAGCATGAAGGCCTGGGCTAAGGCTGTGGGGCATTGCTGTAGAAATGGACTGAGGCAGGATATGTTCCAGAGAAACCTAGCACCAGCCTATGGCCCGACCGCACCTGTGGGTTTGGAAGGATTGGGCCACAGTTCTTAGTTTGGGCACATTTACAGCTGATGGACCATAAACACAATGCTGGCCAATGAGGCATCTCCTAAGGGCTGTGCAGTTACTGTATTTCCTAAAGATGGTGATTAACCCATGCTTAAGTAGGAGCCTCTAAGACACAGCTGCAGGGCAGAGTTCATTGGCCAAATGAAAGAAAAATCTCATTTATTTTGGTTGTTAATCAGTTTCTTCTCAGTTTGAGAATGTCAGCAGAAACCAATTACAACTCAATACCAACGAAGCAAATGAAATGAAAAACTAAGCAGAAAGCAGGTGGTAGTGTGGAACCAATCCCAAGGAACAATGTTTGCATCTGTTTTAAATAGCTAAGAAGAGTCCAACATTTGAATTCAGGATAAATTAACCATTTTCCTATTTCCTCAGTTTAATTCTGTCAATTTGGAGTTCTAAAAACTAGATATAAAACCTCCATTTGGGTCTGCCTGCCTACTGGCTTTTCATAAACACACACTTATTTCAAAGGACAGATTGGGTTTTAAATGTTGAAAGTTTCAAAGTCATGGCACACTTAGTTTATGAGATATAAAAGACTACTAGCTCACTTTTGTTTTTCATGAAATTTTTTCTAAGTATTTTCACCTGTAGTCTCAATCTCATCATCATAAAATAGATGAGGCAGAGATTATTATTTTTAGCGTCTGTGGATGGGCAATGGGAAAGGTGGGTCCTGAGAGTTACAAGTTATATCAGACATTGATTTAGCGCAGCAGGCACAGCAGTAGACAGCAGTAAACAGAGGGACTAAGTGCATGACTTTGGAACCTGAATCCAGGATTCAAATCTCTCCACCACTCACTAGCTGAGAGACCTTGGCCAAGCCAATCACCCTTCTGACCCTCAATATCCTTCCCTCTACCTGGAGATGATCACCACCTCTCACGCATGTTCTGACAGTCACGTAAGGTAATGATAGAACCTTTACCCTCCCTAGTTCAGGGTCCACTGCATTTTTAACCTCCTATCAATGATATTGACTGGCATTAATTTAGTGGATACCTTTTAAAGTGACTGCTCAGCTCACAAAGAGTTTTGGTGACTGACTCTTGATAGGCAAGGGTAGGTTCCTTCCAGTACCCCAGCCATGTTCTTCTGCACAGGTGATTGCTTAGCAGGTAAACACTTGACCTACACTGGGCCAATCAGAGATCTTTCCTTGGATTGAAGTCTCAAAACTGAGTGGGCTCTTTGGTAGTAGCAGTGACTGTGAGCTGTACATAATCATGAACATGCCACATATAAGAAGAAGGAAGAAAGCTGTTGAGCTTAGACAAGAGAATAGAAGGTCTTAGTGGGGGCGATGTTCCTGAGGGTCCAGTGGATTTCTGCTTCTTTTTATACTTTATTAGTACATGTTTGCAGTACCTAATGATTGCATTCCTCATGGGAAGTTGATACATGTACATAACATACCTCAGTTCCTTTTTTATCCCCTTCTGCTCCCCTCTCTACCCCTCACCCTATCTCTTGTCCTCTTTCCTTTTGCAAAAGATCTAGCCCCTATTTCCCATTATCTACCTTTCATTTTGTTCTTTATTTACATTTTGGATTTCTCATGTAAGAGAAGTCATGTGATGTTTAAATTTGTATGTCTCAGTTACTTCATTTAACATTATGGTTCCAAGGTGCTTCTGTTTTCCCATAGATGACTCGAGTTGATCCTTCTTTATGGCAGAGTGTTCCATTGTGCAGAAAGACCACATGTTCTTTATCCATTCATCTGCTGATGGACATACAGGCTGCTTCTAAGATTTAGCAACTATGAGTTGGGCTGCTATACAAATGGGTATGCATGTATTACTGTAATATGATGTTTTAAATTCTTCTGAGAAGATGACCTAGGATGGTATCTCCTAGCTGGGTCAAATGGAATATTTAATTCTCATTCTTTGAGACATATGCCATACTGATTTCCATAGTGGCCGTACTAGTTTACATTCCCACTCACAATGTAGAAGTGTTCCTTTTTCCCCCCACTGCTTCTCCGGCATTTGTTATATTTGATGTCTTGATGTTGGCCATTCTTTCTGTAATATGATGGAATCTCAGTGGTGTTTTGATTTTTTTTAACATTATGAGGGGGTCTCATTTTTAGATCTTTTTATATTCTAAATATTAGTTCTCTCTCAGTAGCTGACAACATTTTTTCCCATTCTTTAGGTCATTTCTTCACTCTGTTATTTCCCTTTACTGTGCAGAAGGCTTGTAATTTGATACAATCCCATCTGTTGATTCTTGGTATTATTTCTCACGCCACTTGTGTTGTGTTCAGAAAGTCCTTGCCTATGTCTACATCTTCAAGAGTGTTATCTATTTTATCTCCTAGAAGTTTCAGTATCTCTGTTTTCAACGTTTAGATCTTTGACCCATTCTGATTTCCATTTTGTACGTGGTGAGAGATGTGGGTCTGGACTCAGCCTTCTGCATATCTGAGTGATCAGCGTTTTCTTAATTACATCGGTCAATTTTGACTAACAGACTGAAGCTAAGCTTTTGTCAGTGACCTATGGGAGTCATCATTCATGGAGTTATTGCTTGTCAGACTTGATTACCCCCTTGGATCATAGAAAGTTCTTGGAAATAGAGGCACAAGCAGATTCCAGAAACTGGGAAGAAGAGCCTGAATTCTGGTCACTGCTTATGACTTGCCAAATCCCTTCCCCTTCTTATGCGTCAGTTTTCTCCTCTACATGATGGAGTTGTACCTAAGTTACCTGGCACTCAGTAGGTACTCAATAAACATTAGCTCATTTCCCCTTCCTTTTCCTTTTCTCCCCTTTCCTGATGCAGCCATCTTCCTTGTTAATGTCCACATCAGAGCAAAACCACCACGCACCCTGCCTAGGCTCAGTAGTGTCCCCCAGTAGCAGTACTGTGTGCCATCAGTTCTGTTGCATTCGACAACTCACTTCTTCTTGGTCCATCCTCTGTGTGGTCTCCCTGAAGTGCTGCAGTTCCCCAGGCAGATGGTGTTCTCTCTCACCTCCGGATCTTTGCTCGTTCTCTCTCTTCTGTGTACACAATCAAGCAATCTTTCGTGCATCAAATTCTTGTTCATCCTTCAGTATCCAGCTCAAATATCACTTCTTTTCTGACCACTGTCCATTCCAGGTTAGGTGAGCTGCCCTTTCTTTCTGTTTCCATAGCTCTGTGCCTTACCCTGTCATACAACCAAAGCATACATTTGTTGCCTGCTTTACTCCTCTCTTTCCCTGTCACATCTCCCCTTACTAACCTTCCCTTGCCCCAACTATTATCCCAGTTATTTAGTCAAGGTTCTCCAGAGGAATAAAATCAATATGAAATAATGTATATTTAAACTAAGGGACCCATTAGGTAGGCTTACAGGATCAGAGGCAGAAGAGTCCCCGTGGCCACTGTGGGATCAGAGACAGAATCCAAAATGGCTGCCCATGTATTGGAAAGCCTGTGGATCCAGTATGCCCTGGAAGCTTACTCTTGAGTCACCAGTGTGAATCTGCACTGAGTGAAACTGGAGACCAATGTCCAAAGTGATGGCAAGACTGGAACTCTTCCTAAAAGGAAACACTTCCTTCTTTCCTTTTTTATTCTGTTCAGGCTATGATCCTACTGATTAGTGCCATCCACATCTGGGGTGGGTCTTCCCCCTTCAGTCTGCTGGCTTACATGTCAATCATCCATAGTCCCACCCAGATCTTACTAATTTTCTAGGTAGTTCTTTTTTTTTTTTTTTT
>NW_022900935.1:33737463-33805623 GCF_012274545.1 Fukomys damarensis | reverse complement strand
TTTTTTTTTTTTTTTTTTTTTCAATGTACCAGGGATCGAACTCAGAACCTTGCACTTGTGAGGCAGGCGGCAGCACCACTGACCTACATCCCCAGCCCTTCTAGGTGGTTCTTGATCAAGTTGGGTTGACTATCACAATGGACAATCACACTGGTCTCACCTCATTAGCGCTCTAGTTATCAATTCTTGCAGGAACCTTCTCTGTTTTTAATGATACTACAAGCTCCTCCTTCCCTAACCTTGTCACTCACTGTGACTCCATGTCCTGCTTCTTCAGAAACTAGCTACAGTGTGAGAATGTTTTTGAGGAGTGGTCTTCACCATTTGTTCACCCCTTAACATCATAACTTCCATATACTTGGCACTTGAACAGTCATTGCCTAACAAACCTATAAAACAAAGGGATTTCTGAGTTCTCTGGCGCTATCTTGGAGCACAAGGCTCAGAGAGCACTTCCCACCATACCACACCATCTGCCAAGACATGGGCTCAGCAACAACAAAAGCAAGTAAACTCCTGAGGAACATGAGGCAAAAAGTGACAAAAATTTTAATTCCATTTGACCATTAGCTTGAAGCGATGTGAAGATGGTGAAGGTTTGGAGTCAGAGAGTTCTGTGTAGAAGTCCTGGCCTGACCACTTCCTCCACAGATGGTCTTACAGGTACAGTAACTTCTCTGACACTTGATTTCCCCCCTTGTACAATGGTGAACAGGGATCATAGTGAGGATAAGACATGCTGTTATAAAAGGTAGCCTTTATAAGCTCATTTCCCTTCTCCTTTTCCCTTTCCCCACTTCTCCCTTCTTTTATGAGCAAGCACACAACCATGGCTGTTACATCCGAGAGTCTCTATCCATTTGTGGCCAGTTTGGCCTTGACCTCTGGATGACCTTTTCCATTTTTCACTCTGTTTGGCATGGACTGTGGTGACCTCCTCATGGGCAGGCAATTTTTCCATCAACTTCAGCCATGGATTTTCCATGAAAGGCTGTTCACTGAACTGGAACCATTTTGGTTGTAGGCACCTAGGGTCAATTTGTCCCCACGGAAAGAAGTTGAGATGGAAATTCTTTATACTCTGTGTGTCCAGAAAGAGGGGGGACACAAATGATTAGAGCCTCCAGAAACCCATGGGCTGTAAAAGTGAGTTGTAAAAGACAGAATGGTTTATTATAGACTTTACTACTCCACGTTCCAGAAGGATACAGGGGATACATTCAGGCCACCAACTGTGTAAGGGATTTTATTGTTGGTAAGTCATATAGTGTCCCACTTTGGACAGAGCCATGCTCTCAGGGTTCAGGGGCAATGCCAAGGTTTCCTGGTCCTGGGACAAGGCTGTGTGATATTGGTAGGTTCATTAAGGGTAGACAGGCACCAGATGGAGACAGCATACCCCGCACCTCTTTGTCTTTGTATTTTTTTTTCTTCCCAGAACACTGTCCCCAACTTCCCCCATGTGCTGGACTCTTGCATTTATTAATGGAAGGCAGAAAATTAGTGGTCAAGAAAGAGCATGTGCTGAGTCAAACTGACCTGGGTTTAACCATGGCCTTGTCACCGACTAATGGGTAGAAAAGTGAGCTCTCTGAGAATTTCCCCAGCAGAACAAGATGGCTAGGATTGGTGCTCACCCAAGAGAGTGGTTATGAAGCTTTAAGGAGACAGTGCACATAAAGCATTCAGCAGATTGCACCATTCAGTAAACGAGAGCAGCATTTACACATTCTTGATTCTCAGTTTGGACTCTATCTCTTCTTTCTAACTGGTGGCCTCAACTATTCACATTCTTTAATATTCCCATGGCTTCTTGTCCACCTGTCCATGAAAGCCGTCACCACACTCTGCAGCCCCAATCAAAATCATGCAATTCAAGGCTTACACACCAGAAGCCTAGGCTGTTTTGATACCGAAGGCCTCACTCTGTGACTTCGGCCAATCTCTCTCCAGCCCCCTGCTCATGACCTGGACATGGATGTGCAGTTCATAAAATGCAGTTTATAAAACAAAGGTACTGGGCTCTGCTCTATGATTTTCTGCAACTTCACGCCCTCTCAAAATATGCACCAAATGATGACAGGATGCTAACCACCCACCTTCCCAAATCTCACACACACACACACACACACACAAGTATCTCCTTCTGGAACATTTGTTACTTATACCCCACAGAGCCTAGATCGGCCATTTTTCAAGAGTGGCACAAAGAGAATTCTCCATCTGGGGGAACAAGCGACCGATTGAAAGGGATTTCATGCCTGAATGCTCTCATTCTGCTCCCGCTGGACACCATGGCCGCTACCATTCTGTGCATGATCAAGGGAACTGGGGTTTGTCACTTGCACCAGATCCTGGCCTCTCCCAGAGAATCTCCAGAGAAGGCCTCCATGGTTACCATAGAAACGTCCTCCTTCCTGGATGCAGACCCATGGGGAGGTCCAGGCTGCCACGACCCAAGAGGGGCCTTGTTTAAACAGGAAAGAACAGACAGTTTAATGGGTAGCTTTGCAGCTCGGATTCCTGCACAGTTTACAGTAGTTGGAGTAATAAAATTCATAATGAATCTTTCTTTATTTTATTGCTAACTTTTTATATTTGTTTTCTCCTTTATTTTTCTTTTGTTTTATTTTCCTGAGCACTAACAAACTGACAGTAGGGATTAGTTTTTAAATTTTATTTCATTTTTTTAATTACTAGAGAAATAACAATTAGAAGAATTTTACTTTAGGTACATTTTTCTTACTTATTCTTCATGATATTTCCATAACACACATAATTATGTTGAGAAAATTAAGAGTCAAGAGCTTAAATTACCAGTCCAGGGATCCACAGTTATTTGTAAGAAATGGAATTTTCAAATGTGCAGCCAACTACAAATCAGCCACTCTGATATCATTAATAAGTTAGGAATTACCTACGGAATTATATGTAGAATTTTCATAGGTAAACGTCATTTGTAATTCAATCTGTACTTTGTAGGCACCTTAATGAGTTACCGGTTCAAGGAGATAGTCAAAGAAACCAATCATTAAACTTTCCTTGAAAGAGAACTGTTGTCCTTGGTTGCCTTTGGAAACTTGAGACCTCACAGCCCATCAGGAAGCAGAAACACAGCAGGGCTGAGGCAGAGGTAAGAGCTAGAGTGGCCATCAGCTACTTTATTTAGCTGGTAATAACCCAAGTGGTAGGTGTCACTACTCTCTCTGCTGTACCAGTATAGCAAGTGGAGCCATAAAAAGGTAAAATAAGTTATTGGAGGCAAAGTCAGTTTCCTCTGATCTTCAAGCTTAGGGCTTTGCTGGTACCCTATGTTCTGTTTCCCCAAAGCCAATCCTTAGAAGAAAAGTGAAGATCTATCATCTCAAGGTAAATGCAATTTCTTTAAACTTCAGAGACAGGCTGTCTATTAAGGAACTGGGCCTCAGCTACTAGCGCATTTCTGGAGTTGTGAAAAGGAGCTGGAACGCTGCAAATTGCCACCAGCAATAGAGTGGGAACCCTCCACGAATGCTCATGGAACAGAAAAACAGCAATCATCTGAAAGGCAGTTAATGAGCCTGGAAAGGTCCCGGGAAAGAGAAGCCAGCTGCAGGGAGTTACGAACTGTGAGAACAGGCTGGAGCCAAGAGGGCAGGTGATTTTGAAAGCTAGTGGAGAGTTTTATCAGGCCACAGAGAGTTTTAACTAGCAGAGACTTTCCTATACTCCAAACAGTTACTGTCTTCTACTGTGCTTATTAAGCCAAGAGTGAAAACTTTCATGTGTGTGTGCACGAAGAAGGGATGAGCAGAGGTTTGGGGCAAGGCTGCTGGATAGGACCTGGTGTTGTATCCTCCATGTCTAGAATCCACAGTAAAGGCTAACCAATGTTTGTGAAGTGAGCGAATGAGTGCATGAATGACAAACAAGGGTAAAAGACAAGTAACAGATCATAAACCTCCCTTCTACACCCAGTTACCACCAAGTAAGAAACATCGCTAGCTCCATGGGCACCCCAATCTGGCCCGTATCTCTGCCTATGCACTGCCTCATCCATGGGCCAGGACGTCCTCTCCAGCCCTTCTCCCAGAACTTAATGACATACAGATGCTTCTTTTTCCTTCCAGAACCCCGCTCTTCGCAAAGACTTCTTTCACCTCTTTGTTTGTCTTACTTTGTAAGACATCTTTTGGAGAGCAGAACAAGATTGTGCGCTCTCGCTGATGTGTATGGCCTTAGGTCCCCTTACAGTGTGAGCTCTTGAAAAGGAGAGGTCAGAGCTTTAAGTTCTTTAGCACTTGTCTTTTATTGCATTGAGAAGATGTTCGAGCTGGGGACAGTGACACATCACATGCCTGTAACCCCAGCACTCTGAGAAAATGAGGCAAGAGGATCCCAAGTCTGAGCGTAGCCTGGGCAATTTAGTAAGTGACTTATCAAGAAATCCTGTCTCAAAATCAAAGCAAAAATATAATTATAAAGGGCTGAGGTTTGTAGCTCAGCGTGAAGGCCCTGGATTCAATCCCCAGTACCACAAAGAAAATGAAAATGTGCAATGAATATTTGTAAATGAACAAGTGTATTGCAGAGTGTCAGGCAAGTTCTCGTGCTCCAGCCTGTGGCTGAGGCTGAACACAGAAAGACCTTGTGGTTGTGTAGACGGCATTGCATGGGGCTGAGGGAAGTGGGTCCAGGGCTCACATTTTCCACCACCTACTGGCTGGTTTTAGGAAAACATCATCTCCTGGTCTCGTGCTCCCTGTGCGTAACTCGAGAGGACTGGACTAGGTGATCAACACCTAGAACTTCTGGAGTTCTAGAACTTAGGGTTTTAGCAAGAGTCCAGGTACATTAAAAAAGCCTTCTCCACATCTAAGTTGTTGCTATGGAGGTCATGTCAGTGAAATCGTGCTTTGCAGAGTACTGACCCCACCAAGTACTACTAGGTCTCCCACAGAGAGGAAAGTGGAGTAGAGCACTTGAAGAGGTGGAGAAAACAGAGAACGAGGCTGTGCTGCTCACCTAATGCAAACAGGGAGCCCTGGAATGGACACATTGTGTGGGGACTGCACCGGTTAGTACCCTGTGGAGCAAATGATGCTTTAGCACATGTTTTGGGGAAGTTCTGTGCTGATGTACAGGGTGGCCTGTCCACTGCCAAGAATCTAGAGACTCCAGGTGTTGCCCCTGACTGCATTAGACTCTTCCTAAAGGAAGCTGCTAGTAACAAAGAAGAGGGGATAGGGAGGCAGAACTATAGTTCTAGGCTTGTTGTTGCCCTGGGTAACTGACTCTGAGCGCTTCCTTCTAGTGATCCAATGAATGGGGTGGGAATCAGACCTGACCTTAAGACCCTAGCAAGCCCTCAGTTTCAGGGAGAGTGAGAGAACCATGGAATGCAGTAGTAAAAAGCAAAAAGGAGTTCTGGGATTTGGGGATCATCCATTGCATACTTTACCTCACTCAGTTCTCACAGCCAGTGGAAGTGAGAGATGTTACCATTTGATAGCTGAGATGCATGGGCCTCAAAGAGAGTAAAAAATAGACCCAAGCAACTCAAATGATGAAAACAAACCCACAATGGGAATTCGGGTCTTTTGGGCCCCAAAGCTTGAACTCTACATTAAACGTTGCTATCTTAAAAGAGATTTTTTTCATTTGTCTTGACCCTGATTTTGCTGACATTGTTTAACTAGTCTACTCTGTGATCTACGAGCCTTAGTTTTCTCCTTTGTAAAATGAGAATAATGATTTCTCTATTTTCTTGGGATTATTATGATGATAAAATAAGCGTGATTTTTTCCCCTTTATTATATTTTTCTTCCCCCATTCAGTTCTCAAACCAAGGTAAACTAAAAATTAAAGCTGAATATGTCATTTGTTTTTATGTAACAGGGTCAACCCCAAGCAGGATGTTGAATGTATTTTATAGTTCCCATGATACCCTGTGAATTTTGGGAGAATATGCATACATTGTCTGTTTATTAAAATACGTAAGTCAAGGAGATGGCAATAAAAATGTAGCAATCATGTTGCTGTGTCTTTGATTGGATTTGAGCACAGCAAACCTTGCCTTTTAATTTGCATTATAAATAAAATGTATGAGAAGTATATCTTAGAGGGCCAAATACAGCCCACGTTCATTTTTAGCTGTCCCTGTTGGGGAAAACTTGTGAATAGGAGAAATTCCTGTAGTCTTCAGGATGCCTATGAGCCATGTGATTAGTTTGGGTAAAGTGACTTGGATTTTCTCAGTAAACCTCAGAAATGCAATTGACTTCCCATGTGCTTGTTTTACTGGCGAGTCAAGCCTGGTGGGAGAGTCCCATTTGACTTTGAGGTGGAAACCTTGGGATTTCAGGGCACTGTTCTCAGTGGGATTTAGGAGCCGCCTGACAGGAAGGAGATGGAAATGGATGTCCTTCAGATACCACGAGGCGGAAGTGTGTGTTATTAACATCGCTACTGCTGAGGGTAGACATGGAGGTAGGCTGCATCTTACAGCCTCGCCTGAATCTCATTTCAAACTTCTGCTTGATGCGGGCACTGTCATATGAGTGTGTCATTTCTGTTGTGAAACATTCCCAGACTGGGCAGCCCCACATTGGGAGGATTTTGTATCCTCAGCCTTCTCTCTCTCTCTCTCGCTCTCTCTCTCCCTCTCCCCCTCCCCCTCTCTCCCCCTCCCCCCTCCATCTCTTTCTTTCTTTCCTTCTTTCCTTCCTTCCTCCTATTCTTCCTTCTTCCCTTCCATCTACTCTGCCTTCTCCTCCCCTATTGTGTCTCTCCTCGCTTCTTTCCTTCCTTTTTTGTCACATTGGAGATTGAACCTATGGTTTTGTGCTGAGCTACACACCCAGCCTTTTTGATTTTTATTTTGAGGTGGGGTCTCACTAGTTGCCCTGGTGGGGGTCAAACATGTGATTCTCCTACCTCAGACTTCCAGACTGCTGGATTACAGACATGTACTGTTACACCAGAGTCTGGCATAAAATAATGTCATTCACTCTCAAACACAGTGCCTTTTCTTGCTGACACATGCATTCACCATAGTATTTAATAGAATCCCCCATGAACAGGGCCATACCTGAGCTTTCTCTGTGCTCCCAGGGTGATGCACGACCCAACACAAGGTCATGTTGAAGATAGTAACAGCTAACTTTTCTCGAATGCTTAAAGGTGTCAGGCATCCTTTCAAGTACTAAAGATGGAAGAGCTTGTTTGATCTCACGACATTTCTGTGGGGCAGAGGCTAATGACAGCTTTCCTTTCATAGATGAGGAAACCAAGGCCACATAAATAAAGTGGCTCACCCAAGGGGACCCAGAAAGCAGAGGTCAAAACTCAGACCCAGGCAGTACAGTTCCAAAGCTAGGACCTATCCAGAGGCAGAGGCAGACAGGGCTTGGGGTACAACATGTTCACTAGAGATGGCATGTGAAAGGAAGCTGGGAGAAGCAGGGCAGTGCAGGAGTGGATACTGTCCCATACGGTTGATTTAACCTGGGCTCAGAGGGTTGCAGCTTTATGTGCTACCTTGCCTGGCCTCAAGAAATGGGATCCCCTACGGAAGGGCATGACTGAAGGGAGGCAGATCCTTTCATCTAATGCAGACCCAGATGTTGCTGGTATCTGGAGGCTGTGTGTACTACACCCTTCAGAGCTGGCCAGCAAGCCCTTCCTTACAGGGAATCTGGACGGCTCATATCTGTGTCAGCCATGTATAAGAGATTGCCGCTCAGGGAAAACACGATAATCATTTGTCAGTTAACAGAATGTTTATTAATTATAATAGCTGTAATGATGGCTATAATGTAGTGAGTCATTAATCATCATTAGAATACACTGAGACTAATACTATATCATATAACCTCATTTTACCAGTAATAAAATAGAGGTTTACTGAAGTTAGACAACCTGTCCAGGATTGTCTAATAAATAAGTGGGAGAGGTATGATTCTTTCCCAAACCTTTCTCATGGCAAATCCACCTTTCTAACCTCCAGGTTAGCTTTTACTTTCAGCTTCTCTAGCACAGATACTGTACTTTCATTAATTTTGTGATCTCAAGCACCTGGTGATGCCCAACACATGGTACATATTGTATATGGATTTGTTGAATGATCAGTTCATCTTCCAATTAAAAGGCACATTTTTAATAGAAACTAGAAAAATAATTTAGTAATTTAGCAATTTTGGGGCAGCAACTTAAATTTGATAAGGCGTATTCAGCCAGAAAATGTAGTCTGATGTCTTTTCAAACCTAAAAGATGTTAATGAAAACAATGGGAGGAACAAGAGAACTCACACACACACACAAACTCAAGCAAGGAGCTTGCAGGAGTAGCTAGCTAGCACACGCGGTACATCAATCAGGGGAGGGAGAAACCACATGCTCCAATAGAGAGAGCTACGGGGAGATTTCCAGGCAGGCATTTTAGCATGCAAGTTTGTCACTGACGAATCACTACACTACTCTTGTTTCTGAAATGGGGAGGCTGTAAAGACTATGCTTGAGTTTCACTCATTGTGGGCATGCGTTAATTCTGTAAAATTTAGTTGGAGGTGAGAGCCTCCATCTAGCCAGACTGGTGGGTGGGAAGTGCAGGAGGAAGGACTCTGCCCCATAGGATGAAATCCACTGTGAGATAGACTTCCTCCTTTATGGGAAGTGCTCCAGCAGAGGCCGAGTCGGGGTACACTGTGTGCACCCTCTGGGTTGGAGAGAACACTGGGTGGGATGACTGCAAAGGTCAACACACTCTGACAGTTAGTGACTATGAAAGGCATTTTGATCCTTATTTACACTTTCAGTTTCTCACACCAGACACACTATTCAGTATTTACATGTGTGTCCTATTTATTTCACGTAAGGGTATGGCCTCAGTGTGCATCCACTTAGCTATAAATGTCTCTAGTTTCTCATCCTTTATGGCACAGTAGTACCCCATTTTATGAAAGAAAACAAACACATCTTCTTTATCCAGTTTGTTGCCAAGGTTTAGCCATTACAAACTGTGCCACTGCAAACATGGTGCACATATATCACCATGGTATGATTCCTTTAATTCCTCTGGGAAGACACCCAGCAGGGGAATAGCTGGGTCAAATGGAACCTCTAATCCTAGTTTTTCGAGGTATCTCCATATTGATTTCCACAGTGCTTGCACCAGTCATGAATTAGTCCTTAAGAATGGTAAGGGTATACACACTCCCACATAGCTAGAAGTTAAGATGAATTTGTCAATACAAAGGTGTTTTGCAAATTGTACATATCATAGTGTGGGTTCCTTAGAAAACAAAGCTTGAGACCAGGACTTTGGTGCATAATGTGGTTGTATCCTCAGTACTGTACTTAGGAAAGAGTAAGTAAAACTGATGCAATATACATACAAGGTCCCACACAGATGGTAGCCACAGCAACCATTTCTACAGAAGGGTGAGGATTTTACTGAGGATAATGAGATGCTAGGCAGAGGAAATCATATTTCAAACGTTCTCCCTGAGACAGAACATGAGTACTATCTGGGAAGGACATTATTTCTTTTAAAAATTATTATTATATTATAATTATTGATGCATATTAATTGTACAAATTAATGGCTTTCCACTGTGGCATTTCCATACATGCACACATCCAGCTTTGATCCAAGTCCCCTCCTTTCTGCCCTCTGGGGACACTGTTTGTGCTTGCAGCTGAGAATGAGAACCGAGGGAGGCTAGAGAGGCAGGCAAATTCATGAAGGCTTTTAAACCACACCTGAAGAAGCGGGGCATCTGTAAATGCCCTGAACAAGGGCAAAGCAACCCTAAAACTGTGTGCAGAAAATAAAATTGAAGTCAGTAAAAGGCCAAGAGAATAAAAAAGGTCAGAAGCAAATAAGAAAAGTACCCACAAAAAGCAGAAATGCAAGCAGGAAGGATATTCCAGCTTGAAAGCCTTGGTTTTTCTTTTTAATGCAAGATGTAAGAAAAATGAATCTGAAAGGAATTCTGCCTTTTCTTCTCTTTCTTTTTCCTTTCCTTAGCTCTTTCTCCCTCCCTCTCAGACACCAAACACATTTGAAAGGATTCACAAATTATAGATCCCATCTGACCTCCTTACTATTGGAAATTCCCCACCAGGAAGTGCATTTATAGTTCACAAGACACAGTTGTAGTGAAAGCCCAAGTTCAAATGCAGGTAGATATTTATATCGTGCACACTCCAATGACCAGCATGAAAAGATCTTAATTGCTGTTTAGGAGATATGCTCGGGAAATGAACACAGATATCAAGACCATTTTTTTAAATTAAGAAATTCTGATCCCAGTGCTGAAATAGTAAGTTCCTTAGAGTAACTTGAGGGTACAATGTGGCTTACACCTCTGTGCTTTTGTGTGTATTTTTCCCCTTACACTGAAACCCTAACAGTCTACACGGGCTGCTACTCTTAGCTACCCACCAGCCCCACCCCTCTGGATGATGTCTACATTATAATTTGTCTAGTTTACATTCCCACAAACACCCTGTAATTTCCCTAGCATTGGTAGAAGCCCAGCACACCTCGATATTCAGTGTGTATAGAAATACTCCAGGACCTTGTGAAAAAAAAAATACAGATTCTGATTCAATGGGTCTAGGGTAAGACTGAAATTCTGCATTTTTGACAAGCTTGAGGATGCTGCTATTGATGATTTCTGAATCCCTCTTGGCGTGGTAAGGTCTTAGCTTACCCTATAGTAATCATCAGTTTATTTCTCTAAATTGACTCTTAAGACCAAGGAATTTTTACTTTTCTAAAATTCCTGTGGCATAATACGTCTAACACTGAATAAGACACTCAGTAACCTTCCAGTGAATTAATGTGTTCATGAGGACAACCTAAATTGCTAACACAGGTAGTCACCTTTCTTTGTTCCCAAGGAAAAGAGAAGCTCAATAACAGTGGGAAGGTGATAGAATCATAATTCAGCACAGCTCTGTGACCTGAAAGTCTTGAGTGCCAGTCTGGATTCCACTTGCTTTCCAAAGCAAGATCACAAGGCAGGTTAGGCCTGAGAGAGGAGAGGCTGAAAAACCATCACAACTCTTCCTAACGCTGTTTTAAGAGATTGGTACTATTTATAGTGTTAGCCTTAGAGAACACAGCTGATCTTGAGTTGCAGGAAATCCTTGGTCTTGAGAGATTTGGACCACACTCCAAACTGTGACATTTCATACCATTCTCACAGCTGAACAAATATGACATATATAATTTCCAAGGCCACCACTGATTTTATGAATTAATTCTTGGGATTTATGGTGTTTGGTACTCTCTTTTTAAAGCTCCATGCAATAGTTAATTATTTAAGCTGCCTTACAACCCTCGGCTTAAGGACAGGGATTTTATTCTGCCCCGAGCCTGAGAGGAGGTGGGCAGAGAGAGGCAGAAGAGCTGTAGCTATCAGAGGGACAGGGAAGACATCAGGTTCCCTGAGTGCCCAGAGTGTTGTCCTGGAGGAAAGTTGAGCCTGTGCTGCCGGTGGGTAGGGGAGGGGCTTCTCAAAAGATGTCTTAAATCAGGAGATGAGCCTGCTAAGGCCATTTCAGATAAGCCATTAGCAACAAGAGACTAGCTATCATTTTTTAATAATTAACAAATATCGAATATCAGACAGTACTCTATGACATTTAGCCTTTTTCCTTTTATTCATAGAGAAATGTGAGTTTGGCGATGATGATAAGATAGCAGCTGTCCCTTCCTGAGACTCACACTGTGCTGGGCACCACACGTCTTACCTCTGGAACCTCATGAAGCGAGTGTGGTCATCTCTCCTTCACAGAAAGGAATGGAATCATCCACGACGCTTACTTAATATGTCATAGGACTGGTCTTTGAATCTAGGACTTCTCTGCCTCCGGAGCTGGGCTCTCTCTCTCTCTCTTCGTTCTATTGGCAGTCGGTTTCTTCATTTGTAAAATGGGGTATTTATAAAATCTGTGATAATGTCCTGGATTCAGTAAGAAAAGTCAAGAGCTTTACAGTAAGAAAAGACCTCAGTTTGAATTGCATCTTAATACTTAATAACCATAATATCTTACGTAGATCACTTAACTTTCCAAACCTCAATTTTATTTTCTGAGAAGATAATAATATCTACCTTGTGGTTTCAGTGAAGATAAAATGACATAATCTGTACAAAGCTTCTATTTTTTAGCCCTTGATGCAGAGCAGTACTTAATAGAACCTGCTTTTTATCTTTTCTACCCCCTCTTTTTTGAGATTTTTTTCCACCACTTTCTTCTTTCCAGGCTGACTCCCAACAAACAACATCACCTTCCCAAGTGCTAATTAAAATCTTGTAGTTTTTCTTGGAAATTCTTACCCTTGTGGTCCTCATTTAACCAATGGCCATTCATCTCCCATGACACAGTCAGTGACATCCAACATCTTCCCCGAGACTGACTCTCATTTTAAGTCCCTCTTGTGTGTGAGGTGTGTTCTCAGTTACTTACTATTTTAAGAAGCCCCATTGCTTATTTCCTCGGACTTACTCAGGACCAGAGTTCTGGCAAACTCTTATGCCAAATTCTAGGAATTTTACTGAGAGATGATCTCTACACCTATTCAAATAAAGAAGGAAAGGAAGATGATCCACTTGAGATGAATCATTCCAAATGTCTATCTGTAGCAACTGGGGTCCTTGCCTTTTCAGAAATTGAATTTGGCACCCCCTGGAGTCCTTTCTTTGCCATCAGGCAAATGTTAGGTAATACATTTAATCAGGTTCCTCTGCCTCCACACTCCCACCCCTACACCAGTGGAGTCTGGGAGAACTATTAACTTTCTCAGCAAAGCTCTCTGAAATCCAGCCAGTCATTCAGGTACAAAAAAGAATGGTAAATAATAAACGTCATAGTGAACAATAGACTCTCATTCTCCTTTTCTTACTATTGATAAAGAGGCTTTGGCTTTTGCAGAAGACCACAGAGGGGGATTATCCAACTCTTACTGAGGCAGATGGCCAGAAACTTCTAAAATATGTCTTGTGACTATCCCATGTGTGTTGGCCTCAAAGCCAACCTTTCCTTTCCATCCTCTGGGCCATGGAGACCTTGTCTCTCTCCTCTCTCTCTCCTCTCTCCCCAAGACAGACCTTGGACCTGTCTCTCTCCACTCCACAGAGGGGGATTATCCAACTCTTACTGAGGCAGATGGCCAGAAACTTCTAAAATATGTCTTGTGACTATCTCATGTGTGTTGGCCTCAAAGCCAACCTTTCCTTTCCATCCTCTGGGCCATGGAGACCTTGGACCTGTCTCTCTCCATCTACCAGTCTGCATCAGGTACCTTTAGGAGTCACCTGCTTGGTGACACTGATAAGACTCGGATTATCCAACTCTTACTGAGGCAGATGGCCAGAAACTTCTAAAATATGTCTTGTGACTATCTCATGTGTGTTGGCCTCAAAGCCAACCTTTCCTTTCCATCCTCTGGGCCATGGAGACCTTGGACCTGTCTCTCTCCATCTACCAGTCTGCATCAGGTACCTTTAGGAGTCACCTGCTTGGTGACACTGATAAGACTCTGGGCTGGGGACTGATTACTGCTGTCTCTGAAGTGCTGAAGTATTCCAGATGGGTTATCCTGTCTAAGAGTGCTGCTTCAGTAATCCATATAATAACGCAGAGCTCTTTTTCTTGCATTGACTTAGGAGAAAGCCAAAAAAAGGAGGAAACAAGACTCTTCACCTCTATTCAGGACAGTGTTCAATTCTAAGATATTTCCATTCCTAGTTCCTTAACATACAAGAGTAAGAGAATTGACAGGGAGGTTTAGCACTCTTATATGGATCTAAAGATATGCCAGAAATTATCCTAAACTCTTTAACTACATTCATTTATATAATCTTTACAATAATCTTATTAGACAAGCATAGCATTTTTATTCCACTATTATTATTTTGATTTTTGAGACTAAGCATTCAGAGACTAGGTGATTTACCTGTGTTTTAAGTAAAGCTCCAGAGCTGGGTTGCTAAGCAGTAGTAAGCACACAAAGGTAACAATCATTTTACATGAATGTTTGAGTTTGCAATGAGTGTTCATATGTATCATCGCTTTTTCTCATCCCAAGAATTTGCTGGAGAAGGCCGCACATGGTAATTATTCTTTTATCATCAGGAAGTTCTAGTGTTGATTGCTGAGAGCATAAACACTGAGTTCAGACACGGGCTTGCATATTGGCTCTGAATTTCTAAGTCTTCATCTCTTTACCAGTAAAATGGGACTTTAAATGCCATTTTATAGTATTGTCATGAGTTTTGCTTTGTTTTACTGTGGATTGAACTCAGGGCCTTCACACTGAGCTACAATCCCAGCTCCTTAAAAAAAAAGAAACAGAGTTTCACTAAGGTTCCCAGGCTGGGCTTACACTTGAAATCCTCCTGTTTCAGCCTCCCAGAGTGCTGGGATTACACGCACACACCATCTCACCTAGATGAATTTTTTATGAGTAATGAAATAGTGCAAAACAAGAACTCCACAGTGCATGGATAAGTGTTAACCACTACTTTTCCTTCTTCCCTTCTTTCCATAAATATTGGGCCTTGCACCTGTTCTTGTACTAAGTCAGTCTTCTCTTCGCCTCTGCTTCAGATGATGGTGGTGCTATGGTTTGGAAACAGCTTGCGCTCCAAGAGCCCATGTGATGGAAGCTTGGTCCCCATTGTGGTGGCATTGGCTGGTGGTATAGGGTTTACTGAGATGTCCTTAATTCAATTAGGAAAGTGCCCTAGGAAAGACTGTGGGACTGTAGACTCATATCCTGCTGGGAGTGTGACATTTTCCTCAGAAACAGGTTTCTTCCGTGATGTGATATAATAAGAAGGACCTCATTGTAGCCATGCAAAATAAATGAATGTTCTGGGAAAACAGGTTAGAGTTTTATTGGAAAGGATATGCAGTATAGTAGAATAAATACTTACTGAGCAACTTCTATGGCGTCAGATTTTGCGCTAGAAAGACAACAGAAAAAATGACAATGATTATGTGCATTCTTCTCTCTTAAAGGGCAACACACCCCTGGAGATCGAGATTTGTGTATATGTGATCTCACGTACCAAGTGAGAAGCCTGAGAGTGAGCACTGGGTGGAGAAAGTGATCTTTTTGTAGATCATTGCTGACCCATAAAATTCTAGGCAACGGAACTGTTCTGTTTATTCTGTCCAAAATGGTAATCACTAGACAACTGGTCACATGAAATACGGCTGGGGCAATGTACAAATTAGATACATAATTTTATTTACTCTTAATGAATTTAGATTTGAACAGCCTCTATAAGTAGCGGCTCCCATATTGGAGAGGATACCCTAGGAGATAACACAGCAAGTGGCTGACTTTAAATTTGAGCTCTACTCTGTTTGACTGAAAAGCTGGGATTTCCTGCAAAGAGTGAGAAGGCACAGTCAATGCTTCCAGGCTCCTTCACAGTGTTTTCTCCCCTTGGGGGTTGGTAGAGGGACTCATTCCCCACTAGTAGGTAGCAGGCAGCCTTGTGGCAGAGCGTGGTCTGCAGAAGAGCAGCCCACGCTTGGTGTATGCACTTGTTATTGTCCCAGAGCTGGAATGGGGAATGTGAGTATTTAGCCTTCCACATCAAATTCTGATTTCCGTAGACCTCCTAGTGTTATCGACACAATAAGGAGGCCAACGGAGGTCTCAAGCAGGGAAGACACCTGAAAATCTTTACTAAGAAAAGTGGAAGAAGGCTACTAGTTACCAGGGCAAGGGCTTATAAATCACGGGACAAAAGGTTTTGAATTTCTTTTCATCCATGCTCAGGATGTCAGAGGCCACATCACCAATAATATGTTTGCTGCCAGCCTGAGTACAAAGATCTGATGACAGTTTTCCCATGGCCCAGGCTGACAGAAGTCTTCAACATTTTAAATGAATAGTACCACATTTGCCTTTATTATTGCTATGATTTTTATGAATTTATTGTTGCTATGATTTAGTTCGTACAGGGAAGGCTGGACTGGGCAGTTATTAGAGTCAGAAGAATGAAGAACACACCCATGGAGAAATGTGTGTGTGATTACAAATAGTTTTATAATTTCTGAAAATTATTCATTAATCTAGTCATTCAATAATATTGATGATTGAATTTACATTTGATCAAATAAAGAATCAATAGATGAACTCTAGGAAGAAAATAGAAAGCTGAGATCTTCAAGATCAATTTAAGGAAGGATAATCAGAGGAAATTTCTAAAGAGACGATCTTTAAACTGTACTTGAAGGATGGAGAGCAAGCCATGCAAACAGACTTGCAAGAGAATACAGCAAAGAAGAAATAAAAACAGGTCTGATGTAATGGGAATCTGGAGCATTCAAGCAAAAAACCCAATAAAATGGAGCAGGAGTCAAGGATAATTATCACATTTCTTATGCTTATGATGTGTTTAAGAGGAACCTTTGAGTAAGTGAGTGGAGTAGCACAAGTAAAGCTCAGAAGAGAAGTTTTGTTAAAAAATATTTAAGATGCATCATTCTCAGATGGTATTAAAATCATGGGACTGGATGAGGTCACTTAGACATAGTTCTTTAAAAAGTGACAAAAGACTAAATACTGAGCCTGGGGAACTGTATTATTTAGAGATTAAGCAAAAGAACAAGAATATACAAAAGGAAGTAGAAACGACTAGCCCAGAGGATGAGAAAGAAAACAAAGCTATAGGGTGTCATAGAAGATATGGGGGGAAAAAACTTGTGTTGAGGAAAAGACAGAGGCCAGGTAGGCCAAATCCTACTGAGAATTAAATACAACAAAGTGTCTGTTGGTTTTGCAGAGGGGGGAACATTGGCAAATTTAATGGAAGTCCCACTGAGGCTGTAGGGAAGAGGGCTGGTTGGAGTTCACCAAAGACTGAAACAAGAAGTGTAAAGACAGTGATGTATGTTTTATATTTTCCTTTCTGAACCTTTGTGATGAAGAAAAACAGTGTGACAGTAGCTAGAGGGGGATGCGAAATCAAAGGTTTCTCTGATCAGTAGCCCTTGAGAATGTGCTCATGGAAATGATTCAACACAGGAAGGAGATTAATGCTGAAGAGAAACAGGATAATTGAAGGACTACTGTTGCTGAGGAATAAGAAGGAATGAGACTGGGTAAGAATGAGCAGCTGGCTCTCTAGTAGCAGTAGAAACAGAGCAAAAGAAGCATCCAGGGGAAGAGATATTTACAGACTTGGTGAGAGAATGGGGAGCTACCCATACATAGCTTTGTCCTATCACTGAAGCTAGACAAGGTCATCAAATAAATATGACTATAAAAAGAGAGTGTTTGAGAGGAGCAAAAATATGAAGTCAGTGTCTTGGAAATGTGGGGAAAAAACTAAGAAATGAGTCTCTCTCTTTTTTTTAATCAGTGTTGAGTGCCCAGTTGAGACATGAGATTTGGGATTACAATACTAAAATGAAATGGACTCTTCATTGTGTAATTTTTCTCAAGAGCAAGCGTGGAGAAGATAGCAAGTTGGCTTCCATCAGAGTTGAGGGGTTTGATCTTGTGAGAAAAGGAATTATTTAGAAAGATAAATTATGGAAAGCTTGATAAATTTGGTAATGGATTAAGGACCATCATGTATAGGTGAGGAGTGGTTGCAGGAAAGTGCTGGCAAAAGTAAGCAGGAAAGGATGGAGGTGGTAGTCCGGGAGGATGCTTGAAGGTGAGATTCTGGAGGTGGAGCATTGGCTGGTGATGCCATGGCTCAGGAGTGACCGTAGGGATGAAGAGGGTCACTTGGAGAGAAGTGGTCCAGAACCAACAAACTGGACTGCTCAGTGCGCCATCGAAATGGCTGATGCCATTAACAAAGATGATAATAATGCAGGTGTAGGGGTAGAAAGTTTGGATTATTCAGAGTTTGGGATGGATCCCATGCTTCCTCTTTGATTGCTGAGATATAACCTTTTGGTGGAGTCAGGGATCCAGATTTTGAATCCCATCGATCACTTAAGATCTGAGATAGATCTTCCTGGGTAGCATCTTCCTTTCTTCCTTCCTTCCTCTCCCCCTCCTTTTGTGTCATTTTGGAATTTTCCTAGATGTGCAGGCATCATGAAAGGAATGAGCATATAGTAGTGAGAAAAGAGGCATAGGATTTGCCTCATAAAGATTATGCTGGAGAGAGAAGCAATCCAATAATTAGACAAATGTATAATTATAAAACGTAAAAAATGTTGTGAATTAAAGTATCAGTGAACATGAGAGTCTTTAGCAAGGGAACCTTCCTTTATAAAGGGGGAAGGAGAGCCAGGGATGCTTTCCCTGAGAATGGAAGGTTTGCCGTGAGACCTTGAAGGATGAGTAGGATTTAATTTGGAGTATGGGGTGGGGGAAAAGGAGTTAAGGGCTATATTCCAGACACAAGGACCAGCATATGCAAAGTCCCAGGGGTACAAGGAGCTCATACTTTGGAAAAACTGACATAGAAGGCTTGTCTGGCTGGATCTTATAGAGTGAGGGTATGAGAAGGAGAGGAAAAGCTGGGCAGAGGCTAGAAATTTCAAAGAGACTTAGTTTACGTTAAATGTTTTGGTCTTTAATTTGAAAGCAATAATAAAAAATTTGAGAGTGCTTTCAAATGAGTTTGTTAAAAGTCAAATTGGAGGAGAAAGACAGGGAAATGATTCGTAGCCAAATGTATCTTTGGAATAAAGGATGTTGGATGGAAAAAATGTTAAAAATGTTTAAAAAAATGTTAAAATTAGGGAGGAAAAATAAGACTATGATTGTGCGAGTGAAGGGGTTTGATAGAGAAGGAGGAATCAAAAATCACAGCAATTTCAAGCTCGTGGCATCTCTCCATGCTCTAATTTCTTCATCTCAAACAAGAAAAAAAATGCATGTGTGAAAATGCCTTGTAAAGTTGTAAATTGTTATTTTTGTTATCCATGGAAATATTCAGAAATGACCTATATATGAATAAGACAATTATTACAAGGTCTTTCTGCCAAAGAAGATGTTACAGTACTTGAAGTCGGAGACTAAATATCAATTAGCATTTGCTGTCGTTCATATGATACTGTGCTCATCCTTTCATGATTAGTTTTGCTTTCACTATTAAGCCTAGTGCTTCTTGCCTTCCCATCCATTCATCACACTTCCTTGTTTGCCTTTATGTGGCAAGAGCCTGGCCCCGGAAGTCTCTGTTTCTAAGGTTCCCGTGTCAGCCAGCTGCCTTCTGACCCAGTTTCCCCAGGGAGATTGTACTAGTGAGAGACTGGAGGCTGCCTGGCAGGCAGTAGGCAGAACATTTTCTGCTTTCCATGACCCAAGTAGCATCTCGGGCTCTTTCTTTTCCATGGTGTATGGCGAATGACAGCTGCCCTTGGAGACAGGCAACCTTGACTCTTGGCGCGTCTCTACTCCCTACTGTGGCCAGCCTCTGAGATACCTCATCATCTCCTCTGTGGCTTCCCACCCTTTCATCACCTGTGTAATCAGTTTATTACATTAGATTTTTCTGACTTAGACACTTAGGGCAGTTTTGTTGAAGAGATTGTATCCTGACTGGTACACACACACACACACACACACACACACACACACACACACAGAGGACAAATTGTATTGATTATTAAGTAGAATTCCTTTAAACCTTTAAACCACGTAATATTTTCATGTAAACTTTGAAGCTTAAAGGTATAATAAAAAGAAGGAATCTCAATATAAACTAATTCAAAACCAGAAACAAACTTAGGATGGTATCTGTTGTGATTTAGCAATAGCAAGATTAATTATAAATGTTTTCAATTAACTGACCTTTCCAGTTGGAATAAATGCTGTCATTGAATGTTCTTTTAAATAGTGTTTAGCTCATTTGAATTTGAAGAGAAAACATTCTTCTGCAGAGAGAGGGATAAGAATCATTAAAAATCAAATAAACAACCAACATACTTTGGAAAAATTTGCCGTTATGTCATAGCTTTACATGCTATCTTGGCAAATTTGTGGATAGTTTCAATTTTTTTGGTTCACTCAGTAGTGGTTTTGTATAAAACAGCAAGATCATTGGCAATGATTCTGCTTTGCTGCTTCAAAATTTATTTGGAAGTTTCTTTGTGTTTTTTGCAATAGCCTATTTTTCTAAGATAATATTATTAATTGGTTTACCGACGTACTTAACTGATTTATCAAAAAATTTATGAATTACCACTATATTATAATAATACTTAGATATAGAATAACTATTTGATGGCTGTCTTTGTGCAAGTTAAAATACTAAGTCATTAAAGTTACTGATCTATTTAAAATAATTTATTCAGATAAAATTTGAATAACACATTAAACATTTTAAAGTGAACAATGAAAGGCATTTGGTGCATTCATAGTGTTGTGTAAAACCCGTATCTATTTAGTTACAAAGTGTTCTCGTCACTCCAAAGTAAAACACTTTCTCCTCCTTCTTCCTGCCACTAGTCCTTGGCAGCCACCAGTTCCTTCTCTGTAAATTTATCTGTTTCAGAAAAATGGAATCGCACAATATGGAACAATTTCTGTTTGGCTTCTTCCATGGTAAATGTTTTGTTGTTGTTTGTTTTTACAGTACTACAAACTGATTCCGGGGCCCTCACAGTGAGCTACCTCGTCAGCCTTTAAAAAGCAATGTTTTTTGGAGACAGGGTCTCAGTAACTTGCCTAGCCTGGGCTCAAACTTGCAGTCCTCCTGTCTCAGGCTCCCAGAGTGCTGAGATTACAGGCATGCACCATCATGCCCAGATTAATACTATGGTTTTGAAGTTTATTTTATCAGTATCTCCTTCATTTATAGGGTTAATCACCCATATGCACAATTATACTACAATTTGTTTATCCTTTCATGTGTTGATGAACATTTGGAATGTTTTTCCCTTTTAGCTCTTCTGGACAATGCTGCTAAATATATAGGTACATTGCGCTTATTTGCATACCCATTTTCAACTCTTTTAGGTATAGACCTAAGAGTAGATTTACAGATCATATGGTAATTTTATGTTTTACTTTTGGAGGAACTGCCAAACTATTTTTCACAGCAGTAAACATTTTACTTTCCCAACAGCAAGGTAGAAGAATTCCAATTTCTCCACCTCTTGGGCAATACTTGTTCATCTTTTAAAAAATAAAATTAGTAGAGTCTATGTAATGGCTGTGAAAGGGGTGTCCCATGGTGGTTTGGATTTGCATGTCCTAATGATTAATGATGCTGATCATTTTTTAGTGTGCTTGATGGCTTCAGCAGAAACATCTATTTTATCCACCCCCCCCTTTAAATTATTGTTTTTGAAAATGTTTTTACTGTTTACTTGTGGGAATTCTTTAGGTATTTCTGCTACTATGTTTTATCTGCTATATCGTTTGAGAACATTGTCTTCCAAGCTGAAGGTTGTTTTCTCAGTTTCCTTTTAAATGTCTGGAGATAACAAAAAAAGTTGATGGATTCACAGCCAGATTCTACAAGAACGTTAGAGAGATTTAGCACCAACACTTTTCAAACATTTTAAAGAGGGGGAATACTTTTAAAATCGTTCTTGGAAGCTACATATTATCTTGAGGCCAAGATCAGACAACTATCCAAACAAAGAAGAGAACTATTGGCCAGTTTCCCTAATGAACATAGATGCAAAAATCCTTAACAAGATACTGGTAAACAGAAAGTGACAAATCATCCAAAAGATCACTCACCATGACCAAGTTGGCTTCATTCAGGGATACAAGGAGGATTCAACACTCACAAATCAATAAATGTCATTTATCACATAAATAGAACCAAGGGAAAAAAATCATATGATCATCTTAATAGATAAAGAAAAGGTCTTTGACAAAATCCACCATACATTAATGATTAAAAACCTTGAAGAACAGAGGTATAGAAGGACCTTATCTCAACATGTTAAAAGCCACTTGTGACCAACATATTGGCAACATCATAAAAGCCTTCTCTCTAAAATCAGTAGCAAGACAAGCATGTCCATTATCACCATTCCAGTTCAACATAGTCCTGGAAACATGAGCCAGAGCACTCAGGCAAGATAAAAAGACAAAAAAGGATACATATGGGAAAAGACAAAGTCAAAATATCATTATTAGTAGATGACGCAATTCTTTACTTACAAGATCAAAGAACTCCACCAAAAGACACCTAGAATTGATAAGCAAAGTCAGAAGTGTTGCAGAATGCAAAATGAACACATAAAAATCAGTAGCATTCCTAAACTCTAATAATTTAACTTACTAAAAAAGCAATTAGGAAAGTACACCATTTACAGTAGCATAAAAGTTAAATACTTAGGTATTACCATAACTAAGGTGTGAAAGACCTCCATAACGAAAATTACATTAGACAGAAAAAGGAAACCAAGGAAGACATCAGAAAAGGAAAAATATCCCCTGTTACTAGGACAGGCAGAGCTAACATAATCAAAATGTTGTCTATACTACCAAAATCAACACCGAGTTAACATAAACCCAATGAAAATACTAACATCATTTCTCAAAGAGCTAGAGAAAATAATCTTAAAATCTGTAAGGATCAAAAGAGACCCAGAATAGTAAAAGTAATCCTGGCTAACAAAAACAAAGGAAGTAGGCTGGGGGTTTAGCTCAGTGGTTCCACTGCCTGTCTTGCAATCGCAAGATCCCAAGTTTGATCCCCAGTACAAAAAACAAAATAAAACAAAATAAAACAAAACAAAGGAAGTAGCATCACAATCCCAAACTTTATATTATACTACAAAGCTACAGTGATGAAAACATCATGGCACTAACCTCAAAACAGGTATGTGGATCAATGGAACAGAAATGGAGAAGCAGAAGAAACTCCAGGCACATGCAACTATTTGATCTTTGACAAAGGGGCCAAAAACATACAATGGAAAAAAAGACAGCCTCTTTGATAGATGTTGCAGGGTAAATTGGATGTTCACATGCAGAAAATTAAGTCAAGACATGTATATCTCACCATGTACTAAATGAAAATAAAAAATGAAAGGTTTAAATGTTAAAACAGAAACCCTTAATGTGCTGGAAGACAGAATAGATAACTTTTGAAGATGCAGGCCTAGACAAAAGCTATTGGACAGAATCCCAGTGGTATTAGAAATAATACTGGGAATGTACAAATGAGATCATATGAAATTTAAAAACTTCTGCATAGCAAAGGAAACAACCAACAGAGTGAAAAGACCATTTACGATTTTTGTAAACTATTCCATAGGCAGAAGACTAAAATCAAGAACATATAAAGAACTAAAAAAAAAAAAAAAGACCTGCCAAAATAAAAGACCAATCAAAAATAGGCATCCAAAATGAATAGACACTTCTCATAAAAAGTACCCATGGCCAATAAAGACATTAATAAATGCTTAATCACTGCTGACCACCAGGGAAATGCACATTAAAACCACGCTGAGATGCCATCTTATTCCAGAAAGAATGGCTATTATAAAAAAAAATCTAATAAGGAGGATGTGGGGAAAAAGGAACTGTACTACATTGTTGATGGGAATGTAAACTAGTACAACCATAAAGGAAATCATTGTTGAGATTCTTCAAAACACTAAAAGTTGAAATTCCAACTGACCCAGCTATCCCCTTCCAAGTATCTTCCCAAAAGAATTAAAAATCATCATATTACAGTGATACATGCATACTCCTGTTTATAGCAGCACAATTTATAATAGTTAGATCTCAGAAACAGCATATATGTCCAACAACAGATGAATGGATAAGGAAAATGTGGTATACACAATGGAGTACTACACTGTCACGAAGAAAGATAAACTTGAGGCATTCATAGGTAAATGAATGCAATCTAAGAACATAATAGTAAGTGAAATAAGTCAGACACATGAGCTCAAATATTGCATGGTTTCTCTTATATGAGAAAAATATATACATGTATGAGAGATAAACAGAGAGTAGGGAAAAATTCACATACTTCCCCAAATGATATATTCCATTGTTTTAAAAATATTTCAATTATATATACTAATTTATAGTTTCATTTATATTAACAGCTTACCTTAGTTCATTGAAAAGAAAGTTTGTGTTTCCCTTTTTATAAGAATCTTTTTTGGTTTATGTCTTATACTGAGTAACTCCTTTGAAGATAATGATACACAGTGTAGTAACTACTATTATTCTCTTATTTGGTTGTGACATTTTCTTCCTAAAATAAAAAGGAAAAAAAAAAGAAAATCTGAAATTTAGGGCTGGGAGTATGACCTAGTGGTCACGGGCTTGCCTAGCATGAGCAAAGCCCTCTGTCCAATCCTCAGCTACGCCACTGTTCCCTGCACAAAAAAGAAAGAAGAGGAGGAACGAAGGAAAGAGAAAAGGAAAGCGAATCTGAACATTAAGTAGGAAAACTTTCTTTCCAGGTATGATGGGTGGCAAATGGCAGGTGTAAGAGAGCTGGGATCCACTGTGTGGTGCGTCTGTGCCAGTCGTGGCAAACCTTGCACACGTGTTGTTTGTTTTTCTTTTAAGACAAGATGCTAAATGTGTGCATTGCTTCATCTAAACTAAAAACCTTAGCATTCGGGTTTAACTGCAGGGTTAGACCTTTGCAGTAAATATGTGGATTTTGGGTCACGGTCTGGGCACTTGTCTCTAAAAGGTTGGCCATTCCTGGTCTCCACTATTCCATCAACTTGCTTTCCTAGAGCATCTTAATATGTTTGCTTAATGATATGAAGAGGGGAAGGGAGAGAAAGGAAACCTATGCTTGGTGTCTGAATGCACAAAGTACTTCCACATGTATCCGTACGCAGTTCTCACACCCAGAGCACGATGTTGGTGTCTTGATATTCTGATGAGCTCACACTTCACTGTGTGTCACTCACCCAGCAAGAGCCAGTGGCACAGCTTTAGTGATCCCGGATCGGCTCGTCTCCTTGTGTTAATCTAGCCCTCACCTGGTGGTGGTACAGTAGAAGAAAGCCCCCAAAATGTCCTCTTACGTTTTAGGAAATCCGAGCATCTGTTTCTCACTCTTGTGCTGCATTTCCTTCAATAATAAATCCCTACTTTAAAAAAAAATCACTCCTTCAACCGTTGTCCTTTTCTGACAATATTAACCCCCGACACCGCAGCACAGCACTATGGAGACACTCTTCACAGCTCCAGTCTCCAGCCCACTGGCTCGGTGCTGTGGGGTAGCTCTTCTAGCCACCTTGGATCTTTGTCTGGTGTTCAACAAATTGTGCCCCTCCCATCCCTGCCCCTGGCATACAGACAGGAAATTAAGACCTAAAGGAAGTTCACCTCTGACCTTTAATTCACTTTTTAATAAAAGCATGCCGAGTCACTTGCATGTTTTATGCCAGACTCAAGAAGAGACAGCTTAATGGGCCTTTGAAGGAAAATCCATCTGTTCCCATTCGCTGGTGTTTCTTCCATTGTGTCAACCCTCTGAGCCAATCACCAGCCCAGGCCATGTCTGTGTTGAATGGCCACCCAGTGCCCAACTATATATAGTAAATACTCGTAAACCTGGACGGTACTCAATGAATATTAGTCGTTCTTCAAAAGCAAATGACGGTTTCCTTATCCTATATACCAATATACATTAATGATGATGTTTTATGCTTTTTGTATCAAATTTTCTTAAATTGTTGGTGCAGTTTATGTGACACTTTTATTAGACATGGCTCTTTGTTTGAGAAAAAAGCCCAGTGAAACTAGCTTAGAAAACAAAGGGAGGAATATATTAGCTGACATAATAGCTACAGTTATTAAGATGTTTAAGAGCTTGCCTCTTTCCCTGTTTTCCTGTTTTTCCCTGAACTGACTTAATTCTCAAGGAAGTTCCTATGTCAGTAAGTTGGCCAGTGGCATCCTGAGGTAGGTACCTTACCAGTCTGGCACTCTGTCTCTGGAAGACAAATCTCCTCCTCGTCCTCCTCCAGAATCCCAGGACTCCCTGTACTCCTTTCTGAAACAATCACAGTAACTACGCTGGTGTTAAATTCTCACTGCTTGGATCTGAGTCACAAGCCCTGCCTTGGAACCAAGAGAGAGACTCAGCCCTCCCTGAATGACATAGATTGGGACTGCAGAAGGGGAATCCCCACAGAAAATTTGGCAGATACATCCGGATAAGGGGAAAAGAGAATGTACAGGCAAAACAACAGTTACCCATCACATATTTGGTAGAGTCTCCAATAATTTAGGGAGCAGAAATTCAGCACATAAAATTGTAAGTTTGACTTTGTGGTGTCAGATAAAAGCAGTGCCATTCTTAAATGTTCTACAGTCAGAGAAGATGAGTTTTGAATTAGAAGATACATTCAAAAAGATTCTTGCTGGGGATTTAGCTCAGTGGTTCCACGGCCTGCCTTGCAAGCACAAGGGCCCAAGTTAGATACCTGATACCAAAAAACAAACAAACAAACAAAAACAATTATTTTGAGATCTCCTTTACACTCCTGTGAGGAAAAGTCCTGTCTAGATTCTTATTTTCACTCAGCTCATTGCACTGTTTGTGTCGATCAATTTACAATTCAGACTGCTCACGGTGTACCAGATATTGTACACTGGGTATAGGATGCTACATAATAAAACTATTCCGATCCCATAGAACTTACAGTGTGCAGGAGCTTTTGAAGTGTCTGTAATTAATGCATATGGCTTGTGACTCGCTAGAGATGCTGAACTGGTGCCCTCGAAATACTTTGTGTTCAAAGAATGGAGATGCACATATATCCACTGCAATAAAAGTATTTGGTTATTGAATAAGTGGAATAATGATACCTGCTTGGATCTATATCAGACACTTTTCTGATGACTACTTTATCCTTGAACGGCTTCTGCATTGTCCTTGCCATGTGGAAAGGAGGGGCCAGGTATTCACTCGGGTCAGACATTTGAGCTTATCAAAGTATATCTATTCCACCTCTATAAAAAGATCTGCAACTTATATATGGGCATTTGTCACACCACAAAATATTTACATATATAGTTTCTTCGTATAAACCATTGGAAGAAAACCTTAAGGGCATCCAGGGAAGCTGTAATGATGCCATTCAATCTGTCTCCTGTACCCTTTATACACTCCATATGCATTTCCAAGGCCACCATTTCTTGTGTCTTTACCCCTTGAGGATTGTAAATATAGAGCCAAAGAGAAGCCTGCATGCTTGTGAGTATATTTGCACGTGTGTGTGTGCATGTGTGCACACGGGGAGCTGGCGGAAGGTGCTGGTCTCAGAGCCTTTCAGCAGGCTGTTGGTAAGGGGTGAGAGGCCAGGAAAGTTCCCAGGGAGAGGGTAGCTGTGCTGCATGAAGGGAAAAGTAGGGTACAAGAAATGCTCTGACCTCGCTTTGAATCCTGGCCCTGCCATTTAGGATTTGTTGCCACATAAGTCATGTTTCTGTTACTGAAGCTGAGAATCTACTTCACAACACTTCATGCCCCTAGGACTTGTGTGAAGAGCAGCGAGGGCAGTGCTACCCATGCAAATGGCTTAGGGCACTGCGGGAGCTGCTCCCTGCTGAGACTCCACTCTGCACACTGCTCACCCTCGCTCACGTTTACTTCGGGATTCCCAGCTGTCTAAGCATGGGCTTAGTGTAAACGTGTCTCCCCTTCATTTCCTGGTTCAGTTTCTTCTCACCCATCAAGTGCTTCCTCCAGGCTCTCCCACGTTCTAGGTTCTGTGCTAAGTGCTGGAGACGTGGAAGGCAGAGCAGCAGAAGGAGAGGAGCATAGATTTGGAACCTGGACCGAGTGTGAATCGTGAAGTCTGCATAGCTTTGGTACAGTCTGCTCACCTCTCTAAGCGGCCACAATTTCCAGGATTCACAGGAACTTTGCTGAGTGCTAGAGGGTACTTGGGACTCAGCAAATGGCCATTATTTTCCCTTCCATCTGAGAGCTCATGATTCAGAAGTGCAGATAGGACATTGCTCAAGATTTTCCAAATCAAGGGAGAGATTAAGTGTTGGGGAGGGCCTAACCTCTCAGTGGCTGAACACAAGTGACTTCACCAACCTCACACAGCTGCCCTAAGGCAGAAAGCACTCAGGAGCCCAGGTTTCCTAGGAAACTTCCAAGAAGGTAGAAATCTTTTGGCTTCCTAAAAGATGGTGGGCCTGGTTTTTAACAATGCTTCTTGCCATGAGCGAATTTTCAAAACAGGAAACGAGGTGAGAAATCTCACACTAGTTTAAAGAGCATATTCAGTGTGCTGGTAGGAATGAAAATAGTGTGTGACTTTTCTTCTCAAAGGAAATAATTAAATCTACTTCAGGGAGCAGGATGGGTCAGAGGAGAAGCCTAGTTAGTGTCAGAACATTGCTTATTGGCTGGCCAGTAAGGGGTTGTTCCCTGGTGGTTTCCTCCCGGGTCACCAGACAGCAAATGTCGCCTCCATTATTCAGCACTCACCCTGTAAACAGCCTCCTTGACTGTCTCTTTCTGCTTCCCTTCCTCCCTCCAGGAAATGCTCTGTGTCATTGTAGCTGCTTCTGTGTGGCTCCTTCACATGAGGACATCCTTGGAGTTGACCTTGAGTGGCAGGCAGACGCAGGTCGGGTGGGTGTTGGGGGATCCTCCATCTTAGGCTGAGTTACAGCCATGAAAGATAGCTGGCCCCAACCCTTGGTACCTGTGACTCCTACTTTAATAGAAAATGGGATTAAATGAAGGTAAAGGTAGGGAGATCAAGGATTACCAAGGTTGACCCGAATTATAATGACAAATGTCTTTATGAGAGTAGCAGGAGAATATTTAATGTGGAGCAAAGAGGAAAGGCAAAGTGACCACAGAGATCAGAGACTGTCTGGAGAGAGACAGACGCGGTGGAAACCACAGACTGGAAGAGGCCAGAGGCCTTCTTCTCCACGGACACCTGGAGAGCCCCACCTGCTCCTTAATTTCAAACTTGTGGCCCTGAAACAGAGAGAATGGATGTCTGTTCTCTGAAACCACCAAATTTGTGATAATTTGGGACAACAGCTATAGGAAACTAAGACCCACTGTCTCCCTTCCCAGTGACCCCATTATTCTGAATACTACTGAGAAAGCTGAAGCTCCATTTTTAACAAGTAGTCCTACAAAAACAGTCCTGTTCTCATGGTAGGACATCGCCAGAGAAACCATGTGTCAGCGCTGCAGTCTTCAGAGACCCTCCAAACCCAGACTGTGAAGATTGGGAGACGGGCAGAGTGAGGGTGCTTGCCCCAGGTCGCTCAAAAAGTTCGAAATACAACCAGGAAAAAGACCTAACTTGAGACTCCAGAGTTGCCCTGACTTTGGTCACGCTCTCTGTCCACACAGGTGAAGGACTGCACCTGCAAGCATTTCAGGCTGTGATAAGAAAGGATCTACTTAAGCTTGCAGGACCAACTGGCCATTTTTATAAAAAACAAATCCTGAATTTTCCCTTTTGCTCTAGTTAACCAAATCCAAGAGACATGTTAGGGAACAGAAAGGGGGCAAGTTTTCTTCAAGAAACAGATATGATTAAATAAATTGGAAAGAGCCCCTGATGAGCAGCTTCAGTGAGGAGTATGGCTCTGGGATCGCAAGGCCTGGCTAGAATTCTGCACCTGCCACTTCCTACTTCTGTTCCCTTGGATGAGTGACTCAGTTTCCCCAGCTGTAGAGTAGAGGTGGGAATGGTACTTCCCCCAGACCGCTGTGAGTGGTGAGTGAGAAGTCACCTATAAAGGTGACTGACCCAGTGCCTGAAGACTAACAGGGGTTCCTTGTTTTATTTCTATTTTGGATGTCACATTTAATCTTTTTAAATATTTCTATTTGGCTATTTTACAATGACTCTAGAATTTCTTCAGTAATCAGAAAAGATAGTAAACACGATAAACTGCCTGCCTGGCAGTGAGCAGCGCCTGTTGTGGGCTGCTAATGCCATTATGAGTCTCCCAAGGCTAATGGGAATCCATGGACCTTTCTTTTGGAAAATGCATGGCTGTACATGTTTGTTAAAAGAATACATAAACAAGATAAAAGGCTACTTTTTCTGGGGAAAGTGAGTTGAGTCCATTTCTTTAACCAAATCCTGACCCACACAATGGCCTGACACTGTCTGGAGAACTGAGAGACAAGCATCTAGTCCCCTCCCAGGGACTCCAAGTCCTGTGATGGGTAAATAGCTTGAGCTTGTTTTTAATCTAACTTGTAGGGCTCTTTTGGGCTTCACAGAAGGTTAAACATATGAAAGTACTCAATAAGCAGAAAGCAAAGTCAGGCAAGAATACTATGAAATAAATGTCCCATCAGTTACCAAGGTCAACAAAATATACCTTCATAGTATATTTCAATTTTGCTCATGTCATTCCACTTTTCATGACTCATCCTGCTAGAACAGTGGCTCCAGGGCCCTTACCTCCAGTCTGGTCCCTGGCTCCCAGCCCCAGAACAGACCTGGCAAATAGCTAACACAATTTGACCTGATGGTTATCTTTTCTTGAAGGTATTTCTGTACTTCCTTCTGGCTACCTCTGGCCAATTTCCTTCTGATTGATGGGCTGACACTCTGAGCCTGTCTGCACTTTCAGGGGAGAGGGAATGGTTGACTCTTTCATTCCCTATGCTAAGAACTCTGCTAGATGAGTATAGTCCCTGCTTTCAAGGAGTCTAGAGCTTAATAGAGAAAAGAGCACTTATCATAAAATGGTATTATTAAATAGAACGAGGATGATGCTATGGGAGCATATAACAGGCGAATCGCTAATTTAGAAGGAGTGTAAAGGACAGCTATCATGAGAAAATGGCAGCTATCCCTGACTTAATGGTGGACTGGAGTGGCAGGGCAGTAGGGATTAACATTTGTGAAATTCCGGAGTTCCTGCTTGATTCCTTCTTCCTGTCCCTCAGAGCAGGATGCCTCAGGTCACCCCAAAAAGTCTATTGTCAAGTTGCAGATAAATCCAGGCTGGCAGAAGGCAGCAGGATGCAGGAGCACAAACACTCAACAGCTGTGTTATTCTGCCTGGACCACCATAGTTTGCGGGATACTTGGTAAGTTACTTATCCTATCTGACTCAAAATTTCTGTATCTGGCAAACAAAATGATAACCTTTTGAGATCATTTTGAATGACTAATGTAGCAATTAACATAAAAGCACTTTGGAAAGTGCCAGCCATATGGATTAAAGGGAGAAAGTTGGTCATAGAATATGTGATCAACCAAGGAATAGAAAATGCTGATTCTACCCACGGTGACTCCCTTCAAAGCCTCGATTGTCTTGAAATTTCAGAAATCTCAGTGTCTCTCAAATACATATGCTTCACTTATATTTTAAACATTAAGAGCTAATTTTAAAAAATGACAACCTACTTGGCTAAGTTATCTCAAAGAAGATAGCTTTCTTTCTAAATAATATCACTGGAATTCTAGATGGCTTAATGGAACCCAGTGTCTCCATAAATCTATGGCCCTGGGCTGACCACATTCTACCCTGGTTGTATGTGATGTTGCAAATTGATTTTTGGATTGGATTCTATGCACCAAACGACCAACCATAGGCTGGCAGAGAGCAGCTGGCTTGGACTCAAATCACGTTGCATTTTGAGTTTATAAAAACTACATTGCTGACACTAGTATGGAACTAAGAACACCAAGTGTCATGTGTGCTGTGCAATGATGATGAATTTCTGGGCGGTAACTAGCATCAGCACCACAGGCCTTAACCATATTTACCACTGGATGAGATGGCAGAGATGCGTGGCCTCAATCTCCGGGTGCTTTGATACCTGGATATATTTTGGAACATCTATGAACGAAGCACACCAGGCCCGACTCTGTCCCTTTGCCAGTTAATCATGGGTCACTCCCGGCTTGAGGTGCAACTGCTCTTGTAGTTGCTCGTGAGCAAAGATAGAGGGGAGCACAGCTGTTGGATGGATGGTGAGTAGCAGAAGAGATCTGGGGGATAGTTGTTCCCTTGCAACAAGCTTACTTAATAGCTGCAAGCACAGAGGAAGTTGTAAGGTTTAAATCCATCCAACAAGTAATGCACTAACTTGGTGACTGAATTACAGTGAAGACTGGGTATGTTACTTATTATAACCATCATCAGCAGGCATTGAAAATAGGATCCAAGTTCACCAAAGATCAAAAGGCCTGGAAGAACAACACATCCTTTTTCTTTATGTTTCCCACAGCATTTCCTCATAATCCCTCTGGACTGAGCACCAGAGTTGTTTTCCTAGTTACGAAGGCCAAATCACAAGCAAAGGGCAATGGGGACAGGCCATCCTTGGAATGTGCAAATGGCAAATGCCCAAATGCCCAGCTGTGCGTGTGCGTGGGAGCTTGTGTTCGTTGCTTTGTTTGTGTGTATTATACATGTACTGTGGCTTGTGTGTGTGATAGTGCATTTGTGGTACATTGTGTGTGATGTGTGCATGTAGTGTGGTGTGTGTGCAGTGTGTCAGTATGGCATGCACAGTGTGTGAATGTGTATATTTTTATATGAAGAGAGATGGGGTATGTGTTTGTTTGTACATATCCATTCACTCCGTGTTTGAAATGGAACTTTTCAACTGGCAATCTTCAAGGGTCAGTCTAGCTATAAATGTTATATTAGCCCAATACTATGCTACAAGAGTTCCAAGAAGGCTGAGATTCACAAGAAGGATGCAGGATATTTGTCCTGGGGACCAGTTTCCATTGATGTCTGTTACGCGGCATAATTTAACCTTCCAGGTGCCCGTGAGTCAGAGTTTTAGTACTCTTGTCTTATAAATGGGAACCCTGAGGTAGGAGGCAAAGTAGCTCTCCACGGTCATGTAACTGGAAATTGATAGGGCCAGGTCTAGTGGTGAAAAATCTGCTAATCTGAGAGAATACATAGGTCAAGCAACAGTGTAGACAGAGCTTAGGAGCTACAGCCAGAAGATGTAGTAAAAAAAGGACTGAGATTAAAAGACAAATGTTAGCCCTGGAGACCCAACGGGAAGTTTTAAGAGAGTAATAGAATTCAAAGGACTCTTATTTTGGCCTTCTGGGAAGACTAAGGGGGAAGAACAGGGAAGTCAGCTTCCACAAACAGATCACTGTACACACCCTGTATTCAACAACAGAGAGCTGGGCCAGGTCAAGAGCATTCATGATTAAATTCCCTTGGGTGTCGCTTTCCAAGGACAAGTTTTAGAATCTATGTGGGACAAGAGCTTGGGCTTTCTTTTTTATTGTTGCCCCTGGATTTTGATTGCTATCTGCAAGGGAAACAGACAGTGGAAACTATTTCATTGGGACTGATGGAAAAAACACATTTTTACAGTGCCCTGAATAGCAAAGCTTGGTTATTGTAATCATGAATAAGGTGGGAGGAGGAGAAGACTTTGCAAAAAATTAGAGAGAGAGAGAGAGAGAGAGAGAGAGAGAGAGATAGGGGAGGGCTCCTCAGATTGGTGAGAAATTTCCATTGTTAGCCCTCTTCCTGCATCATGCCTGGATCAAGATAGTATATGTAATTAGACTTCAGCCAGAGGAGCATATTTAGGGCTTATAAGTTCTGCCCAGGTGATGGAGGGCCTCATCTGTTTCTCTGTTTCATATTCTCCACTCATTAGCTCACGTCATAGTTCATTCACACATTCTCTTGTGTGTCAGGCTGTGAACTTGGTGCCAAGATAGCAAAGGTGCATGCATAATTTTCAGTCTAGTAAGGAAGAGTAAATGTAGGTAATTACAGTGTGTGACAATGCTAGAGTGAAGGTATAAAACTACAGGAGGAATACTGAGGTCAGATTTTGCGCTATGCATATAGCACAGACTGAATATACTCCCTGTCTTCTGTGAACCTCACAGTCTAAGGAAAAATGATTTTTCTGGAAGGTTCTTGAATGAACAACACTAAGCCCATGAAAAACAAAGTCTCAGTTATTGGTAGGGTCAATGAATGGGAGATAGATGAAGACAAAATATCTTAAACTTCAGGGTTTGCAAAGATAATTCAACAACAGCTGAGGGACTTATAGAGACTGGATTTTGCATCTCTTGAGCCAGTGTCTCCTGACAGTCTGCTTAGGTGGCAGTGCTCTTTACTAAAGTGGAGGATATGGGAGGGGAGCAGTGTGTGAGAAGGATGTTAGTCTTTATTTTGAAATCAGTTAACTTGAGGTATGTACAAGACATCCAAGTGAAGGTGTCAAGGAGGCAATTGGGTGTGTGTGTGGCGGGGAGTCAGCAATGTGTTTGAAGATGTATTCAGGAGGTGTTATCCTGGAGGAAGTCCTTGAAATGAAGACCTCTGGTGAAAAAATCACCTTGTCAGTGGTCATATAAGCTGTCAGTGAGTTTTATGCATAACTATTTTAGATTAGAGGATAATGAAATCACAAGAACTCTAGCTGACACGGTCATTTAAAGAATTCCATAATTCATTTAAAACAACTATATATAGGAGTTCTTGACTCAAAAGTAGTAATTTGGTCATTAAACTCAACTCAGAGGCCATGCAATAGTTCATTGCTAAGCACGTCCATTTCAGACTGAAGGCCAGCCACAGGTGGGCTTGTCACCACTGCTGGACACCATAGCTTAGGGTAAAGGGAGCAGCTTTCTGGTTCCAGGCCACACTAAATTTATGTCCTGGATTTTCCACTTATGCCATACACAGCCACCCAGTCCTTATTGATCACTTTTACCCATCAGACTATGCCAGGGGATTTTGACCCATGTAGAGCTATTCAAATATCACATCTGACTTAGTAAGTTAGTGATTTTTAGTAAGTAAAGAACAAGGCTAGTAATCTACAATTATTTAATTTTCTGCATTTCTGTGACTTTCAAACAGTCACATTTTCTTTTTCTTTTTGGTCATTGTATAACACCTAGAATCATGTCATTAAATTGTTCAATTCTGGGTTCGGTTCTTAGTGATAGTTACATTCTGAAAAGCTGCTGGGATTTTCCACATTCAATAACTCTTGATAGTTTGTATGAAAGTGAGTTGCCCCTCTGTTGAAACGCCTATTTCCCAGGAAGAAGGTCCAGACCTGGGAGACCAGGGATATACACAGGGCTTATAAGGCTTTGTAGTAGATTTGGAACTGCCATATCCTACCCTCTCATCTTCAGGGGCTTTTGTCCATTGGTCATCCAAACCCATTCCCCTGTTTCTAGGGAAAGAGGCCATGAGCTACATGAATTCTAACTTCTTAAAAGTCAGACTCTCCAATGAGTTAAGTACAAATGAATTAGAACCAGATGACTGAGTTTTCTTGAAAACAAAATGTCTAATACATGGAAGAGGAGAGAAGTCTTTGTCAAGGCTCCCAAACCTTGACATCAGATGAAAATGTGGCTACATCTGATGAAAATCGCCTTTCTTTGCTTTCGGCTACTTCTATCATTGGAGAAACTGACAGGGTAAGCAGGGCAGTGTGGAATAGGGGTCTTAGTACCCACAGTGCTGTGACTAGTTGAACATTCTTCAGCCCTTGTTTTGTCCCAAGTCATTCTTGGCAGACAATTTAAATAGGGATGAATAAAACAATCACAAGGAATCAACTCCAGAGAAAATTCCAGGCATAGACTGTTAACGTGCATTTCTCTCAGACTGTGATATGACTCACATTTTTAGAGTCAACTAATGTCTCCCGCATCCTTATTAAATGCAAAATTTTTGTTATGGTTTATATAGAGATGCCACCCCAAAGCCTCAGACGTTCATAGGTAGGGCTTTCGGGGAGGTGATTGGATCAGGGGGACTATGCTCACCAGTGGACTAATCCTAGTCACCAATGAGTTTATAGCTAAATGTGATGTTGGAAGATGTAGCCTGGTCAGAGGAGGCGAGTTATGGAGTGGGGTGGGGTGGGATATGGCCTGAACGAGTACATCTCCTTCCCCACCACTCCCTTCACTCTTTCTGCTTCCTGGATGCCATGAGGTAAGTAGCCCTCCTTCACCTGGCACCTCTGCCGTGCCATCCAGGCCAACTATAAATTGTACTATAATTCAGAATAAATCTTCCTGCCTTAAGTGATCTGTAGTTTGTCCCAGCAACAAGGAGAATGACTAAGATAGTTATTTCTCGACCAGGCACTTGTATGGTTCTTCTCTTGCTTTGTCACCACACACACACACACACACACACACACACACACACACACAGAACTGTGATGTGGCAGGATCATGAATGTGTGACAGATAAGTGATCTCAGGGTCATTTAGAATTGTGCTGTCCAGCACAAGAGCCACTAGCCATAGTGGCTATTTAGATTTAGATTAGAGAAAACTAGATTACCAGTCAGTTGCACCAGCCACACTTTAATTTCTCCATTGCCACACGCGGCTAGTGGTGGTTTTCTTGGACAACACAGGGAACATTATGCCTTCCATCGCAGTTCAGGTCTTTGTCTTCTATACGGTTCCCAAAGCAGCATAAGTAAAGATAAAAACAGAAATACATTACTTTCACATGAAGGAGTTAAGCACCAATGGGTGACGTGTGGGAGGATATTTCTCCCTCTCCGTGACAAGAAAAGAAACACAAGGAAAGTCCCCTGGCCACAGGCTCTCACAGATTCTGGAAACAACACTCGAAGTTTGCTGAAATTACAGGACGTTTGGGTTCAGAGCATCCATGCGGGTCTGATTTGTGGCGGGAACTGTGTGTCTCCATGGGCAGAGCGTGTGGCACGGAGTCAAGAAAAGCTCACCATCAGGTCACCAGCTTTGCCCGGTGGCTTCACCAATGTCGCTCCCCTTGAAAATTGGGGAGGGTGGAGTAGGCAGGTGTGCCGTGTGTGTGCGCATGCGCGCGAGTACTGGGGTGATTTTTTTCCCAACATGTCTTGTATGTTTTATGATCTTTACAGATGTAAGACTTCGCTGTGAAGACAGGGAAAGGGGAGGCTATGGTATGGGGAAGAAGGAGAAAAAGGTGCAACCGACTGAGGCAGGAAGCAGAATTGTGTAGACTTAATTGGCCTTGTTTTCTAGCGTTTAGCTCTGTTCCCACAGGGTAGCAATGAATAGGCCCATAAAGGTAAATCGTTTTTCACTGTTATTGGACCTGGAGATGAAAGTTTCATTGTTATTCTTCCTTGGAGCTCATGCGGCCACTCTAAATATTAACTCTTTTCAGCCTCAGGGAACCACTTCGCTGGCCTCAGAAGAATGATCCAGAGTGTTTGTAGAGACACTCAGGTTACAAAGAATTATTCTGTGTTACCCCAACTGTGATTCGAGCTTCAAAATAATCTTATCAAGTGTCCACTGAAAATTATTATCCTTATTTTTCTAATGAGGAAATGGAGTCCTGGATTACTTACGTGCAGTTCTAGAAATACAGTCAATTGGAGGCCTAAGAAGGAAGAGAAGGACACAAATAGTTACTGATTATCAGTTCCTCCAGCCGCCATGTGGAAAGGACCCAAAAAATCTCAGAGAGGGGCCGTATGTGGCCAGAGTCATTCAGAGGAGGCTCTGCCAACCATGAGGGGAGTCACAATTTGAAACTGAGGCTGCCTGTCACTAAAATGAATATTCCTATCCACAATTCCACCAGTTCTCTGTGTATCATAGCCAGGGGCCAAGCTTTGAAGGAGAAAAGACCTTGGCGTTGATTACCCCAAACCACTGACAAACCAAACATTATGTAAATGGGGACCCACCACACGAATAATAGTTCACATGTGTAAGGCACTTTCAAAGGCACTTTGCGGTAGATTCTTCAGCCCTCACAACAGTCTTGTACACTAGGTTATTATTACTGCTCCCATTTACAAATAAGAAAGTTGGGTTCAAGAGGTGAGTGCTTCCCTAAAGCCACACAGCTGTAGGTGGCACAGCGGGAATTCTAACTCCGATCTGATTGGAAAGGGCCGTCCTCTTTTAACTCTTGTTCGTCCCTTAATTTCTTTTTCATGGGAATCATTTCTGCTGTCCCTTATCTTAACCCTTTACTGGTCCAATTTGGTCATATGGGGTAACCAAAAGTCGCGTATTCATTTGCGAATTTTTATAAGACAATATAACCAGAAATGTAAAAATTTATCAAATTCATTCAACACAAGCACTGACAGTGGAAAATGGCATCTCCTGTGGCGATGCCTGGGATAATCAGTACATAAACAAATGTGCTGTCAGAGTGAGGCTCGGGATTCAATTTAACCTACTCTATTCAAGTCTCGTAACTGACAACCTAAAGTTCAAAGTGCTCATCCTGAAGTTCAAGATCCTCCAGCTTTCTAAATCTGTCTCCTTCTACCTCTTAAAACACACCTCACACGCCCGCCTTTCTTTCCCTCAGCACTCACTGATGCTTTCCAGTCCTTCAGTTGGGTCTACCCCAGCATTTTCTCTCTTCGGACTTCCCTTTTGAGAAATCTGTCCCTCTTTCAAGGACCACCTCAAATGCCACCGACCACATCCCCTTTCTGGCTCCCTGAGTGCAGTGGGCCCCATGTTCCCCTCTAAAACCCAGATTACGATATTTCCATGTCTTCCTCACCTGCCCCTGATCATCCAATTTAGATGCCCAGGTAAGGTCTTATTACTTTATCTGCAGCTTGCCACAGGGACTGATACACCTTGGGCACACAGCAGGCATGGAATGAGCATTTCCTTTAAATACAACAAAGTCTTATAATAATACCGTACTACCTTATGGAGTTGCCACCAAGAAGAATAGTGATGGCAGGTAAGGCAAGGATAGACTGACTGGGGCTGGCATTTTTGATCTCCAGTTTTCAAGGTGGGTTATTTTCCATTTAGGTGTGATTTTCAGGATAACATGACATAAGTTGCTTCCTGCCATGACTGTCCATTAGTGTGGTGGACAACTCAGGGCTTTGCAGTCTGGTGTATCTGGGTTCAAATCCCAGTGTGTCAACTTTATACCATATAGCCTTGAACAATTAGTTATTTAGGCTCCCTGACTTTCCCTTTACCCCCCTGTTAAAATCATGGCAGTGCCACCTTTCCTGCAGGAAGAATAACCAAAATGGAACAAGATGGGGGACAGGAAACTCATGGTGAATGTCGGTGGCTGGGCAGAGCTATCATAGCTCTGAATGATGTAGTCCTCTTATCTCCACATTTGGGTATGCATGCAATTTGGTTGCTCTAGAGTTTAACTTCTTTCCTTGGCGAACACTCAGTACTTTTGTTCGCTTTCTGCCATTTTCCATGTTTGTCTTGGTGCTGCTGGAATTCACTGGAGTGGTGACTTCAAGAACCTTTTCTTAAGATGCTTCTATGCTTTAAGAGGCAGTGTGTGGGAGAAAGAACATGAGGCAGAAAGAAGTAGGGGAGAGGGAATGAGGTTGAATCCAGTCCTTTAAAAACCCATTGAGCCTTTTGGGACTTATTTCCATCATTCGAGGAATGTTTGGCAACAGAGGGTGTCAGATCTCTCAGAGCTTCAATATGCTGCACATAAAAACTTTACTCTTACTCTCCTTTCCTGAGATATCAAATACTTTTAAAAACACCATTGATTATGAATGCAAGTGTATCCTTCTTGCCCCCTTCCTCCAACACACACACACACACACACACACACACACACACTCAAACCTCAGAGCCCCAGGAAACCCACAGTTCTGTTGTTTGAACATGTTTTCTTTATTCAAGTGGTTGTTTGCAAATACTTTCTGATTGTAACAGCAGCGAGGCCAAAGCCGCCTGTCCTAGTGGAGACTGAGTTCTTTCTCTTTGAGAGATGCTGTTTACTGAAATAAATTCAACCTCCTTCTTTATTTGGCCTTTCCCCTGTAAACAATCAAAACCAACTGGCAGAGTCTGGGAGCTTGGTTCAGTTCCATGTGGTCCCTGGCTTGCTCTCTTCTTTTCCTACTCAGCTGAGCTACAAGCGGTGTTGTGCACCCCGAATTCATTTGCAAGAGATAATGAATCCTCTTCAGGATTCACCAAGGGTTCACCATGCACTAAGCACTATAGGAGAAAGGGAGAAAGTCCATTTTGACGCTGAGCTCAGGAATGAGGAGGAGCAGGTTAGGGAGGAGCATCCAAAATCATTGAATCCAGAGTCCTTTGAGCATGGTCACAGAACACTTGTCCCCTGAGTAGCTTCTTTGAAAATGGCCTCGTAGCAGAAGAAACTGGGAGGTGGGGAGAGGAGGCAGAGCTTTTGGTCTGAATTCTCAATGTGCCTGAGCATATAAAACATTAGGAGACTTGCACTTTAAGACATTTCTGAGTTTACAGGATTTATTCAATGAGGTGACTTATGCGGGTGTGTCCAGGTGCATGTGTAAGCACGTGTGTGGAGAAAACCATAATTAGCAGGGGAGTGACTTTTCACCAAGGCTGCACCCACTGGCCATCACCCCAGGTGTACCTTCTAAGAAGGTAGCCATTCAAGGTGGAGGCCACCAGCGGCATCCGGCGCACTCACGTGTTGTTTGTTTATTTGTTTTTTGGTTTTTTGACACAGGGTCTCACTATGTACTTGAGACTGAACTGGAACTCACTATGTAGCCCAGGTTGGTCTCAAACTCACAGCAATCCTTCTGTCTCAGCCTCCTGAGTGCTGGGATTACAGGCGTGCGCCACCACGCCCAGCTCACATGTTGAATTTGACCTGTGTGCTTTGGCCCCAAGGTGTTTCACAGTTCTGAATCATTTACCAACATTTAGAAGTTGGGAGTTTTCTTATAAAAAGCCAAGACTCTTGCTTTTCTTGAAAAACAGGAAGAGGCAATACCAGGCCGGTCTGTCCTGGTAAACAGCAGGAGCCCAGCTGCTCCCCTGGGGCAGGACAGCGACTCCCCAGGTCATCACAGTCCCATCCAGACTGACTCTGATGTCTCAGGCTTGGCCCCGCATCAGTCTTTGAGCTGGTGACAGCTGGTGCAGAGCACACACATCAGGCCCATGCTTGCACCCTGGTGTCTTCTTCTTTTCATTCCCGACAGGTGACTGGTGTATTTGGTTAGGGTCAGCGTCTCGGCATAGTGATTTACTGGGTGTTTCTGCAACCTCTACTCTTGCATTTCTCAAGGATTTCCTTATTTAATCTTTGTAAAAACCTTATAAAAAGGGCAGTATCATGATATTCTTTTGTGTGATGAGGAAATGAGAGCACAGCATTACAATAACTTGCCCTAAATTATACAGTTAGTAACTCAAGTTTGAATATAGAGAATAGGCTATATTTCACAAAACTTTCTTATCTAGGAAACGTGATTTACTTTTTAAGTGTTTTATTTTGAACTTACTTTAGTCTTATGGAGCAGTTGAAAAAAACAAACAAACAAGAATTCCCTTATATCCCTTATCCTGTTAACATCATAAATAACTGTAGTTCAATTAGCAAGTATAGGAAATTAACATGGGTAATTTGAAGCACAGTCTTTTGTATCTGACTTCACCCATTTTAACATGAATATTTGCCTCTCTTTGGGCCAGGATCCTGTCCAAGATCTTCCTCTGCATGTAGCTGTTATTTCTCCTTGGTCTTCTCCAGTCTGGGCTTTTCCTAACTCTGATACTTTTTTATTTAGTTATTTATTTTTTTGAGACAGGGTCTCACTATGTAGTTGAGACTGACCTGGAGCTCACTATGTAGCTCAGGCTGGTCTCGAACTCACAGTGATCCTCCTGCCTCAGCCTCCCGAGTGCTGGGATCACAGGCATGCGCCACCACACCAGGCATTCTGATACTTTTGATGGATATGGATTAGTTATTTTGCAGACTATCTTTCAGTTTGGGTATGTCTGATATTTTCTCATGATTAGACTGAGATTGCATCTTATTTTATTAAGAATTTTAAAAATGATATTATGTTCTCTGCAGTGCGTTACTTCAGAGATTGCACTTTTGATTTAACTTGCTAATGATAATGTAGATCGATCATTGGGTAATATTGGCCTGCTGAGTTTCTCTACCTTAACTCATTAGTTTTTTCTGTAGCAGTTGATAAATTTAAGAAACACAATTTGATGCTATGCAGATCATGTGTTTTTCTCAAATTTTTGTCTATTAATTTTAATACCTTTTAGTTTATCTTATCTGCAACAATATGCTTCTCTTGTTTAAGTAAAATAATTACAAAATGAATAGAGATACTGAAAGATTAGAGCAACAGTCAAAATTTAACACAAAATGTTTAAATGCAATGGGATATGATCAGATATATGACAAATGTATTAATTAAAACTGATTACAGTAAACTACACATTGCCACTAAGCCCAGTCAAAATATTCCCCCTTGTTTCAAACACACTTATTCTGTTGTCCTTAACCGTTTTCTAAAGTTGTCCTACAAGTCCTCCTTCAAGTCCTCCTCCTTATGAGGCGTGATCAAAAATACAGTGAATGTTGCAGTCAAGTGTCACCCAATACAAAGACATGTTCTGAATTGATTAAAAACATCGAAGGCAATTTTTATCAAATAAGAGTACTCTTTTGTGCCCTCATTCACTTTATCCAACAGATTTGGCATCTCTCGACTTCTGGCTCTTCCCCAAAGTTGAAATGATCATGAAAGGTAAATGTTTTAAATAGATTCAGGACTTTGAGGTAGCTATGAAAATGCAACTTAGTAATCAACATTGCCTTTTAATTTTCCAGTTGAAGTTGATATCTTCATATGGGTTGATGTTGTCACATGAATTGACTTTGATAACAGGCATGGGTTCACTATAACCCCAGGCATGCCCAGTTCCTCTTCGGTCACCTTTTGGCTTTTCATAATGGAGCCTTTTGAAGTGTCACATCTGTTACTAATCATTTCCTTTATCTTTTCTCTGTAAGATCATCTCTAGAACCTGACTTGTAAGAGGTCCAGGCTATTTTGACATGCAATCAACATATGTTAAAGAAAATTGCCCATTTAAAATTCTAACTGGAAAACACATACACAAATAAAAGTTTCTTAACTGTTCACACACACACACACACACACACACACACACACACACACGTGTCTCTGTGTGTGTGTGTGTGTGTACCAGGGATCGAATTGGGGACCTTGCAAGTTAAGAGGCAGGTGACAGAACCTCTGAGCTAAATCCTAGGCCCTTCACTGATTATATTTAAGAAAGAATTGACTGTTCCTTTATGGATAATGAGAGTTACTGTTCCTTTTAATTGCAAAAGAAAGATGTTTAAAGCAATATACTTTGCTTTTAGAAAGATAATATTTTTTAAATTATGAAATATTTCATGCATAAAGGAGCACCAGAAATAGTCTACCTTACTGTTCCTTTTAATTGCAAAAGAAAGATGTTTAAAGCAATATACTTTGCTTTTAGAAAGATATTTTTTAAATTATGAAATATTTCATGCATAAAGGAGCACCAGAAATAGTCTACTAATACCTAATATTCATAAGAAAGATTAAAAAGATATTTTGCCATATTTACTTCAATTTTTTTCTAAATAAAAAAGGAAAGAAATACAGTTAAGTCCAACTCTATGTGTCTTTTGTCAAAGGTATAATTTCCATTTTGCATGTATTAAAAATTTATCAGAGGCTGAGTTGAGAAGATTGCAAATTTGAGTTTTGCTTGGGCAAGTTAGTGAGCACTTTCAAAATTTAAAAAATTAAATTAAATTAAATAGGGCCAGAGATATAACTTAGTGGTAGGGGGTCACTGTGTTCAATCCCCAGGACTGCAAAAAAGAATCAGAAATGATATATTGAGAGTATTGTTTTACTACTTTTTGTATTCTATGTTATATTTTGGGTACTTATCTCTGTTGATCTATTTTGATCTGGCTAATTAATGTTTTTAAATGCCTTAATGTCATGTTAGGAACCAAACTCTCATCAGATTTTCTAGGCACCATATCTGAGTCTACTTTTACCTGACAGCATAACATTGGACAATTTACATAATCTCTTTGAGTCTTGATTTCTTCATACAAACATGGAAAAAATAGTAATACTAACACTCCTGAGTTACTGTGACCATTGCAGGAGATAGCGTATCTACATTATATAGAATAGTGTATTAGTTTTCTAAGGCTGGCATTACAAAATACTACTACCACAGACATTTATTTTTTCACATAGAGGCTGAAAGCCAAGATCAATGTACAGGTAGTCACTCTCTCTCTCCCTTTCTCCCCCCCCACCTCCATTTTCTTCAACTTGCAGATGCTATCTTCTTACTCTGACCTTATATGATCTTCTCTGTATGTGTGCACATTTTTAGTGTGTCCTTTTGGTTTGTTTTTTGTTTTGTTTTGTTTTTTTGTATCCAAATCTCCTCTTCCTACAAGAGCCCCAGTTAATTTGGCCTTATTTTAACTTGATTTCTTGTTTAAAAACACATTTTCTAGGCTAGTGACGTAGCTCAGTGGTAGATTGCTATGCCCAGCATAGATAGGGCCCTGGGTTTTGTCCAGTATTGGGGAGAAGGAAACACCATCTCCAAATATAGTCAAATTATGAGGTACTCAGGATTAGCGTTTTAGCATGCAAATTTGTGGGAATCATAACTGGGTCCTAACAAATGGCTTGGGTTTCTATTCTTTGATAATTTCAAAAGGGCCTGCAATAAACATGTTTGCATAAGATTCTTTGCAAATATGGGAGACAGTTTTCTGCTGTTTTTGTCTGTTTAGGATGGAAACCTAGAAGTGGGATTACAGGTTATATAGTGTAAAATCTTCAACCTTATTGTCAAATCACTCTCCAAAGTGATGGTCCCATTCATGTTCCCAGCAACAAGGTATAGGTATTTTTTCTCCCCACATCTTTGCCCACATTAGGGGCTACAAGTCTTATTAATGTTTGCTGATCTTAATACTGTCAGAAAATGTCTCGTTTTAATTGGATATTTATGATTTTAATTTTGTCAATATAGATTCTATTAAATAATGTTTGAATGTCTTTTCATAAGGTTGTCATTAAGCCTTTTTGATCCCCATGAACCAAGAATCATATCCTTTGCCTATTTTTCTGTTGAACTGTTTATGTTCTATAAACTAACAAGATACCTTCATAGCTCTCAGTAATAACCCTTGGTTAGTTATATGAGTTATGAGTGTATTTTTCTAGTCTGTGGCTTGAGTTCTCATTTATAGGTATCTCTTGTCATACAGAAGGCTTTTACTTAGATGCAGTGAAATTTCTTAATCTTTTTATTGACAGTTTGTATTTTTTTTGGTATCATAGGAAATATTTTCCTACCACAATGTGTGACTATTTCCCAATCTTGATTGTAGTAAATTCCACTTCTTTTTCTTTCCTCTTATATTTTTTGTTTTTTATTTTAGGCCATTTTATTCTTCTGTATAAATTTTGTAATCATGTTGGTAAGTATTTTGCAAATTCTTATTTGAATTTTCACAGCAATGAGCTTCCTGGGTGAATACAGTATATAAATTACTTAAAGTGAAAATTATAATTCGATATAGCTTTGCAGCCAGAAGTAGAATGTCTTAATTCATTTGATTCTTCATAAGAGGACACTGTAATTAATCTTAATTAATTTTCTCTAAAATATATTAAATACATTTTGCTAGTTTGTTTCTAGGTCTGTGTATCTTTTATTGTTATTGTAACAGCATTTGGAAAACAGCATTTTCTTTTTTTTTTTCATTATTTAGAGAATACGTTGTTAGTTTCTGTAATCAAACCCACTTAGAAATGACCTTACATATTTAATACAGTGCATTACCCCTGTACAAATGGAAAAAAATTAAAAATTAAAAATTAAAAAAATTTTTAAAAATAAAATTAACATTTCTAGGCCAATATGGCTGTCCATTTCAAAACAGCATTTTCTTATTGTTTCTGGTTGAAATATATTAACTATATCTTAGAAATTTATTTCTAGGTCATATCTTTTATTATTACTGTAGTAGTATTTTAAAAACTACATTTTAAAATTGGTTTTGGCTGAAAGTTAGAAATAATATTGTTTTTTCCATGTTGATTTAGTACTCAGGACACTTACTGGATGCTCTTAATAGTTTGGGAATGAAATGAGGAGCTCTTGGCCCTACTTCCATTTTTCAAGAATTATGTCTAATGATTCACCATTAAAAGATTTGCTTTCGCTTTGTTTTTATTGTTAATTTAATAATGCTCTTCCATTTTTGAGTTATGAATGTGAGTCGACATATATGTACATATATATACCCCAAACTTAGTTATTGTGCTATTTTTAATGTCCCACTGAAATTCATTGGCTACTCTTTTGCATATTTATAACTTTTAAGCTTCTCTTCATAATTAAGAATGATCTGTAATTTGCTCTACTTATAAATCCTTCTTTAGATTTTGAATTGTCTTAGACACTTTCTTGTCACTGGGACAAGATGCTCAAAAGTCCTACTTGAAGGAAAGGTTTACTTGATTTGGCTCACGTTTTCTGTCCATGTTCGGCCAGCTCCACAGCAGGAAGGGCACCGTGGAGAGGTCTGGCCGAGGAAAGCAGCTAGCCTCATATCCGCCTGGAAACAGAGAAAGAGGGAGGAGCCTGGGAGAGGTATCAGGGATCCACTCCTTCCATCTAGGCCCCTTTTCTAGCAGAGTATTTATATCTGAGGGACTTTTTAGATCCAAATTGTAACATGGATCAAGATTTGTAATCTCAAAAATGTGCTGGGGGGGGCTATCAATCTTTTATTCTCTGGAATATTCTATGACATCTAGTTTGTCTATCTCTTAAAAGTTTGCTAGCAGTGATCTGTAAAATAGAGATATTTTACTTTTTAATTGTAGGTGGTATTTGGATTTCCTGTATTAAATTATTTTAAAGAAATATCATTTTTCTCAGTTTTCAGTGATATTTTTCTAAGTACTGTACAATCGATTTAAATTTTAAATTTTCTTGACCTAAAATTATTGGTAGTACAGTTTTCAAAATTTGTATATACAGATACTTTTATTTTTATTTAAAATATTGTCTATTTATTCTCATTCTATCTGTTTTAAATAAAATTTAGTTAGTTTTTATTTTAATACCTCTCACATGGAATATGAATACATTTGGATCCCATGATTTAGAAAGCATGCATATCAATAATAAACTTTTAGTGAATAATTAACCACTCAAGATTTATTCAATGAATTTTAATGACTACTGGGACCTGTCAAAAGTTGAACTTGATGCTGTGTCTCTTGGGAATTCATAATCCTCATCTCAGTGGCTGATCATGTAATGGGATGATAGCCACACGTATTAACAAGAGCAATACAATGTGACAAATGCTGAAACTGAAATATTGACTTCCTCTTTCTCTAATTCTATCCAGCTTGGTAAATGGCATCGCCAATTGTTTTATTGCTCAAGCAAAACACTAGCACTCATCACTGACTCTTTTCAGACTTTACATCCAACCATCTACAATCGTATTGTGTTCTGTTTCCCATATATTCTGAATCCGATCATGTCCCACTACTCTACTGCGACCCATCCTCTCCCCAGTGAACTACTAAACTATTCATGATTGCTTCTCTTGTTTCCATACTGGACAACTGGAATTCTTAGTAGACTAGCAGAGCTATTCTGTTAAAAGAGAAGCCAGATGGGCCAGGGATTTAGCTCAGTGTTTCTGCCGCCTAGCTCACAAGCACAAGGATCTGAGTTCAATCGCCGGTACCAAAAACAAACAAACAAACAAACAAAATACAAAACAAACAATTAAAAGAGAAGCCAGAAGACTAATGCCCCACTCGTACTTCTTCAGTGGCTTCCTTAAATATGTAGAATAAACTCAAAGTCCTGCCTCTCCTCTACAGGACAGGTACATCCTTGTCTGTGCCTTGGCCTCTTTGCCTTTTCATCCTGCCAGTCTTCCCATTGCTTGTTCCTTTCCAGAACATTCATTTGCTCCTGAATCCCTGAATATATCAAGTACATATTCTTGTAGACATGGAATTAGGGTTCTTTTGGCTTGGAATAACCACCCCCTACAAACGTGCTCCAATAGTTTATTCAGGTCTTCTCCAGGGCTCATCCAATGTGGGATTTTCCTTGACTACAGAGAATACCCCCCATGATGCCCTTCCCCTTTAATTTCTTGACAGGAGACTGATTATTTCTTATTTTGTTTGTTTGTTTTCTCTGTCACTGGAATCTAAATGCCATAAAGGCAGTTTTTCATTTTGGTGACATGGTTTTTTTGTTAACTATATATTTTTTTCTAGTTCAGTCTCAATACTTCTTTCTTAGGTAATAATTTCATGTCTTCTTAGATCTCCCGGCCCACCATAATTTTCATCATGATCTTCTTCCCATTTTGTTAAAAGTAGAAGTTCTACGTAGTCTTCCCACAGCATCCACTAACCTACCATACTCTGCCTCTCTTCCTCTAGTGTAGGTGGACAGCCGCCATTTTATTGGTAAGAACCCTCTCTCCTTTTGTACCCATTGAAGGAGTCACCCTAGTCTTTGCATTCTCTTCTATTTTATTCTCTCTCTCTCTCTCTCTCTCTCTCTCTCTCCTTTCCTATCATGACATAAGCATACTGTTAAATACTTCATCTTCAAACACAATCCTTTCTTTGTTCCTCACCTCCCTTCACCTACTCCCTCGTTTATTTGCTCCCTATTTAGCAAAACTAAACACTATATATTTCTTCCTAATGTTCTCTTTTTTTTGGAAAAGTAATTTGAAAAGGAAACCAAGATATTCAGTTTTAGTGGATCTTGACTGAAGTCGGGAAATTGCATTATATGTTTTTAAGACTCCCTTGGTGAATGTGTTCAGGGAACTATTAATTTAATATTTGGGGTTAGAACTATTACTAACTGAAGATGAAAATGAAAATTCCCCCATTTTACTGGAAGTCAGTATCATAAAGCATTTGCTTTATAAGACATATTTAGTTTACTAGGAAAATGGTCATGATGGAAAAGTCAGTGTACCTTTACATGATTTCACAGTTGATCTGAAAGTCATAGAAATCTGGGATGAGCAACTGGAAATCTGAGGCTTACCTCTGTAGGCTAATGCTTGCCTTTCCCAGCCTCATTGATGTGGGAAGCAGGCAGCAGATGAGGTGGGAGAAAGAAGAGGGGAGGGGATGGTGAAATTATGATTTTTTCTAGCCACTAAGACCAATTTTTCCAGACCCAGATTAGATCTCTCTATACCTTTGTCAACCCTCCATAGTGTTGAACTCCGTGCCTTGTGTGTGCTACTAGTTTTTCAGTGAATGTGTTTCAGCCACATTGATGTGGGAAGCAGGCAGCAGATGAGGTGGGAGAAAGAAGAGGGGAGGGGATGGGGAAATTATGATTTTTTCTAGCCACTAAGACCAAGTTTTCCAGACCCAGATTAGATCTATCTATACCTTTGTCCATGCCTTGTGTGTGCTACTAGTTTTTCAGTGAATGTGTGCTGAAAAAATATAAATAGGAAATAGATCATGCCTGTTGACATCTCTGGAATGGTTTGCAATTCCAGAAGCATGCAGGAAGTTCACCAAGACCAGCCAAAGACTCCAAAAAACAAGAATCAGACATTCTGGTTCATCCATTTAGTTACCCACTCAGAAAAATTACAGAGCACCTTTCACATCCTGAACACTGGGATTAGTGTTAGAGAAGCAAATTCCGGCGCAGCTTTTAATCTAGTATGATTGTAACGGAGGCAAAAAAAAAAATCTGATGCCGCCATCCCTAGCTATGTGATGCAGCACAAATTGTCTATCTGTGCCCCAGTGCCTCCCTATGTGGGATGGGAATACTACATATATATTTTAATGGATTGCTATGATAATCAAATGAGAAAATCATATAAGCATATTGTTTACACATATGAAGTTCATGGTGAGCCTTACCTATCCCTACAACCATTTATGCCACAATTTAAAAATAGATTAGAAAAATCACAAGCTAAAGGTAAAGTTGAATCGATTTGCTGCCATAGAGAGTTTTTCATGGTGAGCCTTACCTATCCCTACAACCATTTATGCCACAATTTAAAAATAGATTAGAAAAAATCACAAGCTAAAGGTAAAGTTGAATCGATTTGCTGCCATAGAGGGTTCGATAACTGCTAGTTGTTATTATTTTTATTTCATAGGTGTCTTTGCAGATTTTCTGCCACTGAAACTGACTCTTGGTAATGAAAAGACTGCTTCCTTTTATAACTAGGAAATGCAAGGGGAGTTACCTGCACAGACGCAGCTGGCCTTGCTGAGCAGGCAAAGCTCTGGGGTGTATGTTGTTTGTAAGACTCTTAAAACCTCAGCTGCCGCTCCACGTGGACAGTTCTCAAACAAAACAAGCTGGCACTCAAACAGCATCTGCAGCCTTGTTAGGTCAGGTTTCTCCTCCAGTGTCCTGCTCCCAGTGGCAGGCCACTTAATGAAACTCCCCCAGAAAGTCAGGAGCACTTTAAACTGCTACCACCAAGGGAACAAGCTTTTTGCAAATGCTCTTGTATTGCCTTCCAAGAGGCTCATAGCTTTCACACATTAAAAACCTTAGGGATCACCAGAAATGTGGTTCTCAATGGCCAGTTCTCAGACCAGGTTTGGCTGTCATAGAATTTCACTGATTTCATTAACTGAGTGTATTTACAAGAATTGTCTTTTGTTCTGTTTTTTTCATGACAAGACAGATTAAGAATGAAAAATAGCACAGTGGGTTTTTTCCCACCACCATCTACATGCACACACAATCTCTGAAATTGCAACTTATGGGAACAAGTTTTGCAGATGGGGAAAATGAAATTCAGAGAGGTTACATGATTTCCCTAAAATGGCTTAGTTCATTTATTTAAAGTACAGGAGTTAGCCCTAGATCTACTGATGAATGGTTTAGTGCCGAGTGAGGAAACAGAATCACACAGAATGAGAAAAGTAATTTTTAAGTGCTACAGAAGCCCCAGCTTCCAGAGATACTTGGAGAAAGTAGAGCCAATGAGCTCCATCACAGGCTTGTATTTTGGCAGAAGGAAAGTTATAACATTATGGCCATGGATTTTTCCATTCACTCACCTTATTTAAAAAAAAAAAAACAAAAAACTCCTATTGTCCGCATGGATCTTCTAGCATATCGGGAAGGTAGCTACGACTGAGCTTGGTTCTTGTGACAAATTAGGAGGTGGACTTCAGTTTTGATTTTGTTGTTGAAAGTGCACTTAATGTCTTCGTTATCTACTAAGTCTCTTTCTACTTGCCAAGCTTCAAACAAGGATAGAAGGACTATTCAGACAAAACTGCTTTTGTAAAATGCACAGTGTGCTACAGATCAAGAAAGCTACCATTGATGGCAAACACTAAAATTTACAACCTTTCGTCTGACAACAGGACAAGCTGTTAAGGGTGCTAAGGAAGAGAGATTCTGAAACTGGGAATCTGTGTTGGCAACAGAGAGCAGTGACTATTCATTCTTCCTCAAACCTTAAAGCAAAGACCTCTTGGGAGTTTGCATCCTAAGCCCCTCACTTGCCTCACCCTGAGGGTCCCTGGGGGTTCCTTGTGTAAGCTGGCTGTGCTCACCCGAGAGAATGTACCAGAGATTAAATTGGAATTTTGCTCAGAGCTGTTCATTGCCAACCCTTCTAGCAGATGAGGGGATGGGTGTTTTAGCCCTGGAGGTGACCATTTATGCAGCAAACTACAGCATCCACTAAACCACGGCAGAAAGGTTCAGCAATCTCCTATGCAGTTAAGTAAGTCCATTGACCCTGTAAGTCCATTCCAAGAGAAACAAAAGAAACCCTCCAGGAGAATATCTATGGCAGCCCTGAACTGGAAACAATATTGGTTGCCAGCAATGACAGAAAGAAACATACTGTTGTATTTTCCTGCATTTTAGTGCTGTTCAGTACCAAATGGATTTCATGAATGAATCTCCTGAACACTATGCTGAGCTGAAAAAAGGTGGGTAAAATAGTATGTTCTGTACCATCAAATGTATAGGAGGTCTTAAAATAGGCAAGAACTAGTTTATGATTGAAAATACGTTTTAGACCGGCCATCTCTGACACAGGGGATTCCTGTTTGAGGGTGTGCAAGAATTTTATAGGCAATGGGAAGGCTTCACATTTTTGCAGGCACGTCAGTTACATAGATGTACACATTTGTGGGAAGTCATCCTACTTTACACTTAATAGCATGCATTTATTATGAGTGCCATCTTTGAAAAACTCATTTATTTTTGTCTAATCTGGAAAATGCACAGTTTTACATTTCAGCTTCCAGCTAAGGAGTACATGTACACAGGAAAAGGATTTTAAAGCCATTTCTCAAACTGTATGAGTATAGGCAAAACAGGGAGGCTATTGGCTCCAGATAAAAATAAAACTGGTTACACAGAGAGTAAGGCACATATTATAAAGCAGAAAGTGGCTGATATCAAAGAATCAGTGAAAAAGAGATGGACATTGTCCCCAGGATAATCAGTGACAGAGAGTTTCCCTGCATGGTACCTAATCTCTGAAAAAGCAATCAGTAAAAATTTAGAACTTAAACTAGGGAATTCAAAATCTGCTCAAAGAGTAATGAGAACCTTGGTATCAAAAGGGCACTGTTTGGTGTGACTAAATGCCACAGAACGAGTACAGTTCATGCAAATTCAGAACACGTTAGATGACAAAGTTTTTTGGCTGAGTTTTGTAGCTTTTTAAAACAATTCAATTATCTGGGAGTGGTGGCGCACACTTGTAATCCCAGCACTCAGGAGGCTGAGGCAGGCAGATCACTGAGTTTGAGACCAGCCTGGGCTACATGTTGAGTTCCAGGTCAGTCTCAACTACATAGTGAGACCTTTTCTCAACGCCCCCGCCAAAAAAAAACAAATAAAACAATTCAATTATCACTGTCACTTTATCGAACTGTTCTTAAATTAGTCACATAGAAAACAATGTGCAATACTATTTAATAGTGTTATGTGGTCACTCTCAATGAATCCATTTTAAGAAATATCAATAAATGCCACCAAGTAAAATGCTTTTGATTTTCTGAAAAAGATGGAAAAAAACTAGACAAGTTTCCCTCAGAGAATGTCATTTATAAAAAAATGTTTTCTGATTTGTTTGTCTTATTTTTTTCTCTACATAATTTTAATATAATAAAGTCAAAACCAACCAAAAATAGAATATTATATAAAATTTCCCAAATTTCATTAAGTTTTCATACCACAGATTTCCCTCATTTATTTCCTGCTCTTGGTGCCTCTGAGAATCCTTCTCAAAGTCACTACAACTGTTTGTACTTTCTATGGCTAAATTGCTCAGAGGGAAGAAAAGTACCTGTTTAAAAGCTTTATCTAAAAATGTGTCCGAAGTTTAACAAGCATTGCAGTTCTAATTGGTCAATGGTCAGATGTGAAAAGAAAATAATCTTTTTCATTAGTTGTTCTTGCTAATTGTGCCAGAAATATTTGTTTCTTTTCATTAATTAGTTTACTCAAACTTTTATGCTTACAATATTTATTGAACATTAAAATCCTGAGCCTCATGAATGGATTTGGTGTGTATTTTACACAATATTGTATATTGTATTATATTTGTTGGTATGGTGCAAAGGAAAATAAGTATCATTGACTAAATCATTGATGTACTCAAAGTAATCATTGATGAATTCAATTTCATTCTGAGAATGGAATGAATCTTTATAGAATGAAACGAACACAATGTCAATTCACTTAAACCCTTTACTGTTGAGATTGCTTTGAACAACAGTGCTGGAATGGAAGGCACCAAGTCTAAATTTTGGTGGAAGTTGGGAAATGGCCTGATTTAAAGTTTAACACCAGTCACTTTTCCATTTCAATTCCTCGCAGTTAGTAGTATGAATTACTTACGGTTAACATTTACCATTCCTTCTCCATTCTTAGTCTTCCTTTCCTGTAGATAGAACCCTTGAGTATTTCTGAAAAAGAAGACATATACTTAGAGTTCTTGCTATAGAGGTTAATTAACTTGAAACGCATTATTTTTATATTTGGCCCATGGGGTTGGTAAATTTTTTTTTTTTTTTTTTTTTTTTTGGTACCGGGGATTGAACTCGGGTCCTTGTGCTTGCAAGGCAGGCCACCGAACCACTGAGCTAAATCCCCAGCCTCTTGGTAAAATCTTTCTTCATGTCATGCAAGCTCCAGTTTCATGTGAGTCCTCCACCCTCCTAGTTTCACCTGTGCCAGAGACTTCTCACACAGCCTGGTCCCGCCTTCCTGCTGCCCCAGCTTCTGATTTTAAGGAATTCAAGTCCTCGATCAATAGTTGTTGGTCTGCCTTTCCCTGCCTGAGTGTGCCTGTAGTATTTATTCTGAAATACCCGTATTGCATTCTGTGGATGCTCCCTTACTTAACCAGGAGAGAAAAGTTTATTTCTTTAAGCTCTCAACTTTCATTGTTCTTTTTTTCTTCTCTTGGATATATCCCAATTTATCCCTTTACTGCCAGACATAAGGTTATAACTAGACTCTACTGGAGACATTTTTCACCCCAGTTTGCTGATTTATTAGCCCTTCAATTCTTTCCAGGGGCACATTTGATAAAAATAATAATTGCAATCAATCAGGCTCAGGCTATGTGCCAAGAATTAGCTAGTTGCTTTATAGAAAATATATTTAATCCTGACAATAATCCTGTGAGGTAAGCATGTTCTTGTCCTGATTTGAGAGTAAGGAAACTGAGACACAGCAATGAGTGGAATAACTTGTTGCAAAGCAAATAATTGGAGAACCAAAACCAGAGCCCTGAGTCTCTTGACTTTCCTAAGTCTACCATTTTGCTTGGTCTTGAGGCACAGTGCCAGGAACCTGTTAGTTCTTTAATAGCTCTTTGTCAAATTAATGTATAAATGAATGTGTGGAATCTTGTATATGCTTGTATTCTGTGGTAAAATAGAGAAGCATTTATAATTGGTAACTGGTAATAAAATATTTGTAATTGATACCAGGCAGTGGAGCTATTCACTGGCCATAATTGATGAGAACAATTGAATTATATACATACAATCATATATAATACCATATATTATATACATCTGTTTTCATTCCTAGGATGATATGGAACTATGCGCCATGAAAGAAAGCAAACAGATGTGGTGATACATGTCATACACTCAGCTTTCAGTCTAAGGCACATTCTGGAATGTGGCACGGGGAAAGTGAACCCTAGCAAAGCACGGCAGTCTGGACAGGTTGCATAAGCAGAGATAAGAGTTTGGAGAGGCCCAAATGCCATGAACTGCAGTGCAGAGTCCCGGGTAGGAGGAAAGTAAACCTGGAAAGAGATCCAGAAATATGTGCATGGGACTGCCACAGTCCTTACTGAATATTATCCTATGCCATGTAAAGTGGAACCCTCTGAGGTCAAACAAGGAACAAATATCTGGCAAAGTAGGGAGATTCAAATCAAAGAATCTCTAGAGCCATAAAAGGACCAGAAGTTCTGACCTGTCAGAGAGCAGAGATCTTTCTTTGGTACCAGGGATCAAACTCAGGACCTTGTGCTTGTGAGACAGGAGGTGGAACTACAGCCAAATCCCCCACCCAAGGGTGCAGAGATCTTGTCAAACACTAGGGCAGCGGTCCCCAACATTTCTGGCATCCAAGATCGGTATCCTCGAAGATAATTTTCCACGGAGGGCTGATTCCACGGCGGCAGTGGTGGGTTAGCAGGATTGTTTTGGGATACTCAAAGGAACAGTAACCTGGATCCCTTGTAGGCTCAGGGCACAGAGGGGTGGGGTGGGGAGTTCATGTTCCCTTGAGAATCTAATGCCGTTGCTGATCTGACAAAAGGTGGTGCTCAGGCAGGGATGCGCTCCAAGGGAGCAGGTGTAAATACTTTTGAAGCTTGACTCACTGGTTTGCTACTTAACTCTTGCTGTGCAGCCTGGCTCCTAAGAGGCCATGGTCCGGTATCCATCTGTAGACCAGGAGATGTGTACCCTCGATCAAGAGCATTCTGTAGAGATTCAAGAAGGTTCAAGAACTGTGTTTCTCCATGCTTATGGAATGAAATTTAAAAAGAATCTTGAATGCATCTATATGATTTACAAGGAACTTAAATTTCTGATGAAACAAAATGTCATGTTCTTTAAAGAAAGACAGTGAGGTCCAAATATTCAATAATGTAAAACTTACATCGTTCAGCATCCAATAAATATTGCTAGACATTCAAAGAAACAGAAAATAATCACATGTGACTGGAATAAAAGTCAGCAGAAATAAACCTAGAAGTCAAGAGATGATGGACCTAGGAGACAAAGACTCTAAGACTAATATTATAAATATTTTCAAGAATTCAAAGAGTAATGCAAACATAATGAACTAAGAATCAAAAGGTATAAAGAATACCAAATGAAAATTCTAGAAATGCAAAATGTAATATGCAAAATGAAGTCTTCACTGAATGAACTTAACACAACAAAAGGTCAACAAGCTTGAAACTATCAAAGTGAAAGAAAAAAAGGCATTCAAAACAGATTCTCAGTGATCTTGAAAAAATATAAAATAGTCTAATATATCTGTAAGACTCAGATAAAAGAAAATTATAGAAAAAGCAAGAATAATTGCCAAACATTTCCCAAGGATCTTATTGAATAAAAAGAAGGAAAGGTACCAAAGCCAGCAATACCTAAATTAAAAAAAAAATCAGCAATAAGGGGAAAACTTTAACAGTAGCTAGAGAAAAGATACATAGAAAAATAAGAATGACTACTGAATTCTCAGAAACAACACAAAACAGAAGCCACTGGGACATCTTTAATGTCATTAAAAAGTAAAGGGATAAGGAATATATACATATAATATATATATAATATATATTATTTATATATATATATATATATAAAACAAACTTCACATGATATGTTCATTATGTATCACAAACATTTACAGATACAAAATTTTAAAGAAAAATTTAAAACTACAAAAGTAGAGAAAGTGGAACAAATACAAACCTCACAAGATAGCAGATTAAAACTTAACTATAGTGACCAATGCATGAATAAGAATATATATTCAAATATAAATGGTAAAAACATACCAGGACTCAAAAGGCAAATAACCTGATATTATGAACACATTTCATACCATACATTTGTTGAGTGCCAAAGGTAGAGGATTGTTGTCCCTGTCTGCATTTACCTAAAGCAAAGACAATGTCCAAATTTTTCTTATTTTCTAGGACTTGTTGGATGATTCTACTAACCAAGCAGCATCAATTTCGGAAGGTTAGCAGTGATGAGAAATAACAGTAGGTGGGCTTTGAGTCCGTGCACCAGAATGCTGGCTGCAAAGAACTGAATGTAGATTCATATTAACTATGAAATAAATGACCAGTACAGAGCCAGGTGAAAGCCATTAGTTCCATTTTCTTTCTTATACATTATGTGTATGTATGTATGTATGTATGTATGTATGTATGTATGTATGTGTATGTTTATATATTAACAAATTCTTTTCTCTGTTTCTTTTTCTCCTAATATTTTATATGAAGGTGAGAGATAGTGGTACTTGTCTATTTGTGTAGTTTTTAGGTTACAGAATATCCAGTTGGAATCAAGACTCATGAATATGGGAGTGATGGGGTTGCATGTCTTTGTACTAGGAAGAGGCATGCCATGATCATAGGGTCATGATTCTATTATCGATAGAAGTTAAATGTGGCCAAGAAGGTGAGAAGGAATCTGAGTAATAAGGGTTGGACTAAGGTAGTCATTGGTCTTTTGGTTTCAGTTCCCTTCCAAGTTTTCCATGATCTGGTCTGTATCATAGAGAGCTAGACTTCCACAGACCACAATTCTCGAACTCCCTTGATGTCTGGCTTGCGTTTTTATTCAACCAGTGGAAGATAACAGAAACAGATTGCACAGCAGCTGTAGAATGGGGGAAGGGAGACAGGTAGAAGGAAAGGCCATTGCTCTTCTCTTGCTGGTGTTACTGTTGGCTCTGTCAGAAAAGGTGACTGTTCACTCCAGCCGCCTTCAGTAGGTCTCGTGCAGCAGTAGGCCTGGAGGGTGATTGCAGGTGACTGCCAATGCCTTTGGGCTTCCATGACATCAGTAAATGTGGCCAGTGGGGCTACAGAGCAATAGTTGCTGTCCCCACTGAGCAGTTGGCAGCAAAAGCTTCTAGGCTCTGCTACACGAGGTCCTCCTTTCTGTGCTTCCAGCCCTACGGGAGGTAGAAGCTCACTGAAATTACTCATCTCTGCCATTTACCATCTGCAGCTCCCAGATCTTGGGTGTGCTCAAACAGGTCTCATATGCCTGGTGTTCCAAATGTTCCTTAGGTGCTAGGGTGTTTTATGTGACCTTAAAAGTCTTCCTATTCTAATATTTTAAATCATTGCCTTCCAAAGCCAGGCATGCACCGCCATGCACCACAAGTAATCCCAGCACTCAGGAGGCTGAGGCAGGAGGATCACTGTGAGTTCAAGACCAGCCTGGGCTACATACTGAGTTCCAGGTCAGTTTCAACTACATAGTGAGACCCTGTCTCCAAAAAAAAAAAAAAACCACCAAAAAACAAAAAAAAACATTGGCTTCCACCCAATGAATCATTGAGGTATACTATAAGTTTTCGAAGAAATTCATAAATCTATACTGGCACAAGAAATGTCATAATGAAAACAAGTCTAGTGTCTCCAAGTATTATTATTTCTTACCTAAATGTATTCAGATATTCTTTGGCTTAACAATACAAATTAATTTGCACATCAATAAACACATTTTTAGTAACTACATTTTAAAGTCAACATAAACTAATAGCATTTTTCCTATCCATGACAGGAATCACTTTGTAAATTCTTTTATGTCTAAAAAGGAGGATTTTTACTGAAAGAGTTGAAAATTTCTATTCTAGAGCATTGACTTTCACATATGGCACAGTTTCAAACTGACATGACTCATTTCCAAAATTCTAGTCTGTTTTGTAAATTCTTTTATGTCTAAAAAGGAGGATTTTTACTGAAAGAGTTGAAAATTTCTATTCTAAGAGCATTGACTTTCACATATGGCACAGTTTCAAAGTGACATGACTCATTTCCAAAATTCTAGTCTGCGGAGTTTGGAGGATAATTTTCTGGAACCAGTCTTTGGTTAACAACATTTTACTTATTAAAACTATAGTATTATTAAATAACTCATTTAATATGCTTAGGTCACTTGGAAATTCCATAGCAAAAGGGTTTGTTGGCAAGATAATTACTTCTATGAACATGTATAGTTTTTGCTTGCTTTTCAAAAGGAAGTAATCAAAAAATGTAATGATTTGTCTCAGGATGGATCGTAACTAATAGCACCAGGATTCAAATAGATTCTTGTTTAATAGAGAGTTAGATTTGACACCAAATACCTACTTTGCTACCTAGCTACCCCATTAACTATCTGTGTAATCTTGGTGTAATTACCATGTCTGCCCTCAGCTTCCTCATCTGTAAAATGGGTAAAGTGTTTTGATCATAGGGTGGTCTCAGAATCAATATGATAAGCTTTATGGTGCACACAGCAGAACACCTGACACACAGTAACTACCCTAAACATGAGTTTTTACTATTTTTACAATATTCTAATTTTCCATGAAATGAAAATGAGTGAAATGATGTTTTAACTTCTGAATTTCTGTTCTTTCCTCTGTAAAATGGAGACAATCCTTTCCCAGCCCCCTTTGCAAAGTGTTATAAAAGAATTAAATGAAATTAAGAAAGTGAAATAAATCCTTTGTGCACCAAAACACCAAAACGATGGTTTGAGAGCTTCAAATCCTTTGGAGTTTATTTATTGGAAGATTAAGATGCTGTTTCATTTAAAGTTGTGATTTGTTTACTCATCTTCCTATACGATCTTCAGTGTCTCCAGGAAAGGGCGTGTAGGCTCTGTTTGAAACCCACTGCTGGCTGAATATTTCCTCCTTTTTCCGGAGAAAGGCTGGATTTAGCAGAAGAACAAACTGGACACTTTCTCACATTTGTTTCTCCAGAGAAAGGAAGGGACAGCAACTCGGAGTCTGGAGCTGACGCAAAGGATGTTTCTTGATATCTTCAGGTTGAACTTGTCTCATCTGGCAGGAGCAGCTGGTTTAGTAAGACCCTTGTCATGGAACACTGTGTTTCATCCAGTGATTTTCCAGACACCCCAAATCCTTCACAGAGAGAGGCGGATCGTTGCTATAATTGCAAAGAGAATAAAAATAGCAAATTTCCTTCCAGTTGAGGATAACAATTTATTCATCATAGGCAAAGGAATGGAATTTGTGCAGGTTATCTCACTGTATTATCTTTCAAATGATCCCATAGAGTTGGACAATATATTCCCTTTGAACAACCATGTTCTCCATGACCTGTGCAGCTTAGAATTCTGAAATGTCTCTTCTCTCTTTCTGTCTCCCACTTCTGGGTTCCAATCCTCATCCTTGTTTACGGAGGCTGTTACCAGTTTCCTAAGTCGGGAGGTGCCCAGCTCCTGCACAGTCCAGGGTTCACCTTACTGCCAGAGGACGTGTTTCAGACTCAGATCTGAGCTCACTACGGCCCCTGGCTCTCACACTTCTCTGACGTGACCCTGAGTATCAATCTGTAATATTTTTGTCTGTATCTCTTTCTCCCGATAGACTGTGAGTCCTTTGAGTGTGCCTATCTTATTTTAATTTTTAGAATCACTTAATGCCATACATAGTGTTTGGCAAACTGTCTGGGGAGATTGTAATGGAGCAGCATTTAAACTACAGACTCAGGCCTACGTGGGGTACCCAGTGTTGTCACTTACTAGTGTGTAATCTTGGGAAGTTTACTTAATTCCTCCTAATTTTAGCTTTTTTTTTTTTTAATTTGAAGATGGCAGACTATAACAAAACACCTATCTCATGAGGATATTTTAATAAAACCCTTAAAACCATGTCTGGTACAGCCCCTCTGTACTCTGGGTTGCTGTTATTCATCGTTATTATCACCGCTGTGCCTCTCAGCAGTGGAGATTTTGTAAGACTGTTCACACAGGGAACATGTTTAGCATGGCAGCGTGTGTGGAGTACAGAGTCGGTGTTTCCATCTTAATCACTTCTGTTATTACTTTCACTGCTGAAGCGGGTTGAAGAGATGAACCTCCTGTGTTCTTTCTGCTGCCTATTAGTCACCATCCCTGGAAGTTCCACTAGCTCCAAAACTTATCTCACAATGTCCTCTCCAGCCAATTTATATTAAAATGCTTGGCTGAACAGTCACTTAAGCGTTTTCTCCCTTTCTCCCTCCCTGCCTCCCATCCTCCTTCTCTCTTTCATTCTTTTTTTTTTTTTGGTTTTTTTGAGGCAGGGTCTCACTATGTAGTTGACAATGACCTGGAGCTCACTATGCAGCCCAGGCTGGTCTCAAACTCACAGCGATCCTCCTGCCTCAGCCTCTCAAGTGCTGGGATTACAGGCGTGTGCCACCATGCCCGGCTGTTTCCTTCTTTATTATTTCATTTTACTTAAGGCTCAGTCGGTGTTCTGGGCTGTAATTCTAGAAGTTGCTTTAAACTCTGTCCCTCCTTCCCCTCACGTGACCTCCCACTGATCTACGGGATTCTGTCTGGGCTGTATATACTTCTGCTCTTTCCCACTGCCACTTTTTGTTGAGATTTACCTGCCATCTGGATAATTTCCTAGTGTTCTGCAGCCCCTTGGGGGGTCAGGGACCCCGTATCAGCTCAGGGTAGGACACACAGTGGCGAAGAGGGTCAACACCTGAACTGCCCACAGGGACACCTGAGAACACAGATGAATGCAGCAGACTGGGTGAAGCTGCCCTCGACATACTGGGGAGCCCATGGCTTAAGGAAAAAAGCAGCTGCATAGAAATGCGCCCACCTATCCCTTGCTGCCATGTGGGAATTCATTACTTAATGGTGTTTTAGGAGAAATTGCTAATTTGTATATGAAATCTACAGATGTATAGATGATGACAACTAGTTTTAAAAAACTCACAGGAAGAGAAATTAAGATGTCTGTGAAGCTGTTTAAGAAATGTTTATGAGAACAGAATATCTCCTCCCTCAAACACATTGCTCCGTCTTTGCCTGTCCCTTGGATTTTCCTTGCCTATTTCATCCACATCCAAAGTTCTCCATCTGATTCACTTCTTTCAGACCTTTCATATCAGTTGGAAACTTTTTCTATGCTGAGCACTAAAAGGTGATTTAATAAGCAAATGTTGTTCCTGAAACGGGGGATGATCTAACAAAAACGAGCAGTTATAGTCCATAAACTATTGTGAAAAATCTAGTCTTCCCATTGGTGCCACTGCGCTTGGAGGAAAATCAGAAGTCACACTGTATGTCCACAAGTGTCAATAAGTGTTTAACATCTTATTAGCATCTAATTCGATTCTGAGTCTCTCAGTGGGGGTGAATTGGCATTAAATATGATTGATGTGAAGGACTTCTATACATCACCTGATCACCAGGTATATAAACATTAACCAGTAACTGTTTACAAGTCCATTGAGGCTGGAAGTCAGTCAGTAATGAGGTTTAGTTAGGAGGTGATCATATGAATGCAAAACTGAAACTGATCTATGCATCTTTTAGTGTAATTCAAAAGCCTTTGCTTTGTCTACAGACCCACTGACTCGAGTACTTGAGTGACTCTTGTTTTTCACTGTTCAAATTTTACCTCATTGTGGTAAGAGCATTTAACACAAAATCGGGACTCAACAACTTTTAAAGTGTATGATTCAGTATTATTCATTATAAGGACAGTGCTGTACAGCAATCTTTGGGGTTTTTCATCTTGCATAATTGAGGTGTTCATTGATTGGTACCACTTCAATTCTCACTCCCCCAGCCCCTGGAAACCACTGTTTTACTCTCTGAATTTTTATTCTATTTTAGACTCTTCATGTAAGTAGAATCATGCAATATTTGTCCTTGTGGGTCTGGCTTATATCATTGAACATAACGTCCTCAAGTTTTATCCTTGTTTTTGCACATTGCAGGATTTCCTTTTCTCTTATTTATTTATTTTTTTTTAAGGCCGAATGCCGGTTGATTCTCTTGAATGGTTTTACTCATAAACTCTACAACTTTCAATTTTTTAAAAGGTAAAATAAGACAGAAGGGACACTTGGAAAACATTTGAATAGGTCTCCTGCATTTTTATGGTTTTCCTCCAGTCTTTTACAGTGGCCTTGCTCATACTAATTTGACCAAAACAGCTTTTAGCAAATTGACTTTAAACAGTTGTATCTCTATAGATGTACCAGCTGTATTTCCACATAAATAGAACGTATCTTCATGAAAACATTTTGTTAGCTTACATGATAATTAAATTTTATAATTATACTTGTAAATACAACTAGAGTAAAAGGTATAGAAACCAACACAATGGACTTTTGACAATCAATTCATTGAACTGGTGCGAGGCAATTTCCTGGCATGTGAGAGACCTGCTCACAGCACTGAGGTCCTCTACTCGAGAGGCGCAGGGATCTATCTTTTACATAATGAATGGGAGGGGTTGTCTATCCCATCGAGTCAGTTAGGTGATGGTTCAGTAAGTGGGCCCGTTTGATTATTGACTGAATTCGGGTGGCACTTACTGTGTTCTTCACAATAACAACCACTCACCCATGTGTATGTTCAGTGGACTTCCCAATACGAATTTCCTTATTCTATGCCCATGGGATCCCTATGAATGACTTTTCCCCATTTCATCAGTGGAGGAAAATAATCTGCAGCTGGGGTGAAATGACTTCCCAAAGGCTGGAGGACAGATACCTGTTCCAATCCGAACCCAGGTCCGGGTCTGCTTCGGCTCCAGGGCTACTTCTAAGTAAAGGACTTCCCAAGACCCTTTCTGTTCCCACACGCCCTGAGCCTGTGATACATTATCAGTATCCTGCATGCATCTTCTGTTCTACTGCTCAGAGCCAATTCTTCCTCCCTCTGTGGCAACTAGCAGGACATGGAGGGGAGAAGGACATTAGGGAGAGGGGCCAATTAATGTCAGTTTGGTGGGGCAAGTGTTTCACAGCATCTATGAGTTTGCCCCTCTTCCCTTTGATGAATGGCTCCTGCCTGTTTTTGACAGATTGATCTTGAGTGCTGGGCATTTTTCTCTCACCACATTAGCTGCCAGTTTTCCAGGCCAACCCCTCAGGGCTGAGATGAGGTGAGAGGTAAGTCATTTGAAAGTACGATTTGACTGAGCCATGCAACTGGGCTGAACGTTCAAAAAGCCCTTCTGTGTTTGGAGCCTGCTCTTGTGTCTTGGAAATCTTGATTTATTTCAAGACAGGGAAAATCCAAGCCGGCTGCAGAGTGGAAATTAAAATCTTAAAACTATGTATGAAAATCGAATATTCCAAATGGCCTGTTTTAAACATCACCCTGCTTCACTGATCAAATGTAAAAGTTCTTGAAAAGAAATGGGAATTTATGGCTAGGCATAGGACTGGAGGCTTGGTGGATATTTATGGTTAACGTTAAGGAATTCCACTGACTTCAGTCTCCTTTTGTACCCTCAAGCCTCTACTTTGGAGATTTCAAGCCTGCAAATGCTTATAGATTGACAAATATTTTAGTTTGGCTGTAGTCTGTTAGCTTCTCAGTTGGTGGACGACCACTACACACATTTACTTGAACACATTTATGACACTGTATGTACATGGGCATGCATGTGTCTTCTTTTTCTTTTAGATTTGTGTGTATGTCCTTTTGGGGGACAGAAACTTCACTTTAATTGTCTCTGTGACTCCAGATCTAATATGGTCTACAAAAAAATAGAAGGCTCCACCTATGCTGTCCTAAGCACATTCTTCAGCGGGCCTTGGGTGAGTCCCTAGGAGTGCTGGGTCTTGTGCTCACTGATGAGGGAGGTACAGAGTCTGGCGGGGAGGGTGGAGATTTTCGGAGTGAACCTAACGTCGCAATGCAGAGGAGTACAATGGAAAGTGTAAAGCATGAAACAGCCAGCCTTCTAATCGAATTGCCTTTTCACAAAGTTCCACCACTAGCTCTGCAGATGGACAAGTGTTGCTTGTTTTGTATATGTGCCTTGGTGTATGAGGAAGCAGCTGGAAAGCTGGTTTAAGTCCATTCTTTGGCTGGTGAGGAATGAGATGTGCACCTACTGTCCTGGCTGGTAGATAAGTTGATGGCAATGGTGAATTCCAAGACATAGTTTTAGGTACTTCCATATAAATTATCCATTTCATCCTTTCAAATATTCTATTGAACATATATATATATGTATATATATATATATGTTGGATTGGTGTACACACACACACACACACACACACATATTTAATGCTGTTCCCTTTTCTTAGAAGACTTTCTTCCATTTCTGTTAACAACTCTTCTTCTTTCAGGTGCCAGCTTCAATGACACCCCTTCTGTGACTTCCTTTCTTTAATTCATGACAGATTTAAAGTTGCCTTCCTTTGGGCTTCTGTAATGGTTTGTGCTTCCTCAAGCATGGCCCTCAAGCACCTGCTTTGCACTTGAAGTCTTCGCTGTGTGTCCGGCTAAGAGCTCCTCAAAGCTGCTTCCCAGGTACATGGTCAGCTTCTACCCAGTTGTTAAAACAAGAACTCGGAAGCTTGTCCTGCTACCCACTTCTGCCTTTCCACTCCACATCCAGTGAGTCACCATGTCCTTAGCGTTTTACCCCTGAAAATCACTTGGAGCCTCTGACTTTTCTCATCTCTGTCAAGGTCGCCGTAGTTGGTATTAACCTCCTGTCTTTGTGGACGGCGACATGAGTTCCTTGCTGGTCCCACAGCTTCCCTTTGGCATGGTATGCATTTCCTCTGCTTAAAGAACCTCAGTAAATTTCCACTGCAACTAAAATGAAATCCACAGACCTTGACATCCCCTACAGGGACTGTGTGCTCTGGGTCCTTGTTACCTACCCAGCCCTGTCTTGTTCTGTCCTTCCCCACACCCCAGTCACACTAGCATTTCCTTTGTCAAGCTCATTTTTCCTTCCTGTGGTCCCCTCCACCCAGTACTGTCTGTCACTCTTCTCTCAGCTAGCTCCTGATCAATCTTCAGCTCTTAGCCAAAAAATGACACTCACAAAGTCTTGTCAGAGGCTGCTCTCCTTTATGACTTTTTTCTATATCAGCCTATGGATTGATTAATTGACTTATTTGCTTAATATATGCCCTTTCTACTGGAATGTAAGACTTGCTGAGGAAAAGATGTATCTGTTTGGTATTTTTCACTATTACAGGCACAGCACTAAGGTAGTGCTTGGGAGTATGGTAGGCGCTTACTAAATATGTATTGCAAATATAAATAAATAAGCACAAACTAAATTATTGAAATGTGGCTTATCACATTGATACTTAATTTTATTTTGTTTGTTTCTCTTGGAAGAGGAAATCAAAATATGTGTGTGTTTGCTTTCTCCTATGAGTCTATCATTTATATACACATTAGCTGTAAGTGGAAATACATGTTTCACCTTTCCCTCACCCAGCAGCAGGTAGAAGGTGCTTGTTGCCCCATTGATGAGAACATGAAATACCACACTTCCTGCCCACATACCTGTGAGTGGACCCCCCTGCACTCTCCACCCTCTACCCCAAGTGTAGACTTGCCCTTCGCTTTGGTGAGGGTGTTCCATGGGCCACTTGAGACTCATTTACCATAGGAGGAAACTGAGGCAGGCACGAAGTGACGTGACTTAGCTCAACTAGAACCACATCGTCTCGCTACTTGTCACAGAAGATGGATGGCACAGGCGGAGGAAGTTGGGAGAAATTCAGACCACAGGCCTCGCCTCGGCTGGCAGCAGGGCTTTCTTCAGGCAACCACACTTAATGTTCTGGCCAGGGCTTCAAGTGCCCTGGGGATCTGAGAAGGGAGCTCACACACAGCCAATACAGTGCCAAAAAAATAAATTCTCACTCAAAATATTTCTCAAACAACATTTTTCTTTGGAAAAAAAAAGCCAAATGAAAACACACACACACACACACACACACACACACACGCACAGTATTTTTCTCTCATGCATTTCTCTACCTGTGATATTTTTCTTCTTTCATGTTTCTGACTAGCTCTAAAATAGTTTTTAATTTTTGAGAAAATTTTAAAATAATTTCCTTGTACTCATTCATCTTCCCATCCAGAAGTGGAGTGAATGTTTACATTTTACAGCCAGTTTTAATGTCATGAAGACAGTCAGAGGCAGACAGTCAGAGGCGCTGCTGTGACTTTAGGTGCTGAGGACAGAGCAGAGATGGGGTGGGGGGGTCGCCAATAAAATACAGCAGAGAAACAAGAAAGTGGAGAGAAATCTCTCAGAGCTGCCCTTGTGAAATGTTGCCACCATTTTGTTTCTTCTGCTCCCTGTCATAGGACTCCTTTTGCCTACACCTATACTGCCTCCCACTTTTGCCACAGCTCATTCCTGTTCCGTGCCCAGGGCACCATCAGGCTTTTTCTGCTGAGACCACTGCTCGCACTTGTGACAGAACAGCACCAGATCTGCAAAAATGTGTCCCTTGAGCTCATTATCGTTTGCTCAGCAAGCAAACAAAACCTCCATTTTAGGTCCAAAGGGATAGGAGATCATTTCTTCCAATTTGCCTCCTGTTTGTTTCATTGCTCCTATTTCTGCAATTACATCATCTCATGATCCAGTTAGAATTTCATCCAGTTTGTCCCTGACTTATTTCCAGACATTTTCCCCAAAGGCATTCTCTGAGAATGCCACCCTAACTATCTCTGTGCTTTCCCCCTAGGCCCTTGCTCAGTGCTTTTGTTGGACTTGAATGGTCTTCTCTAGGTTTTCTCTTTCACTGCCTTAGGCTCAATTCTAATTCTACCCTTTCCACCAGGAAGCCTTCCCTGGGAACAAGAGGAAGAGTCTGTGCTCAGGAACTGGGATTTTCTAGGTCTGAATCCCAAATTATTCACTAGTCAGCTATGCAGCTTAGAGTAACTTACTTCACCTTTGCCACTCATAGGGCTGTTGAGAATACTTACTGAGTTAAAATGTGAAATAGAGTGGTTAAGTACTCATTGTCATGCTAACTGTACCATGGGACTGATTTAGACTTCCCTGCTATCCTCAGAGCCTTCATTCATTGTTTTAACACAGAACATGTTTGCAAGGTTGCAAGGACAAGGCACTGTGCTTGGCATTGGGAAGAAGATAATCACAGCTCTGTATGCTGTGTTTACAGTATTGTATGTAAAGTTTATGAAGCTAGAAACTCTCATTCCTTTCTGAAGACATAATATTACTCAGGGAACGTACCCTGGGTGGACTTAAATTTCTCTATGGATTAAAAATTTACCATAGAGATGGGTCCTGATGAACCTATGTTTTATCATCTGTAATCTCATAGGATATATA
>NW_022900935.1:33602214-33737337 GCF_012274545.1 Fukomys damarensis | reverse complement strand
ATATATATATATATATATATATTGAATGCCAGTACTTTCTATTATATAAAGGGATGCATCTTTAAAGAAGGTGTCTTCTATCATATACAGTTCTCAGTTTTTGTAATAGTGTGTATCAGTAGCACAATCAGTCCTACCACCATTGCCATAGCCGTCATTATCCTCAGCACAACCATCACTACTGGGTGTGTGATTGCCATGTCACTACCATCAGCACGGGCTGCTGACATCATATGCGCAGTGGTGACACCCGCATTGTTCGTTTTTCTCTAACGACAAAAGATGTTAATGTCTGAGTTGTTTCTTCCTAACCTAAATTCTCATATTCAGGTTTAATTGCAGTGTTGGCACCTGGTGATAAGTGGGTTTTAGGTTACTGTTTGAGTGCTCGTCTCTAAAAGGTTCACCATCACTGATATACACCATCACACCACCATTACCTCTACCACCACCACGATAACTTCACCACAACTGTCAGCTTTATATACACCATCACCGTCACTCCCACCAACCCTGCCAAAACTATGACCACAGTCTGTGCTAGCATCACCAGCAGCACCGTCATTACCATGACCACCGTCTCCATCACCCCCACATCATCGTAACCATGAACACATCCAGTAGTTACAATTATAATGAAAAAGCAAGTTAATAGACATAGCTGATTTTCAAAGTCACCCCAAAACTGTATGAGGTGTGAATGATTTTTATCCAGAACTCAACTGACCGGGGAAGTGTGTTTCGATTGCAATTGATTTTTAAATTTATATATATATTTTTCATTTAGAAATAAAATAATGTCAATAATTTCACAGGATATATTCTGCTTGCTCCTTCAGATCCACTTTTTACTTTCTCTTAGCTTGACCTGTGTCTCAAGAGGCTGAACAAGACACAGCCATGAGGCTTTCTTTAGCCTACAGTGTTCTCAGCCAGTGGAAGGCACTAGCAGGAAACTAGAAAGTCGGAGGGGTAAAAGACTGAGCACTCCCGTTTCTTACTGCAGGGTTGCCGTGCTTATTCTTCCTGTTGAGCTGCTTTTACCTTTAGCTACGATTCTCCCCAAGATCCAGAAACTGTTCTTTCCTGTTATTCCTTTTGACCTAGGATCGTAATAGCTCCCAACGATAGCTAGACTGAGGTCTTTAATCACTTCCAATTTCTCTCCTTAATCCTACCACACCTCTGAGATACTGCTGTGGTGAAATAATTTACCAGCTATTTTTGTGAGCATGCAACTTTTTCCCTTTGTGGAACCTAAATAATATAATATGCAATATAATTCTTAAAAACAGAAAGAAAAGGAGGAAAGAAGGAAGGAAGAAAGGAAGAAAAAGGAAGAAAGGTGAAAGATTCAGATTTCGCCACAAAAAATTATGGCTTTGGTGTACTTATTTTCAGCTTTTTATATGCAATTTGTAAGTGGTTATTACCGTGATATATATGTATTTTCTATTTTTTCACTTTAAGTAATTCAAGTATTTTAAAATTGTTTGATTTTCATGATCACTATTTTTAAAGAGTGAAAAATGTTCAGGTGGGACATTAAAATTTATTACAAATGATGTTTTTCCATATTTTGGCTGTACAGATTCCTTAAAGTATGATTTCAAGATCAAAGGAAATAAGTACTTTTGACTTTCAATCTTATTCCCACCTTTCAAGTAAAGGGGTTGTATCTTAGAAGGAAATATCATTCTTTAAAGGTGAGACACAAAACATGCAAAGTCATTTTCATAATTGTTTTGCTCTATATGGCTTTTGCTCCCTATTTACTTTTCCTCACTGTGCATTCCATCTTTCCTGCTCTGGATTTATAGCTAGGCAGGTTTTTATGATTTAAATAAACATTATTATATTTTACTGCAATAGTGGCTTTCTTACAGTTATTCACTATCTAAATGCTTATTTCACTAATATTCAAAAGTAAATCAGAGTCTTGATATTTTCTGGAGCTTCAGGGTTTTCTGCCCATTAACTTTGATATTTTACAATACTGTGCTCCAATCTTACTTACGGTGCTTCACTGAGCTCACTGATGTCCCCTTTCATTTTGCTCTGGAGGTGAGTGCCTCTTTCCTCACCCTCTCCTTGGCTGGAAGAGCTGTGTCCTTTTTTGCACGGGCACCTGGAGGTTATATTGTGCATCCGGGCCTCTTCTTGGAATCATTTGCTTGACTTTATTATGCTATGTTCTACATATGAACAGTTTTAGAAGAGGGTCCTTAGCTGATTGGCATGAGGCACTTCCTGTCCACAGAAACAGACTGTCTCATGCCTTCTGCTGCCTGCTCTCTGGGTAAATGAGGCATTTTTGAAGTGAAGGTTTTGGTAAATGTGCCTTAGAGCCATCTGTTTGATTATCCATTTCATTGTCATTGCCTTCCCTTACACAAATGCTGTCTAAATATTATGATGAGAAATAAAAATAAAATAAAAACACTGGATGATGAAAATGGAAAAATAACCATCCAGTCTTCTTTCTCCAGGATTAAGAGTGGAATGAAAGCACAAAACTATTAATGGTTTTGCCTAATTGGTTGCAGCTGTGCAAATAGATCAACCCACTAAGAGATTCATCTCTCCAACACAGTGTACATTTTGATGTCTGGGTTTGTTTTGCTTTTGCTCAAGGCAAGGTGTGTATAAGAATGAAATCAGGTACATTGTTTGAGAAGGGAAGGGATATATTCTTTGTAACAGTGCCATGGAGACTGAACCTTGAGATTTCATTCTTTTTGTCCCCCAATCTCTGGAACTCCCCTGTCAGGAGAAAACGGATCATCTGTTGTCAAAATGGAGAATGTAAGGTCATCCCAAAGCCTGCCTTAATAAGTTTCATCATCTTAAATTTAAATTTGTTGTGATTTTACTTTATCCTTTGAAGTCCTGATGTTTATCCTCATTTTATAGGTGAAGAGAGAGGACCTCAGAATGGTTAATAGTGCAAAGGTAAACAACTCCTCTAACTAATGGTGTGGAATTTGAAATTGGAACTCCATTGCTTGACTCTGAAGTTGTGCTTTTTTGACACATCGTGCCCTGTAATCTTTAGAATCTGCAAGGCCTCTTGGATTCTGGCATCAGCTTCTACCTCCATCCTGCTCCTTTCTATCTCCTACTACCTTCCAGGTTTTCAAGGTCTCCTTCCACTCTCCTGCTTTCACTAGCCCAGTCTTACTTCTTTTTTCAGTATAGTCCTTTGATACCTGACAGTCTTCCTGTAAGGTTTAAAGCCCAAAGGGACCACAAGGAAGGTTCTCACAGAAAGAGGAGCCTCTGAAGATTGTTGTGTTTTGCAAAATCCCCAGGGCTCCAAAACAGCACCCCGTGCATAAGAAGGCTCCAAATAAACGTGTGTTTAAAACATGTATTTCAAAAATAAACACAAGAACACCACTTTAAAAAAAATTATGCAATGAATTATTATATTGATATCATTAACAAAATTTTGCTATAATTCACATCACTGACGTCTCAGATTTGGTATGATGTATTTGGTATGATATATTTGCCAGGTACATTTTAGTAATAGAATCCTGGGCCATCAACTACCACAGTGCGTATTTTAAAAATAAAAGAACAGGGGTCTTGCTGGGCTGCTAATGGAGTCCAGGGCAAGGCAGTCAGGCTCTACATCGCTGGGAGCTCTGTCTTCCCCACCGCCAGCGAGGCTCGGGACAGCAGGGTACAGAGCCACTACCAAGGTGTTCACAAGAGACAGTGGGGAGACTGAAAAGGGACACCCAAGAAGACACAGATACACAGAACAGCTGCTGCTGAGGCGGACAGGCACAAAACCCCACCTGTTTCCTGGGCCACTCTGTTGCAAGCAAAAGCCTTACGTCACTGATGGAAGGTCAGCAAATAGCCTCCCAGAACACAGATGATGCTTTTGGGGGAGAAGCAGAAGCCAAATCCCTCTGCCTCTGAGAGAGGGATAGTGAATCCACTCAGTCCTGAGACAAAGGCAAAGACCCTTTATTCTTGGAGGTTGGGGGTAGAAGCCAAATACCTTTATTTGGAAGACAATAGAAACAATTTGATAGGATTACTTACTACTACTATTACTGGGGAAGGAGCAGAAAATCCTGCTGAAGACTAACTACTAATACACAAGGAAGAGAGCTGGGAATACTAAGCTCACTTCTAAAGGAGGCTGGGGCACACAGGTACACAGCCTAACACCGAGGCTGGGATAGGACAACAAAGATTGTGGGCAGTGGCTATGCTACATGCCCACTACATGTTCTAACATTTCCAGGAGACGGCGTTGCTGAGAGCCTACCCAGTATAAAAGTTACTGGAGAAGTCTAAGACATGAAGAGGTAGAGAAATGCTACAGAAATAAAGTTTGGAATCAATAGGAAGAAATACTCCTTTGGACTACAGATGCTAATACGGAGATGAAACAAGCTGGTTTAAAACCAGCAGAAAGCCTTGCTTGCAGAAAGCCCCCGATTGGGCATTTGTCACTAACTGTGGCCATTAGGGCTCACACTGGACTGAAGACGTATGAGTATTGGGATCAGAAGAGAAGCTGTGTAAAGGTAATGAACATGGAAGAACCTGTGATTTCCATTCCTTCCTTTTAGAAGCATGAAAGGACAAAGACTAGAGAAACCTTATGAATGTAATCAACGTGGGAAGTCCTACTGTGATCTTAGTGAAACCACTCACCTTAGAAAGACCTTGATAAATAAGAAAAATGTGAAAGCCTCCAGCACACCTAATGATGTTCAGATCCATGAAAGGAATCACAGTGGGGAGAAACCCCATGTATGTAAGCAATGTGGAAAAGCTTTCAGTAGGCATCAACATTGTAAACAGTATTAAAGAATTCCCACAGGGGAGAAGCCCTATGTATGTAAGCAGTGTGAGAGAGCTTTCAGTACACAACATTATTGTAAAATACATGAAAAACTTCACACGGGAGAAACTCTATGTATGTAAACAATGTGGAAAAGCTTTTAGTACTCAATGTTATTGCAAAAATACATGAAAGAAATCACATTCAGCATTAATTCTATGCAGGTAAGCAATGTAGGAAAGCTTTCAGCATTTGTGTTGTTTGCCAAAGACACTAACAATGGTGAGAAACCATATGTATACAAGCAATGTGGGAATGCTTGCAGTACACACATGTATTGTCAAATACATGACATATCTCACCGGGGAGAAACTATATGTAACCCATTTTGAAAATCCTGTGAAAATTTCTTATGTAGTAGAGTAATGCAATTACTCCTGTAAGAGTAATACAAAAAGCTTGAGGTCAACATTTCTCCATAAAATTTCCAAAAATAAAATCCCAGATAGAGATCCTAAAGTACATACATTATTTGTTTTTCAGTAAATCGCTTAAATATCATATATATATGTATATACATATATATATATATATATCTAGTGTTTAATATAAAAATATTGAGTTGACATGTATTTATGTATCTTTGAGCTTAATACTTAGGTGTCCTAATGAAGCATGGTGAATTAAAATATATTTTTTAATTTCAAGTAGAGTTAGTATTTCTATAGTTTTTGTTAGTCTTTACAATTTGAAGGTATAGGCCACTAAATTGTTAATTAGAATTTTGCCACTACTTCTGTTTTAAATTTTTGTTGTGTATGTTTGGTAATCTATGTAACAAAAGATATTTTTGAATTTGCCATATTTTATATTAAGATGAATATTTTCAGAACTTGTGAACATGTTCTTGACAGTTGATTTGTTTTCACACAACTTGTACATGAGCATGTTGTTTCTCATATTGTGACAAGATATCTGCTTATATCCCCACATTATATATATCATGTACCTAATTTTGCCTATTTTTCTTCCATATTAAAGCTAATATTATTATTTACATAAAATTGATTTTTTACCATTAAAAATAAAAAAGGTCCCAGGCGAACAGAAAAATAAATAAATAAAAATAAAAGATCAATATTCTTTGGAAATACAGAAAATTATAAAAAAGATTGGTCCAGAACAAGCGAGAAATCTGAAACATGAAAATATTTGTCACTTACATCAGGCACTTAGCATCTATGTAAGGTCAGGACTCAAGGCATAGAGGTTAAAGCTGTGAATTTAGAATCAGAAGTCATGGTTCTACATGAACACAGATCATCTCTTTGCTCTTGGACAAATCCCTTCCGCTCCCTGAGCCTAGGTTTTCTCTTCATTCCAAAATGAGCTTATTAAGACACCTCTCAGGTGCCTTTGAATTCTAAAATTGTTGACTCTCCAATAGTGTGTGCTTATATTTAGGAAGACTGTATACTCTCAGAGAGGGCATGTGGAAGGCAATAATGTGAAACAACCTCCCTCAACTAATTCCTTCAGCTCATAACAGACTCAGATCAGTAGTGGCGGTCACCACTTTTACCATTTTTTCCGTCAGGAGACTCCTTAGACAGAGTCTTGTACCCTTGGTCCTGGGGACATGATTGTGTGGAAATGTGACTCTCAGGCATTGAATAACACACACACACACACACACACACACACACACACACACACACACACAAGCAAAGTTTCAGGTTTGCTCTTGGCAAAATCTCCTTTCCCTGATCCCAAACAGAGGACTGGAAGGCAATGAGAGGCTCACACGGTTCTTCTTGGCCATTGCCTCCCTCTTTAAACAATGGCTGGATGCATTATGAAGAAAGAAAAGGAAACATATGGACTGAATTTCCCCCAAGTGCCTGGTGGCCTAGGAGTGGATCAGAGGCTGAGAGGGGAAGGCACAGCACGCTGGGGAGCTTAGTGAAGCCAGTATCTTAGGACAGTGGTAAGGTAGGGGAAGGAAGTCACTAATTCACTGCGGCCAGCTGTGCTCCAGACCAGCCACAGTGGGACAGGCCTTTATGGAGGACCCCGAACTGGAGCACAGAGTGGAGCGATGTTGTTATGGGAAATAAGGGAAATAGGTTCTGAGTCAGGCAAAGGCATCCAAAGACTTTGGAGAGTCCTCAAGGTCTGAATGTTGAGGGACTCTTCCCGAGGAAGACAGGCCTTGTGCGATGGAATTGAAAGTTTGAAATGTAAGTAATTTTAATCAGAATGGCATGAAATAATGAATGTGAATCATAATTTTCCTGCCAAATTAGTTGGGACTCATTCAACAGAGAGTTATGACAGGCTTCTCTCATTGGCAGTGCAGATGTGTGTGCAGAAGGAAAGGGAAGGCTCGAGAGTCAGAAGTGCATCTTTGCATACCCACCCCCTGAATCTGTGACTGGCTCTGCCTGTCCTTACATTGCCATAGTGCCCAGGCTTGCAAGTTCTCGATCACCCAGGACTTATGAGCCCCGTAAGCTCCCTTGCCACATGGGTATGAGGGTGAGGAATAATCTATGGTTTTACATGTGCACCTCTTATTCCAGACAACTGTGGACATGGCATTGGTGGTGGGCTCACGAATCCCATCCTGCTTGCACACTTCCATCTTACTGATTCAGAGTAAAATCTTAAAAACTGAGCAGATAGCACTGGCCTGACTCTGTCCTCGTATTCATCAGTTCTTCCCCCTCGGGTACCTGGCACCTGACGCTCATGCTCTCATTTAGCTTAGTTGTGGCACTAAGAACAGTAAATACCCTCTAGGCTACATGACCCATTTTGTCTCACCCCTTTGAGTCACATTCTCTCTGGACTTGCACTACATCGGGCTGAATATTTGCCATCTCCCTGGGTCTTGGTTGGGAATTCCCAGTTCTCCTGGGGGAGGTGCTGTCTCCATTGGCCACGATTTTCTTCCCAGCTCTTAAATTCGTATTAGTCCGGCTTTATTCCTTCCCAGTGATGGGAGTTGCCCACATTCCATGTCGCCAGTGAAATCTTTTCAGACTTACCCTATTGTTACTTCTCCAGGGGAAAAACTGGTGGATTCTTTTCACTTACTTCATGCTGCTAGATTTCATGTATTATACTGTATTATAATTATAGGTGAGTTATTTCAAAGGGCACTTTATAACTGAAGGATCATAATGACACAGTCCTATTTCACCATGTGTTACCAACTAGGGTGTATGGCAAGACAAAGGAGTGCAACAAAAGTTTCTTTTGTGTTGATTGGATATTTACTTCAAAGCCCTGCTTTTACAGATAAGGAAATGACACCCACAGTTCAATGACTTAACTAAATCTGTAGTGAAGTCTTTTAGGGAAAGTACCATGCTTAACTTATCTTTGTACATCTAGCTCAGTGTAGCATCTGACCTGTCTTAGACAGTTTGTGTATGTGTTGTATTGAATTGAAGAAAAAAATTCTAGAGACCACAAATGCAGTTAGCAGCAGGGCTAAGACTGTAAACAGGTATCCTGGCATTTAGACACTTGGGCTGCAGTAAGATTAAATCCTAATGGAGATGCTCAAGATAATGAAATAAAAAGGAAATATGACAACAACTCTTAAATTTTAGTCTTGGCAGAGAGCTCTTATCTATTTTTCCTTTTTCCCGGATATCCCTCTTTATTGTCCTGTCCAAATCATGTAACACTTAAAATATGTGGTTGGCTTAACACTGAGAAAACCATTTCCTTTTTTTTTTTTGATAAATATTCCAGATTTTGAAAGAACATTTCTAAGCACCAGCTCTACAGTGAGATTTGTTTAAGAGAGGATATCTATAAAAAGTCAAGATTTTTCTTGTCTCTTGGATGACCGGGGAACCCATATTTTCTGGAAATTCTGAGTGTATGCAGAGACAGAGAAATGTCTCAAACATGAGGGTACAGGTGTTAGAACTGAATGGAACATTGGAAATGAATAATGAATTGCTTTTCTATATTATTTCCTGCACACTACTGGATTCTGTACAAATCACTGCAGCCTGCTTTTATTCACAGAGATCAAAGGTCTAGTTAGGGCATTAGTGATCTTTTTCTATAAAGTATTAGACAGTACATATTTTAGTCTTCCCCATGCCCCCCGATCTGATCTCTGTTACAACTGCTCAAGTCTGCTGTTGTAGCTTGAGAGCAGCCATGTATTATATGTGAAAATATGAGTTTGTGTTCCAAGGAAACTTTATTTAGTGACACTGGCCTTTGAATTTTACATGATTTCCATGTAATGTAAACAATATTGTCCCTCTAGTGCTTTTTGCCACTTAAAAATGTGAAAATCACTCTTAGCTCCATGGTTATAAAAAATAGGCAGGCCACATTTGGTTTGTAAGCTACAGTTTGCTGACGCTCTGTCCAGTTAATAACAATCATACTACTACAACTAATAAATAGTAGTATAACAACTTCTGTTTACTATTTTGTGGCAAGCACTATACACTTTTTAGCGCCCCCTTCACAAATGAAGTTGTAAGCAAATGCTTAGCTAGGTTCATACAGTCACTGTTACAAAGCTAATAAGTACAAGAGTTGAAAAAATCCAAGGTCTGTCGGTCTCTGCTGTGCTGCTTCTTAAAGCATGAACTTTTAGACAGCTCTTTAACTTATGGAATTGCAGCCTAAATTTGCAATGTTGGTAAAGAGAATAGTGAACTAGAAATTAAGATACCTTAGTCTTGGTCTCCTTTGTGCCAATAATTCCCTCCCGTTGTGACTTTGGGGAAAATTCTTGAATGTTCTGAGCCTCAGTTTCCTCACCTGTAAGACAAAGCCATTGGTGATTTTGTTCTTCAGGGATATTTGGTTTTATATAGAGGTATTTGTTGCCTCTGTTTTGCTTCTCGTGGCGTAGGAGTGTGCTACAGGCATCTGCTGAGAAGCCAGAGAAGCTACCAAATATCCCACAGTGCACCAGGCAGGTACCCCAGTGAAGAAATACCCCACACATAATGCCAGTGGTACTTGGACTGAGAAACCCTAGACTAGTGCACCAGTATGGCTCCTTACAATTCCAAGAATCTGAAAAGTTTCATTCATTGTGTGGGAATATTCTTCATTAAAATCCAAGTCACTTCTCCTCTCTGAATCATAGATCCTTCTTAGTATAACAAAAGGATTGAACAGCATAATCCTAAAGATTCTTTTCATCTTTAAAATGCTCAAGTCTATGATTAATCGGACAACATTGAATATAAATGTTATGGTATTAAATTCATGATGAAATGACTCATTTTGCATTTTTGTCTCAGTAGTAACCCGCATTGCCCAACTTTCTTATCCTCATCAGGCAAAATTTGCAAACTCTAAGTCCATGGATTGAACTCAGCCTGTTGATGTCCTTGGTTAAGATTATAGAGGACAGTAGGGCTTTGTGAATTAGTGGTTAACACTTAAAAGACTGGATATGCCTAGAAGCACATACATTTCCAGATTTTCTTTAAAAATCAGAAGACCTAGGCTAATGGGCTTAATTTTTGCATTGCAATGATTAGCTGATTAAATGAAGCAAAGCTGTGTCCTTTATCTCCAATTTGCCAGAGTTTCTGCCTCCTAATTTTGAATTTTGTTGCCCACATTAATTTATTTGCATTATCTACCTCCCTATTTGCCTGATCCCTAAAGGTAAGTGAGTTTGTTTCCTCTGCCCTATATTCTCAGTGCATCCATAGGGTGTAGAAATGCACACGGTGGGCACTTAGACTTATGGAATTAGCATAAATGAAATGTATGTTAACTCTTAGCAATCGAGTCCATGGGAATAGGAGGGGAAGAAAAGTCTTTATAGCAGCTTGTGAACAAAAGTCTTCAGAGTTTTAATGGATAGCATGAGGCCATGGTGTTCTGTGCCTGCCAATAAGCTAATGTGGTGCTGGCTCCATCAGGGGGAGTTTAACATTCTGATGGGGCGTGGGTCAGCCCGCTCTCTCTGTCATTCACATGCATCTGATCATCATGTGCCTTTCTTGGCACTACACAGGTAGTGTGATTTTGTGGGGGGAGGGGAGGTGACGTGCTTTTAACAAGGAGTTGAGCAAAGGGTTGGTGTAATGACTTGGAATCTCTTCACGTGAGTGAGATCTGAAAAGCTGGGTCCACGGATTCTGGAAAAGAGAGGACTCAGGAGGGATAGGACAGACCCTTTCAAACACCGGCCCAGGTGTCGGAGAGGATGGTTAGATTGGCTTTGTGCCCTTCCTCACATGTCTCACCTCTCTCTCTCTCTCTCTGAGATTCGCGTTTCTTGTTTTTCTAATAAAGGTTTTTTAATTTTAATATTTCTCCTTCCCTAAGAAATCTCCATAAAGGAAAATTAATCTTGAGGCAAACTATGGAACTGTGTAAAATAAGTGAAGTTAGCATTGCTTTGGTTGGCTGTGTACAGAGTGTCCAGGGGACCCCTGTTTGGCTCTTCCTGACTGCCCTCTAAAGCCCAATGTGAGCGAGCTGGACAGAGCCTCCGGGACCTGATGGTATACATCAAGGAATGCTAGTCTAGATTTCGAATATCCCCACTGATTCTACAGCCTTCATTTCCTGCAGCCTATGTTTTCTGACTCTGAAACACCGAGGAGTGCTTTTGAGATCAACTTGAAGAGGGACTGCAAAAGGCAGGCATGGGGACAATGTCCCAGAGACATGGAGAAATGTGCAGCACAGCTGATGCACACTTTGCCTGAAATGAGTTAGGATTCTGCTCGCAATAACTGTCTACAAAGAAATGCAAGTGGTAGCTTGATTTTTGTTTCTCTAGAAACTTTTGAAGCCTGGCTCTTGTTCACCTTGTGGTTTCCTTTTTAAGATCAAGTTTACCTTCCTCTCACCTGTATTCTTGGTTGCCAGGCAGTGCGAGGGTTACCCTAATGCTGGCAGTGGGCCCCGGTTGAGTCATGGTGATGCCTCCTTCTTGTTGGTTTGGGAACCTTGGCTTCAGCTAATGTGTGTGCTTAAAGTCCCTATAAGGGGATTGTGGATGTGTCCCTTAACTTGGAAACAAGAATCTCAAAACAGCGTTTGTTGAGGTGAGGGGCACTTAAGGAAAAACTTCTTGATTTAGAAGGAGAGAACCAAATGTAGGGACAGCTTAGCTCTTCCTCTAGGTATTGGTATGTGGGCCTAGGTGTTTTTGTATGTGCGGTGGAATCACTGCAGCCACATCAGTGGCAACTTGAATACAAAGCTGGCACACGGAAGGTGGCTGAGTCCAGAGACCTTAGGGACAGTGGCACTGAACCCATACGAATGAGTCAAATCCGAATGTGCTGACCATCTGGACTTGTAGATATGTGAGCCGGTAACATTGATTTCCTTACTCGTTTATCCAGTTTGATTTGGGTTTTCTGCTTCTAGCTCATCCAAACCAGAAAAATTTTACTGAAGCATTGGAAAGTATATTGGCAAGCTGAAGAGTACATCAGGCCCATTTATGCCTCGCTTCTGATTTTCTTGATGCCACCTATCTCTTGAGTCCAGAGTCGCTGCTTCTATTTCACTGTCTAGCTCTGTTTAACCCACAGAGACAACGACAGCATGCCGGATGTCACTAACATCTCCCCAGTGCTTCTGGTCTCAGATGCAGATCACACTGCAGGCATGAGATCTGGCTTTGTAAACAGCTGCTAGAGAGGCTGGGTAGCGCAGCCCTAGGCTGCAGGGGAGTAGAGCTGAGGAAGGTCAGCGTGGGACAGTGGCCTTCAGGAGATGTGAGGGACCTGGCAGATACAGCTCTTCTTCCTTCCTTCTGCCAGCAGTCTGGGGAAGCACCATCCCTCCAACAGCCTGCTCTGAAGCCACTCTCAAAGCTGTACAGAGGCCCCAGCCGAAAGGCATCGCTTTGCATGCCCTCCCACCCTCTCTTTCTCACTTTCCTGCACGATTTTGAAGCCATGTGATTGTGGGTCCTCAGCAGAGCGCTCCCATTCAATCCTTACTTTGGGCTGTTTCTAGCAAAAGCAGTTAAGCTAGAGAGGAAAGCGCCAAAGGAGAAATAAACAATGGAAAGTTTAGACAGTTGCCTGAGTGAGGCTTCAATATTTCGAAAATCCAATCTTCTATGAAGATCAATATGTGAAGTGGAATGTACACTTCCAGTATATGTAGGGACTCAGATGTGTATGTGCTTAGGCCCCAACTCTGCTCTTTCCTACTGTAAGATCCGGAGTAAGTTACTTAACTTCTTTTAGCCTCATTTTTCTCATTTGTAAATAATGAGGATCACACTCCTCTAATAGAGTTACTGTGAAGATTAAAAAAGATAACGCATATTAAAGCAAATGTCTTAGGGTTTCTGGGTCTCGGCACAATTGATATTTGAGGCCAGATGATGTAGTGTCATCAGAGGCTGATGGGTTAGCTGTGTTTACCAACATCCGTGGCCTGTGTTTGTAGAATGCATTGAGCTTCACCCATTTATGACAATCAGAACCGCCTGCACACTTCCAGATGCCCTGCAGGGACATAATTTCCTTTAGTCCAGAAAAATCAATTCATTCTCAGCTGACAGCCAGCACCAAATGCTGTACATGTGAGGCTGACATAGACCTTCCAGGTCATCTAAGGAGCCCGTAGAGTGCACTTCTATGAGTGAGCTCTCCAGAAACCACCAAAGGCTCCATCTAACTAAGACGTAAAGTGGGGAGAAATCATAAATTATTGATAATGATTTCAATGGCTGTTTTAAGTCACTTTTAGATGGTGTGTTATGCAGCAGTGGAAAATGAAAATAAATTGGTAACTAGAAGTGTGATGTTAACATATTGGAAATATGAACTGGGTAGCACTGGTTTTGGAATGACGTGGTGATAGAAGCTGGAGACCTAAGAGAGAAGAGAGGCCAGGGGCCAGAAAGGGAATCGCTATAAAAGGCAAAAAGAGTGGGCAACTGTGGGCATAGAGGGCCAGAGCTGTAGTAATTTGAACAATAGAAAATGTACCTAAGGAACTTGGTAAATCTGGCTGAGGAAATATGGAGGACAGAGGATGGAAATGCCAAATGGCATTTTTAAACTGCGTATAAGAGTGTGGGAAGAGAGATGAGCTAGCTAGGGAACTGCAACATTTGCAAGCAGAATCCAGAAAAAAAGTAAAAGAACAGGTTTTACTCAGCTGGAAAATAGAATTGTTTCATATTTTTGTCTCTAGCTGGTAAAGACTATTTAACAAGGTCAAATCAAATGAAGAATGTGGTGGTAGTGCCTTTTGCTAAGATCTCCTAGGATTTAAGGTGCTGAGTCTTTTTTAGACATAGAGGCTTCTATGAACCTCAATGGTGCTTCCAGAAGAAGTCTGAATTTTCTCAAGTAGAAAGAGGTCTGTCTCAGAAGAACTTATGGATTTAGCTTTGGGGGAAAAGATTAATGAGAAATCTACAACATTTTACAGAGATATGTTATATTGCCAACAATATTGATAATTTGAATCTGGGTAATTTAAACTGAAAGAGATGGAAATACTACAAATGAAGACAGACTTGGAAGAAGCAGGAAGTACAAGATTTTGGAGAAATTTCAGATACAAGCACAAGCCATTTCCTTTGGGAAAAAGAAGGGTTTTGGTTATTTTGCAAAGGTGAGTACAGTTCAGAGTTAGAGTGAAGAGTTGAGTAAAAGAACAGAGTCCACTGCTGGGGAAGGAACCTGTCCCCAACCAAGGAACATTTTCTGACTCCAGAATAGGGAGCCTGAATTTCAGCAATGCTATCAATAAGTGATGTTTTTTGTGTGTCTGCTCTTATCCTGGTAGATAAGGTTCCCTATCTGAATGTTGTATATAGTTCAAAAGCCTTCTAGAGTTGCTGTCCCTGAAAAGCAGGCATAAGGAACCTCCTTCATATTTAGTTCTAAGGCAGACCATGGAATTTTCAACTTCACATTTGATGCCACAATTTGTGTGGCAAACAATTTCCAGAATTGTACCTTATCATCTTTTATAGCCCCCACCCCAAGCAAATATAGCTTCCCTGACTTATTAATGAGATAGTACAAAAATAGCTGCATGTGTTTTCCAAGACAAGATTCTAAGCGACACTTCTTTTTCTTTTTATAGCACACATTGTGAGGAAAACTAGCCTCCTCATTGTGAGATCCACATGGTAAGAAACAGTAAAAACTTATCCAGAGACAGCTGAGTGGGTGAACCATGTTGACAGCAGATCCCCACCACCACTTCAGTCTTCAGATGGCTACAGCTCTGGCTGACATTCTGACTGAAACTTCATGGAACACTTTGACACAGAAGCACCTAACCTTCCTAACCTTCTGAATTTGGGGCCAACAGAACTATGTGAGATGATTCTCACTGACCGTTTTCTTGGGTAGCTAACTTTTAGAATAATCTGTAATACAAAGGAAAACTAAACAATTGTAATAGGGCCCCTCCTTCCTCCCTTCTCGTCTCCCTCCCTTCCTTCTTCTTTCTTTTTCATCTCTTCCTCCTCCTCCTCTTCTTCTCTGCTTCTTCCTGTTCCTTCTTCCTCCTCTCTCTTCCCCTTTCTTTTCTCTGTCTTTCTTTCATGGTACTGGGGATTGAATCAGCAAAAGATAACCGAAACAAATTTTATTCCAAGGATTTATGATTTTGTGATAGAATGTGCCTTGAACTTGTTAAAAACTTTCAGGAATTAATTATGGCTTGGAATTCTGTGTTGAGGACTCTAAAGTCACATAGAAGCTCATTTAGAAAGAGCACTGTTACTGATCAGTAGTGCCTTCCAAGGTGTGGGTAGGGCAGAATAATGTCATTTACATTCCATGCAGACACAGCTAAAAATGGAGTTGCTGACTGTCTTGTCTTACTTTTTAGACACATGCTTTATGTATCTGCTTTGTTTTTAAACCAGCATTTCTCAAATAGTTTATTTTAGAAACAGATCAAATTCAGATTCCGTTTACAGACACAAGGGTGACATATTTCATAAAAGCAAGGGATGAGAAACCTCATTGCAAGAGTAAAGCAGGGAAAAAGAAGATGAATGGAAAGAATGGGCAGAGTAAACCATAGACAAACTGCTAAATGGTTAAAAGGGAAACACTGCATTTAGGTATTATTCTTTATTGTGTATTTGCTTTTCTTTTTTGTTGTTGTTGTTGTTTTTTGAGACAGGAACTCACTATGTAGTAGAGACTGACCTGGAACTCACTGTGTAGCCCAGGCTGGTCTCGAACTCACAGCGATCCTCCTGCCTCAGTGCTGGACTTACAGGCGTGCACCGCCACACCCGGCTTATATCTGCTTCTTAATGTTCATTTGGGCACAGTGAAAAACTGCACAAATCACTAATATTTAGCTTTGCATTATGCATCTTGAAGAAAAAAATTACTTAAAATTGAATTGTTTGTGTTTTTTTCTCTTACAAGTACCATTTTGCACTTGGAATAAGCAGATCATCATTGGGTTTATTATGTAGTTTTGTCAAAAAGCCCTATAATGAAGAAAGGGTACTTTAAAAAAATATTCGCTTCATAGACGAGGGAGGCCCAATCATATAGTGTCCACTAGCAAAGATGTGCACATAAGGCAAAGGGATTTACGCCTATGCATACAGTCTTTGAATCTGGCCCCCTTCTGGCCATAAGGTGGAGGTGTCTAGGTGACTGCTAAGGTCCCTCCTAATCTAACATGCACGGATTTGAATGAACTCAGTGTACACTCTGCTATAATTCATCGGTGGGAAACTGAAAGCCAGAGAGTGTTAGCTTTAGCGAGTGGTTACTGAGTAGCTTGGTTGTCTAGGTAGCCTGAGTGGCAGTGGGAGATCCTGTTCCTACTTCTGTCGGGAAAGGCAAACAAATACAGCTTTAAACCCCATTGACTCCTGTTCTGGGTGACTCAAGATTCTGACAGGATGATAACCAGGCCCAGGGTCCAGGTTTGTTGTGGGGTCCGGTATGTTGTGTGTTCCAGTATCTTGTGGGTCCCAGTATGTTGTGGGTGCCAGTATGTTGTGGGTCCAGGTGGGTTGTGACCTGAGCAGTGTTCTACTTGATGTAGAATTCTTTGGAGAGGAGCAGTGTGGTTGGTTAAACCATGAGCAAGTCCTCCGGGATGCAAATTAGAAGGGCTGTGGGCTCAGCGCAGTCCCTTAGGCAATGGGTGCTTTAAAGAGATTCTGCTTTCAGTTAGGGGAATGGGGGACTGAGTCCAGAGAAAATCTTATCCCATGCTCTGCAAAGTGAAAAGCAGCAAATGATAAAGCCCACATTTGCCTTCGTCTTTTGCACACCCTCAAGCACACACTGAATACTTATGGATACAATTTATTTCCCCAAACTATAGGGTTCTGTCGTGAAGATAGATCCTCCCATAAAGTATTTCATAGAAAGGCAGACCGGAAATGCAATGGCTCTGCCATTTAGTGACTGTGTGACCCAAAGAAAATCATTTAATCTTTCTCAGTTTCATTACTTCATATGTACAGTTTTATTACTATTTACCATAAAGGCCTGTTGTAAACAATAAGACACTTGACAAAATGTCTAGCATAAAACTAACAAATTGAATGTAAGATGAAATTTACCCACAAAACTCTAACAACCTTGAAACACACAGCCAGGGCTATGCACCATGGATGAAGAAACGCTGAAATATGTGGGCTGTGCTTCGCTTGACTCTTTCACACACAGTCATCGTGTGTAACTCACAAGATCCTCAAGGCACAAACACATCACAACTGAAATTTCAGAGAAGGCAAATAGCATGGGCGAAGCCATGACGACGACATACCACTTTAACATTTGCTTCCTACGAAAGATTATCGTAAAGATGACAGCAAAAGACAAATTTTTTGTAAGACGCAGCACTCACACGATTGGTAAATCCTACCTAATTACTATTAGTTGTGTCTATTCAATAAAGATAGCATAACAGAGCTAAAGCTAAACCCCAGAACAAGAAGAAAGGAAGATATTTGGAATACATAAACATGACAAAGACTAATGGCCAGAACACACACACACACACACACACACACACACACAAACACACACACACACACAATCATGAGTGTTCTGTGAAGTTATGGAAAGATCCTCAGGCTCATTGGCAGTTAAGAAGACAACGTTCCTCCCTGAAGCTCCAGTGAATCTTCCTTCCTAGCTGCCACATCAACAACACTAAGAAGGTGGACACATCAGCATGGCAGAGGGTGTGCAGAAGGACACTGTCACAGCCTGCGGACACCATGTGAGTGAGTGGACTGACTGTGGAAAGCACTTTGCCACCACGCAGACACCACTCTGCGGTTCTGCCTCAGCGGTTCTGATTCTAGACCCCGTTGCCTAGACAATTTCCTGCCCTGTTACACACGGAGGCAAAGTCAATGTGCTCATTGCAGCACAAGTGAAATAAGTCAGATACACCTGCTTAAATATCACGTGGCTTCTCTTATATGAGAAACCAAATTATAAATAAAGAGCAAAATAAAAGAGGAAGTAGAAAGAGAAATCTTTCCTAGGAAGGGGTTCAAGAAGAGGAGACTGGGAAGGAGGAGGGAGGGAGGAGGAGGGGATGGAATCAGGAATTAAGATGCGCTGTGCGCATGTACCAATTCCGCATAAGGACTGGAAACATTATGTACGGCAAACTTGCGCTTACAAAATAAAATCAGAGAATTTGGTGTTGTTAAAAAAAAGAGCAAGAACAATAAATCCGAATGTCCTGTGGTAGGTAGACAAATTCAGAAATAGTCACACAGCAATATATTCTACATCGATGAAAATGAAGAAACTACAGCTCCACCATCATCACAGTAAATCCGGAAAAAATGACAACGTTCAGCTAAAAGAACAAATCACAGAACAGTACATTCTGTATGATTCATTTACATAAAGGCCCAAACCAGAGGCCATAAAAATACAGAGATGAAGTAACCAAAAGGCAAGTGATTTACATAAAGTTTAGTTCAGATGACTTCTTTTTTTTTTCCTTTTCTTTCAGTACCGGGGATCGAACTCAGGACCTTGTGCTTGTGAGGCAGGTGGTGGCACCACTGAGCTAAAACCCGGGCCCAGATGACTTCTTTAGTGAGGAGAGAGAGCTAGCATTAGGGAGAGCCATCTGTGAGGCTCTTCAAGTTCATGTGTGCTTTTGCATATTTGGCTTCATTTGAGAAAAAAATTAAATACAACAAATATCACTCCCTGCCACCCACTAAAAATCCCAGTGTTGATTAACAAACCGCAACTCAGAATGCAATTTACAATACATGCAATTTATATAAATTAAAGGCAAGTGCATACTCAAACACTACATATTTTCGTGCATATTTTACAAGTACACATGAATATTTAAGTACGTAGTTCAAGCTCATTAGCAGGAGAGTCTGTGGCAAGTAGGAGAATGGGAATTAGGTTGGGGGAGGAGAGGGAGCAGGCAAGAAAATTACCCTGCATAAATTAATTGCTTTAAAATAATGTAGGGCTGTTCATTGATTTCTACCTTTATTCCCAGAAGGATTTGAGGAGGCAGAAAATGTAGCAGAGAGACCATTGTACATCTCAGATCCATATTCTACATCTTGGAACCATCTAATTTCCTAGATTCCATGGAGGCCGGCAGAAATACTGTAAAGGAATCCAAATAATTTTTATCAGGAGCAATTCATTTTCTAAGGCTAAGCTCGGTCTTAAGAAATGGCAGACCCTGGAATCAGAGAGAGAAGCTGAAGATAAAACGTGTGCTGGGCATGACTAGGGCATTTCCACGCCTCATTCCAGTCCCACCAACTCCTCCTGTTTGTCCTCAGCCGGTCATGACCTAAGGGAAGGAGAGAGCAGGTGCCCTGTTTCCCAGGCTAGGGTTACACAATTGATCACGCAGGATGGGGTCGCTTGCCAAGCTGGATGAGATGCAAATCTATTGGCGGTTCTTTCAGCCTTCTTAGAACTACTCTGAGGCTTAGTGAAGATCATAAGTGGAGTGGGATGGTCCAGATTGCAGGGCACCCTCCTGATCCAAATGCCTGCTATGCTGGACATTTGAGAGAGAGAATGGCCGAAGGAGTAGGGATTCCTGGAGGAGGAGGGGAATCAGCAGCATCAAGAGCATGGGGTCCGCTTCAATAGGGAAAGTAGACATCTTATTTCCAAGATTCAAAGTAACAGATATAAGGTAGCTCAATAGACTGATAGATCAACAGAAATAGACAGATCAACAGAAAGGAAGATAGAGATATGAAGACAACTTTATAGCTGGAGAAGTGAATAAGATTGTGTAGGACTGCTTGGAAAAATCATATGGTTTCTAGATACCAAGTTTTGTGGCACATACACACTCACACACAAATACCCAAGTTGCAGACCTTGACTCCCAAATGTTTGTATTCTACTTTTAAGAAGTAAATCTACACACGCATATTGGGCATCCTGTGTGTGTCCAGTGATAAGTGACGGCGTTGAACACACCCTCGGCACTCCATTTGCTCTGTATCACTTCTAACTTCAACTCAAACTGTTGCGGACAGCTCAGATCACCCCTCTGAGGAGGCCTTGTCTCTCAGTTTCTTGCAGCGGGGTCTTCAAGACCATGCAAGCTTCTAAGCTTGACGTCCAACACACCCCAGGGTAGTGTCTCACCCATGTTCCTCAGCTTGTATGGACCTCATCACTGAGAGCCGGGAGCTGGAATCCTTGGCCTTCTGTCCTTCTCTAACACAATAACCCCACTGACTCCATATATTGGGAATGTTGGGAGGCCAGGGAATTACACGGAGGCAGGCTCCAAACCTGAGATGATGAGGGATGGAAGGGGTGGACACCGCCCTCCAGCCCCTGGGCTCCCCGGGGATAGCTCTGAGGCATGTTTCTAGAGTGCTGATTCAGCTTCCTAGGAAGTTCAAGCCGAAGTTACCTAGAGGAGTGACTTACTGCTAACATACCCTTGATTAGCTTCCTTCCCTCCCAGGACCGTTCCCTGCTCTCCTAGAGGAATATCTCAGTCATCTTCCCATCCCTGGGCCACAATCCCTGACACCCTTGACTTACAGGAGAAGAGGTTTATTTAGGCTCACCATTTCAGGCCGTGGTTCTCTGGCTCCCAGGCAGAAACAGGATGGTAAACGGGCATAGCAGAGCTAAAGGTCCTCAACCGACAGCTTCTAGGAAGAGGAGAGAGAAAAGAGGAGCCCCGTACAAGAATGCACCCTTTCAAGCCATGCTGCCAGGAGCCTAGCTCCGGCCAGGCCCTGCCTCCGAAGAGCAAATGAGCTATGAACTCATTAGTGGGCTCACTCACTGATGAATACAGCACTCTCACTGCCCAGTCACCTCCCAGACACTGGAGGTTTGGGGGGAACACTGCATAACAGAGGACCTCCGTATATCACCTCTGAAATGACTTTCACTTCAATCCCTGTCATAGAACCTGCTTCTCTAGGCTATCCTAAGTAAATAAAGACAGCACCCTGGGCCAGAGAAGCCTCTGGATAACTCCTCCGGTCTTCATCTGAACAGTGGGTAATCATGAGAGACAGGACATGCATTTTTCAGAAGATCCTGCAATGGCAACCTTGCCAGAGTACCTTTTACTGATTTTCCTTTCTCTGTTTCATCATGCTCCTCATTTCTGCCTCCAGAGATTGCTGTCAAATAAACTGCCAGCCTCCAGGCCTCTGATTCAGGCTTTCATTTTCTTGGTAACCCAAACTGAGACACAAAGCTGATGTGCAGCTGCCCCAGCCTGAGTCTGCAAATTCCAAGGTGCCCACTCAAAGCTGCTGGTCCTGCTATTGTAGCTTCATGCTTTTTACCTGCCACGCATGTGGCCTCTTAACATGACTCTCCCTCCCCTGAGAAGGACAAAGTCCTTGGGATACTGACTACTAGCAATGGGGTCCTACAAACTCAGGGACCTGGGGATGGAGTCAGGGACCTGGGGATGGGGTATGCTGTCGCTTGCAGGCTGGGAGCAGACTCCGGCTAGTAGGGGAGAGGCACAGTGCAGAGTCAGCCTGCAAGGCTGTGCAGTCCTTGTTGCTGGCTTCCCACTCTGAGGAGCAGGAGGCAGTGGGATGTAAGGGTGATGAGCTCAGCCCTCTGTCTGGTGGTTAGTGAGGAGGAAATGCAAGCCAGCCAGCAGAGCCTCTTTGGGATGCTGGACAGCTGGCCAAGGGGTCTAGATGAGCTTGTGCAGGATGTTGGAAGTGGTGTGGTCACTGTTAACATAGAGTGAGATCTTTGACAAGCCAGTTCTCCCGTGACAGAGCAGCCTGCAGAGTCTGTCCTTTGCCCTCACCCGCTGTTGGCCCACAGAGCAAAGCAGGCTGTACTGCTAATGGCTGTGCTCTGGCTTCTGCTTCAAAGGCTGCTTGGGAATCACAGGCTGCCCCAGCCTGCTTTTCCTCATGGTCCTGCTCAGACAATCTGCCTGCTCAGTGAAGCATGAGCTCTGGGAAGGTTTGCTTTGCCTGAGCGCCTTCGAGGAATCACTGGGGTTTTCCCTGACCACGTGCTCATTGTTAGGGGCTTCCTCCCATCGGCCTTCCTAGATGGCTGGATCTTGTCCATGTGCTGGGAGATTTTCCAGAACAACCCACCGGGGAGGAGAAACGGCTGCCCCCACAGCAGGGAAATTCTGTGATGTGATGGGCAGGGCCTGTGCCATAGCATGGGAAGGCCTGTGTGACCCAGCAGAGGGCCTCTGACCCCTGTAGTCAGGGCCCACCTGCAGTGCGGAGATAGGTCCCGAAGGGCTTTTTCTGTGACGGCACAGGCATGCACACTGTATGAGGGATCCATTCCAGAATGTTCCTCCAGCTCACTTGATTTTTCAGTCTCCACCTTGGTTGAGTACATTCCTTGCTCACGTCCCAAATGTCTCTCGTCAGGATGAAGTCAACCAATTTTTTTACCTGTTTTCTTGCCTTCCACCTGCCTCTAGCATTCTCCACAGTTTTGCCAGGACAGTTTTTTTGTTGTTGTTGTTTTGTTTTGTTTTGTTTTTTTAAGTCAGAAATCTGATTATGGCTTCCCAGGGAAGAGCGAGGCCCTTTCCTTACCTGAGCTCAAGCTCTTCTTCCAGCTTCAGCCCCTCTGCCTTTCTTCAGGACTCCGGTTTGATTTCTGCTTCTCACAGAAGCTCCCTCTTGCCCTTCAGTATCTCTGAGCACCTGCACCTGCGATGCTTCGGCCCCATTTTGTTGTTTCTGAAACGTGGTTGAAGTACTCATTTATATGCGATGAAAGGCACCAAGGACCTAGCCTGAGCTTTGCTTCATGAAAGGTAGTCAGCTACATACTAGAATTATCACAACCATTATTATCTTTCATTTGACAAATTCGTTTGGTTGTGAAACCCAGCCTCATAGTGGGCTTCTCTGCAAAACAGAGGAGTTGACTCTTGTTCAAGGATTTGTTCAAAGTGCTCCCTGCCTTACATTTTCATTGTCTGTGTTTGTCTTGCTCCTAGACTTGAACTTGAGGCGGAGAACTGTGCTTTCTTTATCTCCTCACCTCTCTACGTAGCATAAGGCCTGCCCTGGGGTAGGTACTCAGTGGAGGTTAAATGAATGAACAAATGAGTGTTTTCACTCTCTCGCTCTCGGGTACAGAGTACTTTCATTAAAAAGCCAGAGGAAGGAAATGGTCAGATGTGTGGGCTTGTTTAGTCTGCTCTGCCTGATTAACCAGGCACACCCGTTGTCCCCTACTCAGCCGTGCTTTGGCAAATGTCAGAAGGTTATGTGGCATCCTGTGGCCCTTATCTAAACCGGTGTGATGCTAGGGAAGGCTCCACGCCCCTTATCCAAATAGACTGGGCTTGGTCAGCTCTAGCCCTTGGGAATGCTTAGAAAACAAATTCAGCATTTGTCCCTGGGAGGTCTGCAGGGGTAAAGAAAATAACCGAAGCTCCTTAAAGTGACCTGATGACACTTCCCCGTGCATGATATCACACTGCCAGGATAACAGGCTAAGGGAATGTACAGAAAGTACCCAGGTCTCTTGAAATAACAGCTTCCTTTGAGCTGTAGCTGCAGTATTCATGTATAAAAAGAGGTGCCTTGAAGCAGTGAAGAATTTAGAGCTGTAGAGATCAGTTTAAACACCAATTGGCTGGGTGGAATCCAACCATTCTGAGCTTCATTGTGTATTTCTTTGGCCAAAGAGAGGATGAGAATTTCTATTTTACAGGTTGATGGAATGGTAAAATGAGCCAGGGAAGAAAAGTCTTCTCCTTCTGAAATACCCTTGGTGTCATATGTTTTCTAAGTACGCTATAAATGGCAATGCCCATTCAAAACAACTCTGGGGAGGTGGTAGGTAGAGTAATGATCATTAAGGCTGGACTTTTTTCTTTGCCCTTCTGGATCTATGCCCACCTTTTTCACCTGCTCTGTGCTGCAGAAAACCAAACTTTATGGTCACAATGGGCTCCTGTGTCTCCTGCTCCACACTTGCTTGGCTAATGTTGATGGGAAACAACAGATAATCAGAGGACAAAAAGAGAAGCAGATGCAATTATTTATTTCTTTGTCTTACACACTACTGGACTGTGGGCTAGCTGACACCTCTTCTGAAGGTCCTGGGTCCTTCCAGGTGGCCTGCTCCCCAGATCCCAGGTGTAGCTCCTGTCGGATCTAGTTCTGAACTCTTTATGCCAGGAATGATCATGGCTCTTTTTTGTTGCTAGAGGGGCTCTGCCCAAATGCTTCCCCATATCATGTTGGCCTTCCTGCCCATACTTTTGTCATAGGCCATTCATTAACGTGTGATCACCCATCTCATTTGTGTGCATTATCAGTTTCCCAGCAGGTCCTTGACTGTTAAAATTCCTAGGTGATAATCTGTGCAATCAAGGCATGGATAAGGGAACATCTAAGTCACAGTCACATGACCAGGATGTGGTACAATTTGTTTTCAAATCTAGGCCTCTTGATATCCTCTCCCATGTCACTTTTAAGACTCAATTGGATTGCAGCAGGTCTAAGATGTAAATGACAGTTCCAATCTGAGCTAGCTAGTTGGCCAGAGACAAACATAATTCTATACTTTCATTTTTGTTTCTTTATTGGGGAAGAATGATACCACTTGTTCTGTTCCTCTTAGGTAACTGTTCGAAATACAAGATCTTATTTGTCTCAATTATGCAAGTGATTATCTGAAACTTGGAGAATGTTTATTGGTGTAAGCAGGTAATTTTTATGTAATATGAATTTTACTAATCAACAAAAATTATCAAATATCTAACATGTCAGTGACTTTACTCTGCCAATTACAAAAATAATGATAACAATCCTCTGATGATCATAACAATGATAATGATAAAAATAACCTTTGTTGACTACTACATTACCTACATAACAAAATACTATAGACTAAATGGCTTCCATCACAGAAATTTTCTCTTACAGTACTGGAGACTATAATCCCAAGGTCAAGGTTTCACCAGGGTATATTTCTGTGGAGAGTCTTTCTTTTAGGTTATCAATATCTCCCTCTCTATAGTGGTGCACTCTCAGGACCCGAGTTCAATCCCCGGTACAAAAAAATATATATAGATATAGATATAGATATAGATATATAGTGTTGCACTCTCAAGGAAGGAAAAGAGGGACCGAGAAATTCATGTGTCTCTTCTTCTAAGGACACTAGTTCTTAAGGCTCCATCCTTATGGCCTCATTGAGCTTTAGTTATGTCCATAGAGACCCTACCTCCAAATGCAGGAACACTGAAGCTCCAACATAGCAGTTTGGAGGGCAACACAAGCACTCAGTCCATAGCAAGTATTATCTGTAAAGTCAGGTTTGTCCTAAGCAATTTCTACGCATATTTCATTTAGTTCTCACAACAAGTATGTGAGTTTAAAATTATCTCAATTCTAGAAGTGAAGAAATGTACTAAAGTTAATATGCCTATGTCACATAGCTGGTAAGTTTTAGAGGAGGCATTTCAACTCACATGGTCTCCTTCTAAAAATATTATGTTTAATCGCTGCACCAATTTATATGGCCTGTATATCATTACGAATTTAGAGATCTAGGAGAGTTGTAGGTCAAAAATTCGAGCTTTGCTTACAATTAGATAGCTGCTAGATAAAAGTGGTACAGATGGTTTTTGAACTTCACTTGCTGATTTCAAAGCCCACCCTTGTATTTAAACACATTTGTTTGTTGTTTTTTACAACGGACTCTCCGATTCATTTCCATTTGCATTTCACAGCAGTCCCTCGTCAGATTATGTCCATTTTACAGACAAGAAAAACTTAGCTTAAGAGAGGTAGTAGCTTGCAATGATTATTAGAAAAGTATTTGCTTAAATCTAATTTTTTTAAAAAAATGTATCATTTCCCCTTGTGAAAAGGTATTATACTTAATAATCATACAATAATTCATAGTTTCATCCAGTCTTATATGCAATCTGTTGTTTCTTTAACATCAATTAAATATTTTTATGCCATGGGCAACAAGCTTTTGGGCCATATCTATACACTCTTCCTTGTCTACTCAACTCTGCCATTGTGGTACAATACAACCATAGATAACATGTAAAAGAAAGAAATGGAGCTGTTCTAAGACAAAAAGAGAAGCCCATGGACTGAGTTCACTGGCTCATGTACTATCTCCCAAAATGGTGCTAGGTCCCAGAGAAAAGAAGCGTTTAAGAAGCTCACACGGAATCTTGTGGGAAAGAAGCCCACAAACAAGATGAGATCGCCTAGTGCTCTGATAGAAGTATTCGGCATTCAGGGGAAGTTCAGAAGAGAGAATAGGCAGTTAGTTCTTCAGGTGGGAGGAGGTGGAGAGGTACAGATTTCACGGAGAGGCAATTAAGCAAAACTAGAATGTGAGGTTGATGTCTAGGGAGCTGGAGGACCAAGGGGTCAGGCTCTTTCTTTGAACCATGGAAAAACATATTAGTGGATGGATGTGAAGCATGTAGGCCCTGGTTTATTTGCTGATTTGCTCATTTGTTAGTTTTGTGGGATTAGATACAATTTTTATAAAATGTTTTTCTCCTAAAATATGTCAATATAAATATTTTCTCACTAAGCTTGTTCCTTCCTAGACTCAAATGAGGTAATGAATGTAAAGAGTTTAGCATAATTCATGCCATGCAGCTTGCTTAAAAATTTATAGGAGTACAGAATTATGTTTTGGAAAGATTAATCTAATGTGATGAATGCATTAGAAGAATCTAGCACTGAAGGCAGGGAAGAAATAAAGGCAGCCGCTCATAGGAGGGACAGTGAAACCCAGAACTCAGGCAAAGACGGAGAAAATGGAGAGAAGAAATGCAGACAGGACTCGAGGGCTAATGCCATGTCAAAGTGAGGGACAGAGAGGTGCCAACACACCTCCATTGAATCACAAGTCTAGTGATGCCCCTTGCCAGGCTAAGAGGCCCAGGAAGAAAGTCAGATATGGAGGGAAGGTATTAAATCCCATTTGTACATAATGGTTAGGTAGAACTGTCCAGTAGTTGGGTGACTGTCTGCATCAGGTTGGAGTTTTATAATGGGGAATTGTCATCAGTGAAAGAATCATGAGTCACCACCACAAAACCCTGAATCAGATGAAATCACCAATGAAATAGTAATTGATAAAGAAAAAACATATTAACCTTGAGAAACCCAGTGTTCCATGGAGAGGCAAGGAAGAAAAACCAGACTGGGTCAGGTGGACCCAGCAGGTACTCAGATCTCAGAGGCCAGTAAAAGACAGAATTACAAGGGGTTGAATTTAGAGCATCAATAAGACACAGCAGCAAAGTGATCACTGAGTGAGCAAGTGATGGATAAATTTGATTAAGACAGGTCCAATAAAGTGAAAGAGACCACTAGGTGTTCATGGATTAGAGAAGAGTGGAATTTGAGAAGTGAAGGCAATGGACTTAGATCATTCTTTGGGGAAAGTTGGGAAAGAAAGCACAATGAACACCAATGCTAGTGAGAGACATAGGGTCACTTTTATTTCTTTTTTTTTTTTAACCTGTTAAAATGAAATATGCAGGGAAGATGTTAGAGGAGTTAGATCAGTGTTGACTGAGGGGACAGTTGGAGGAATATGCTTTGAATAGGACAAGGGCATTTACTGGCCTGGTACAGGATCTCAGCAGGGAATGGATGTAGACATAGATGTTCATGCTTGTGGTTTTGCAAGGATCATTTTCATGTGCTTACCTGATTACCTCCGTCTTCTCCCTAAGGAGTCAACCAGTTTATCTGCTAAGAGAAGACAGAGCAGTAACTAAGACGGTGACTTGAGCAGACTAAGATTTAAAATATCTGGAATATTTGCTCTGGCAGAGGGCCCCGTTGAACTTGGAGATCATAGATTCATAGTGGCACCAATCCATCCAACTGCATGATTTCGTTCAACAGTACTCAGCAAGCAAGAGTAGATGACAGTTATATTGACGTAAGGCTGAGGACATCGAGAACAAAACAACTGAAGTGATGGGCAGTGTAGTTCCAGTGGGTACATGAGGAAGTGAAGGCAGGAGGAGACTGGTAGTGAAACATAAATAAATAGAGGATCAAAGAACTAGAGGGGCTTGATAAGACAAAGTAGTTCTGTGTGGTAGATGTAAGCAAAGAAAACTAGGCTGAAAGGAAGTTTGAGTCAGAGATTTGTGTGTTAAAATTAGAAATGTGTGGGGTGGGAATTTTCCTGCTAACGATAAACTCCAAGATGTAGCCATCAATGTACTATTAAATGGATGACCCAGAAGATAGGAAGGGAATTTGAAGTAATGATAATAATACATGGACTTTATCTCTGTGATAGATTATAGATTACAAAGCATTTTCAAAACCATTATCTCATTGACCTTGACCTATGATGTGGGTAGTTCAGGAATGACATCAATTATTATCTTAATTTTTACATGTAACAATGAATATGAAGATAGTAGGTATCTTAACAGACTGGCTAAGTGATGGAAATTACAGCAAGGATGAAATCATTAGCATCTGGATCAAAGGTGAAACACATCCAGTCATTTCTGCTAATTCAAACAGTTAAGAAACAAATACTTTACGTAAGATTGGTTTAGCAAAAACAAAAACAAAAACCAAAGCCAAACGAAACAACACAGCAACAACTCTTTCTAAAAAAACATGCTCTCGGGGTCATGAAGCAAAACATTTTTTACCTGCTCAGTCACACCTGGTAATTTCACAATGAAAAGGTGATCGTGTTCCCTGACTGATCAGCAGCAGGGCTCCCAGAAGTCCTGCTTTTCATTACTACTGTGGGCTGGAGCCCCTCAGAGCTCCTGGGCTCTTGGCCTGGTTGAAGATGGATGGAGATCAGATCTAACAGCAGTGGGTAGATGAGGGTCCAGACTTGGAGCAAGGAGATTTTTCCAAATGGCAGAGCAGAGACAGGATCTGGAGGAGATGGCAGCCTCCCAAATAGGGTAAGGGGGAAAGATGGCCTTCCAAATCCAGCTCAGATTTCTCCTTTGCCTCTCTTGCTTCTTGCTGGCCTATTCTAGTCCCAACCTGGGTGTCAAATTGCACCTCAACCCCTGGTCTTCTGCTGGTTCCTAAACCAGACCCCATAGTTTGCTTTATAAAAATTATTAACTCCTTCCCCGTCTCCCTTTTCTAGCTCTGTTTATTAGGAAACACTACTTTAGTCAAACCATTGTGATGTTTGGAAGGATTGCACTGGACTCTACTTCATTCCTGATCGTGTTTGGCTCTGTGAGCTTGTCTGTGTTACTTTATCTCTCTGAAACTCACTTTTTCATTGACAGACTTAGTTTTTGAGCTGTTCATAATTAACAAATAGGTCTCCTTCTTATCACAGATCAGGTCCATGAGTATTTTTTCTTGGGTCTCTGCTGAGGAGGATTCTTGGATAGTTGAGGTTCAGGATAACTGGCACGCCCTCCCTTTCCTGTAGAACAATGGTTCTTGAACTGTGCTGTGTACATTAATTACCTAGAGAGCAAGTTTCTGATGCAATCACACTGGGTCATGTGGCTGGAGAATGTGCATTTACATCAACTCCCTGGGTGAGGCAGATATTGCTGGCCCAGGGGCCATATTGAGAACCACTGCTTCATCCTCAGTATTATTTAGTTGGAAAAATGCCAGCCCCATCACTAGCCAGTAGACACAAATATATAGATATGAGGCCCAAAACTGCTTTAAAGGAGGTTAGAGTTTCATTAAATAGTAGGTGTACATCTGTTCTCTTTTTTTCTTTTATAAATAGTAGTCCGTTGATCAGCACAAAATTATAGTCCACTTTAACTAGTATGATGAGATAGAAAGGATATGGACTTTGGAAAAAGGAGCAAAGTTAAATACTGGATCTATAATTTATTAACTGTTTGACCTTGGTCCAGTTTTTAAACTCCTCACATTCACTTATAACAGCAAATTCACTACCTTTTCTTCTTTATTCCATGCCTAACTTACAGTAGCCAATCAAAAATTCTCTTTGGGTGAATATGAAATAATTTGCAAGAAACAAAGCTCCAGATCTTCTAAAGAAATCATTTTCACTTTTGTCTTTATGCCGTGTAGGAATTAGCTGAAAAATTCTCAATGAGTTTTGAAAATGTCATCTTTAAGAACACAAGGGGCTGAACTCTGTACCACAACTCAGCTGTGAAGAGAACACAGCTTCTTTTATTTTCCCTAATTATTCTGTTCTTGTTCACAAACATTGTCCTTCTGTTAGTGGTAAGGTGTGGGAGAAACTTACCCTAAGGGTGGGAGTTACTTTCAGTGGTTTTTTTAGTGATTTGGTCCGTTTTTGTGAATGCTCAGTCTTTGGAGGTCCTTTTCCCCTTTCCATCTCTCAGATGGCACTCTATGTAAAGAAATGCCATGTGATCCCATGATATCCCAGGAAAGAGCTGCCTGCTGGCCCCTGGACTTTTCTTGTTTAGCTGATCTTGTCTTTGGAATATTGATCAATGGGTCCCTTCTGGCTCTTTTGAGCCGCCGCTTCAGGAATCCTTTGTCTCGGCCACGGTTCTCGGTTTATTAGATCCAGGGCCACCACGGCCTATTTGTCCTTCTCTTGGGATCCTACAGGTCTCTCGGCCCTCTCAGAACCTCTATGTCTCCTCACCTGTGTAAGGGGAATACTCAGATTCCTGTCAGAGGTGTAAACAGGGCTCTTATTAATAACTAATGTAGAGGGCACTTAGCGATATCTAATGTGAGCAATTCAATGTAGTTTATTAGGAAGAACTCAGGAGCGAGTGCTACAACTGTGTTTGAATCTTTCATTACCTCTGACCACTGAAGGAGCTCTGAAGTCATTGCTCCCCTCCCTGAGCTTCTACTTCTTCATCTCTACCAAGTGGGTTATGTGGCAGTATTGAAGAACTGATGTGCTGATCAAGAGAAATTCTATTTGTAAAAATCCTAGATAAAAAGCCAATCTTCCTCTTATTCTTTGGAAGTAATTTTCAAGCAGAGAAGTTACTGTGTGTACTATGCTTTGGGGTAAGGATGAAGGATACTGACTGCCCTCACCATGCTTAGCAATTTGTGGAAGGTTCTGCCTGGCAAATTGAACATGAAAGAGAAGCATTGGGATGGTGAGATTTCCAGCCCAGACTCGACAGAATGACTTCCCTCTGTCCTGAGTCTCTGAGGCCTGGTAAGTAATGAAAATAATGCCAGGATCTTCATCACAAGCGTGGGCATGTGTTCATGAGGGTTAAATGAAAGTAAGTAAAGACATTTTGTCACCAGTAAGGTGGGAATCACCCAAGGGCTATGAGTGAAAATTTTGCAATAAATATGTTTATTTTTCCTTTCAGGGAACTGCAGTCATCTTAGAGTTGGAAAAAAAAAGCGGGGGGGACAATGATTTTATTGAAAATTCAAAGAAAATAAAGAGAACTTTGACTTGGCTTTTACAAGACAAATATTTAAAATGTGTTTGTTCTAACTTTGAAAGACAATGTTCTCTAAAGAAGTGGAGGCCTCTCAGAAGCATCTGGAGTTGTGTAGAGGTCTCTAGAGTGTCTTAAAGTAGGAACTTAATATGAGGAGTAGGGAATATAGAGTGATCAACGTGGCAATATAACAGATGCCTCATTTCATATAGAGCCTAAAAAAAATCCTTCCTGTACACTCCGAATGCCATATTTTTAATTGCCAAGAAACTCTATCCTGTTTTGTGGGAGTCACATAATATGTAACGTCAGCATCTATGCTGAGCAGCTATGGCGTTTCACCTTTCAATCCACACAGGGCATCTCACTGTGGAACCAGGAACGAGAGAGAAGGAACTGCTGAGAACACTTACACACTCAGAGACTTGGGTTTTTCCCAGGTAAAGGAAGTGGCTACTTAGGAATGAGATCCATCATTGAATGTTTATGAGCAATGGTCATAGGGTTGTAGACATTTCAAGCTGGGAAGGTCCTTAGGGATTGGCCTGACTCCTTGCACAGATGGGCAAAAGCAGAAGAAGCTACCCAAGTTGTAAGGAATGCCTACGTTGCACAGCCACTGGACTGTGTTACCCCTCTGCTGTCAATGCAGTCCTGAGTGACAGGAATTGCTGATATCCTCCTTATCCACGTCACAAACTTAGACTAAAAGGAGAAAGCCAGTTGGTCATAGTGACACTAGTTTTTATTGAGAGTCAAGAATCTGAGGGAACAAGAAAATGCTGTGGGTTTGGTGAATTATGATCATGTCAAAAAGTACTTTTGAAGTTACTAAAAGTGGGGAACCTAGCATCTTTGACATCTAAAACAGGTCATTTAATGTTCTCCTCCCTAAAAATGACAAAAGTATTATCACTAACGCAAGAACTGGTAAAATAAATGTCACCTTAGCAGTACATTTGGTTCAACTGCACACTTAGAAGTTTTCTGAATTCCTTCACTTATAGAATGTATTGCTTACTAAAGGATCAGTAAGGAAATCTGTGCTAAAGTCAACCTTGCAAATACATCACAAAAATATTAACAGTGATGACATGAATTATTAGATCAAAGAAAGTCTTATTTTTAAATTTTGGAGGAGATTGTTTTATCATTCACGTTGATTAGAATTGTGAGCACATGTAAATAACAAAAAGCAATTGAATTTTATTTGGTTTTAGTCTTGGTTTTTGGCTGTCTACAGACAATGGCCCCCGATGTCTGCATCTAGGGCAGATTCTCATAGGATCTCAAACCCTACTGTTAACTGTGCATATGAGGGGTCTAGACTGTGAGCTCTTTGTGACAGTCTAATCCAGAAACCACCCCCCATTGCCATCCATGAAAAAGTGATACCATGAAACTGGTCTGTGGTTCCAAATAGGCAGGGGACAGGGTAATACTAATTAGTATGTAAATTAATATTGAGTGTTTACCATGTGCCAGACACAGTGCTAGCCAAGGGTTTTAAGTACATTAGCGCAGTTTAATCTTAAACACAACAACAATGTAGGCACATTACTCCAATATTGTTAAAGAGGAAGCCAAGTTCAAATAATTTGTCTGTGGTCACAGGGTTAATGATTGGATGGAACTGAACTATTGGGGTGGGCTTAACACCTTCAACCACTCAGCGCTCTCAACTACTCTGCACACAGTTTCAACTCCTATCTATCAACAAACCTTGTGCTTCTTCTGTGATCCCATTCTGCAGCCATAAACGGATACATTGGTTCAAAATGAAAGCTGCCCAGGTAAACTTTCTTGTTAGTTGTGGATTTGCTTCCTTTTGTTGGTTCCCCAGTTTTACTTTTACTTAGCATCCATGAATGTGGTGGCTAAGAAAGACTGAAAGCAGAGACTGAGGCTGATAAAAACATTCCCCTTCCGAAAAGAAAAAAATCAAATAATTAATCAATGAGCACTAATATAAGATATATGCTTTACCAGGCATTGTACTAAGACCTTTGGGAGAAGGAGGGTTCCAAAAAACAAGATTACTGCTCTAAAATGCCATCCAGTTAGCCACTGGCACAATTTTCCATGATAGCTCATGATAAAATAAGTGAGCAACATAGAAACAGTGAAAATTCACAATGCTAGAACGTCAGGATGTCACTTAACTTGTGGTTAAAAAAAAAATGGAAACAAGTCAACTTACAGCCGAGGAATCTGTCTCTCCTGTTTTTTCAGACCACAGCTCCAAGAATTGTGGCTGTGGACTAGCAAAAGGCTCATTGTGAATGGTTTCATGTTGCATCCTCCCAGGATCTGCTAGAGACACGGGGTGCATGGGTAGCAATGCATCCTGGGAGCTGAAATTTCCCTACTTTTCTTTATGTCTACTGCACCAGAAGCAGAGAGATCATGGGCATAGGAAGAGTTCTTGTTTCAACTTTGTATTATACCTGGCCTGGAAACTGTGAATTATCAATTTTCTCTTTTATAATATAAGGTAATCCCTCAAGGATTCAACACCTAAAAGGAAAACTAGAAGCCCCATATCTGCTACTTCCTTAGTAGCTAATACCCAATGCAGAAATGCAGCTTGGACCTTAGAAGACATGAGTCCATATTCTGATTCTGCTACTTACTTTTCTATATTTTAGGTTTTATGATATGAGAATAATATTTGTAATATTTCTCATTTGTAATATGGAAATATAACAATAGCACCAACCTCATTGGGGTCAGAAATGTTAAATGTGAAGCTGACCGTTATAATAGGCACCCACAATCTTCTTCCCAGAATACTTCCAGCCATATGTGCTTCAGAATGCAGATATTTTGGGCATTTGTAATGCCGTATTGTCAAATATCCCCACCAGTGTTTAGGGAACACCCCTTAATGAAGTCATATTTTTCTAAAGTAAAATGTTGGAACTGTTGCTCTCAGATGGATATATAAAGTCAAAGATTACCTCCTATAAATTTGGGGTGATTTTTGCTGCCAAATGAGTTTTCCACAGACTTGCAAGCAAAACAACAAAACAACAACACAACACAGTCCCTTTCAAAGTTTTTCAAAGCTTCCCAAGTTTCACAATTGCAACTAAGGGTTGTAGATCAAAGGGAACAAAACTGACAACAAAAACCAGCAGCTTCAGCCCAGCAGGTGACCTTTCCTGAGCTCTCCTTCTGCACCAGTAGTGCTTAGCAGGGATCAGAGAAGGCTCTTCCTCCTGGCCCCGGGACCATGCGCAGTCCCTGTCCACTTATGGCCACTAAGCCAGGTCAATGGGTTTCCACTGTCTTGGATCAAGTGAGTCGTGCCCTCCTGCATGCAGCCGACACCAACTCGGTCCAACAGTTCTCCCCAGTATGTCTCCCCTCTGTTAACAGTTAACCATTCTACAAACCCTCCCTGCTGCCCTGTGCCAATATTGCCACAGGGCTTGGGAAAGCCCTTGTCCCCAAGCCTACCCTCTGCTCCTCTGAACCCTCCTGAATCCCTCCCAAACTTAGCAGTCCTCTACTCCCAGCCTGTGCTCAAGTGCTCATGGAGCACTTCCCTTCTCTAAAACCTGGCTTTCCCCACTGGATTTTATTTCCCAGGCATCCCTCTTAAGCAGGCTTTTTATTCTCTTCCATGAACCTCAGGACTGAGTTAAGTGCATTTCTTGGGTTTGTTAAACAAAACTGTTGTTTAACCAAAATCAAAAGTCAACAACAAAAAGAACAGCCTGCAGCATAGCAGATGGTATTTGTTGTCTGACTTGGATTCCTTGTCCCTTGTTTATCAAGCTCGGAGAAACAGGCCTTTTGCGTCTACTCTCTTGCCTCTACTTCCTTGGGTGACACCTCCATCCTCTGCTCTATACAAGTCCCCCGACATCTCCACCTGCTGGCCCTGTTGGGACCGGGCACTGCCTGCCAGTCCTCAGCCTCAGGCTCACACCACCCTCTGCAGGGAACAGGAGAGCACCCCGGAGAGCTTTATTTTCTCCTAAGCACCTGTAAATGTCTTCTTGCCTCTCACTGGCTTTATACTCACTCTACACTTCACTCCTCACTGATCACTGGGGTCTGAGGACAGGTATGCTGATTGATTTGAGCTGATTAGTGCCCAAACCAGAATATGTTCAAGAGAATATGTTTTTCCCCTTATGGAATTTATTATTATCTATCTGTTTATATTATTCACTTCGGGAGATATGCTGTTCCCTATATATGCTAAGGAAAACATTCCTAGAGGGAAAATTGGAGGGTATTGTTATGGTTTAGATTTGAAATGTCCCCTAAGAGTCTCATGCTTAGAGGTAGGGACTTTGGAAGGTGTCATAGCTTATATCTAGATATTCCCCAAAGCCTCATGTACTCATAGGTGAAGCTTTTGGGAACTATTGGTTCACTATTGGTTGACTGAAGTAGTCCACTGATTGGTTTAGCATAGTTCTGGGTGTGGATGATGGATTTAGTGAAGAAGAGTGAAGACCCACCCTAGGTGTGGGTGGTACCCAATAGGCTTATGAAATAGCCTGGATGAAATAAAAAGGAAAAGAAGGAAGTCTCATTGCTTCCTGCCTGCCCTGCCACAGACTGTTTCTCCTCTGCCGTGCTGCCCTGTAGTGGAGCCAGACAACTGTGGACCGAGACCTCTAAAGACTGTGAGGTGAAATTAACCTTTCCCCCTTTACCTTGTGGATGTCAAGTATTTTGTTCCCGCAACGAGAAAGTAAGACAGAAGGTGATTGGATTACTATAGCTCTGACTTCATAAACTGATGATATCGTAATTTGATGGCACTCCTGGAAGGTAATGGAAATTTAGAATGTGAGGGCTAGTTGAAGGGAGTGGATCACGGGAGCATGACCTTAGGGGTCGATCATTACCTCTGGTTCTTTTCATCATTTTCTGGAGCCAAGTGACCACAGACTGACACCTCTAATGTGGTGAGCCCAAACAAGCCTGCTATCCTTTGAGTCGTTTATGTCAGGTGTTTTGCCACGGTAAGGAAAAGCTGACTGATTCAGCTATCTTCTGTCTCCTAACACAGGCCCATCCTTCTGCTTCTGTTTTGTACTTCATACTTGTCATGTTTCTTCTCCACCTGCCTGCCGCGCTCTCAGGGTCAGTCCAGAAGAGAGTTCCCAAAGCTGTCAACTTTCCCTCTGAATTTCCCTGAAACCCTACACCGCTCACCATCTCTGCTGCTACCATCCTTGTTCAACCCGTCTCATACACACTCTTGTCCTTCTTCAGTCTCATGATCACATTGTAGCTAATACTATCTTCAAACATGTAGAAATCGGCCAGTTCCCTCCACATTTGATAGCTCCCCAGTGAAATTCTATTGCTTCTATGATAGAGGATAGACCCCCCACAGACCTTGTAAGACCTGCCTGGTCTGGAATTTCCCTGTGTGTGTGTGTGTGTGTGTGTGTGTGTGTGTGTGTGCATGCGCGCACCTGATTCCACATTGTTCCTGTGTCTCCTCTTTTCTTGTTGCATTGACTCTCTCTTTACATGCCAGCAAGGGTTATTCCTTAGGGAACTTCCATACATCCCTGGTCCTGAGGTTTGTCTGCTGTAGATACTCCAAAGCAGTGGGCTTTCCTTTCACAGCCCCATGTAAACTATAATTACTCAGTTGGTAGCATGCTCATTTGATCAATGTGTCTTTGCACTAATCTCTATGCTTCCTGAGACCAAATCAGCATCTTTCCCATATTGGCTTCCTTTCTCATTATTTCATTTCCAGCAATTAGCAGGCAGCTTCATATCTCTCGAGTACATGAGTGAATGCAAGTGATAAATGTCTGTGAAGTACATAACAGAGTCCTTAACAAATAGCAATTACACCAAAGAGATGGGCATTATGGCCATACTATCATTTGTTATTGTTCCTCACATTCGAAAGAGATTTTTCATATTGCATTATTTACCCACACCCTACAGTTCAGTGGAATTTATCACAAAACAACCGGTGATACACATTTGCTAATCTCAGATCAACTGTGGCATGTTAGGTACTTTGAGATAGGCAAATCACCAACAAACTGTTTCCTTCTTACATATAATCAAGGAGAATAAGAACTAAATGATATAATGCTGCTTCAGATAAGCGTTCCAGTATTAATTCACTGTCAGGAATATTTCATATTTTTCTACAGTTAATAATCACATTATATAATGTCCTTTTTGAAAAACTGAAAAATATTGAGAATCCAGCCTATTAATAAATCTCTAATCTCTTTCTAAATAATCACACATCCAGGTCTTTTCCAGGAAATATTTCTGTGAAAATTATGCTTAAAAATCTGTGAAATACAGTATAAACTCAATTACATTAGCAACCAGGAAGATTCCAAACAAATAATCAAAATACATTCTTTAACTTTGGTGGATGTATTTTGTAGTTATTATGCTTTCTTTTTATCCTCTTTTAAAATTCTAAATTCCCTAAAATTATTCTGTGATAATATAATTAGAAAATATAGACATAAAATTTTAAGCTTTGTACATAATATCTGATCACAATTATGTAAAAGGCATGCAGCAGAAATAGCCCAGAAAAAATAAATACAATGGAGGTTATCCCTGAGTAATGACTATATGACATTTTCTCTAATTTTTAAAAATCCAATCATTTTAACAATGATAAATAACTTATATTTTAAAGGAAAAAAGTGTGCGTGTGTGTGTTCCTTGAGAAGTCTGCAAATTCCTAGCACAAAACAAATTATGGGTTATACAAGTCCAGACTGAGAAATATTTCACTATAAATAGAAATACTTTGAAAAAAATCAATTTCTACATAAAAAAGCTAGTAAGATAATTGTCACTTATTTTGCACAAATAGTTTTAGAATAGAAAGTGACCCAGTAACCAAGAGGTTGCACATTGGATTAGACTATGTGTCTGATTTCTTCTTTACCCTACAAAGAATACTTTATATATGTTAACCTTAAGTAGCTGATCAACGAAAAAATGTTTGCTGAAATTACTTGAATTGGGAAAGTAAAATTCCTCATGACACTTTGAAATATTCAAGCACCAGTATCATTCTTTCAGAATGCTCACATAGTAGGCTTTCAGTACAAGTTGAAATTCATAAATTAAAGATACAGTGTAGCACACGACAGACATATCAAGATCACATTCTCACCAGTTACAGAAATATTTACTCTCTCCTCTCCTGGAGACGTGCATCCTGAATCCTCTCTTGACCTCAGAGGCTCACCCCTTCAAAGAATCCTCTGTCACTGCTCTGTCCTGAAGGTTTTATTCCTTCCTTTACTGTCTGTTAGCATTTCTCCCCACAACTCATTTGAAAAATGCATTATCTCTTTTAGTAGCTTATATATTTCCTTAAATAATCTTTTAAAATAGTTACATCTATTATTATAAATGATCTTAATCCCCTTGTAAGATGGCCTTAATTTTAGATTGCTATTTTTCTCACGTTTGTCCTTCTTAAGACTGTCTCATTCAGATCTTTTAAAATTTTTATTTATTTATTTATTTATCTATTTGTTTATTTTTGTACTGGGGATCAAACTTGGGTCTTTGTGTGCTTGTGAGGCAGGCAGCAGAACCACTGAGCTAAATGCCCAGCCCCAGATCTTTTAAAGTATTCATATTGGGGCTAAGTTTCCCTCTGCTTTCTCTACTCTTGCATCGCTGTAATTTAGAATCACTCTGTGACTCCTCTCCACACAGTACTGGTTCCTTCCCTGACTCTCATCCTGAGGGACCCTGAGGGCTTAACTCCTGCATTGCTCCACCACCCTGAGTGTACCTAGTGCAGTGGTGACACCAAAGCAGGGGGGCCTTGGCTCAGCAAGGGCACAGCAGGTCTGTTGGAATATGAGACCACGTGTCCTTCCTGCACACCAGTTTTCTCATCTGTATGTGCAAATAAAACCTTCCACATGTGGTTGTTGCAAGAGTTAAACAAAATAATGTACATAAGCACCTTACACAATACCTGTCATCTAGTAGGTGCCTTGATCTGTGCTAGTTCTTTTTCCCCTTTCCCTTGGGATTATAAGTTTTCGTTTTCCAAAATTTGGAACACTGTGTTTATAAAATTTTACTGAGCATTTTAGGAAATAACTATTATGTAATAAATAATATTGGGAAAACACGTGTCAAATTAGATTTAAAAGATTTCTTAGAACCTTGAATGTGTTAATGGATTATTCTCTAGTGGAGTATATACCAGACAAACGCTCCTAGTATATTTGACAATAAATGTTTGCTTTTCCATGGAACATCAATAAAATTTGGATTAGGAGTGTGTTGCCAGTTTGATTCCTCTGTCTGAAAACCTCAAACTACAGATTCTATTTATCAGTTGATATGCCAAGCTAAGTTTTTTTTTAATTCTCTCTTTTGGAATCATAGAACTGCATAAATTAGATTTCTCAATATTGTACAACCAAAACAAAACAGGAAATTAAACTGAGTCCTGAGGATGCAATGAGATGGCAACCAGGGAACTATAAACTTTAATTTCAGACTTTGTATTTAACAAAACATTTTCATCCATCCCAGTTAGTGGTTTCATAAACTATTATAAACTTAAACAATGTAATATACGAAAATTGTTAAAATTAAAAAATGGAATCAATATTTTACCTCCAGTTGGTAGTAGATAACTACTCTTACAAGCAAAAGAACTCTGAAAAATGTACAAACATGAACTAGTCAAAGGGCTGGATACTGCGTAAAAGCAGTAGAGTTTGAAGGAGGATTGAGGCTAGAGATTCACGCAGCAGTTGGAAGGTGATGCTGTGTCCTGAGACTCTACTTTGAAGCTGCCACAATCATTGTGTAGGTGGCTTCAGTCAACTAAAATTCTGATAGAAAACCCTACCGTTATTTTGGCCAAATAAGGGAGAGCTGGGCCAGTGAAAACTGTGAGAAAGAATTAGGGTGAAACCAGAAAAGGAGAGAGTAAAAAATGAGGGCTTACTTTAGTGCTCAAACTCAGCTTGAGCTTCTGGAAGATTCATTTGTGAGGCATTTGAAAGCAGCTTGCAATAAAAGCTTTCGCACCTGACCTAAGACCCCATCACAGGTATAACTGCCTGTCATTTCAGTCGAATCAAATAAAAATTCCTGCTAAAACACCAGATAATTAAGAAAACTGTTTGGAGAAATGTAACAAAATTACAGTTCTCTAAAACAGAATATTTATATTGTCTAGTTTATAAACCAAAATCACTCCACATATTAAGAATTTTTAAAAAACTGTAGATCTACCTTCTAGGGAAAAGACAATCATCAGATGACAAATCTTGTGATAACCCAAGTGTTCAAATTATAAGTATTTTAAAGAAGATATCATAGTCCAGTGAGATAAAGTTAAATATATTTATAATGAAAACAAAGGAATTCTCAGCACAAAATTTTTAAAAATGTAAAAAATGTAATGCACTATATTAACAGAGCCAAGGACAAAAACCATATGATCATCTGTACTGATGAAGAAAAAGTGTTTGACAAGGTCCAACACCCACTCATGGTAATAATAAAAAAAAACCTACAGAAAATGTGAATAAACAGTCTTTATCTCAATTTGATAAAAGCCATCTAAGACAAACTAGCAGCCAACATCATATTAAATGGACAAAACCCAAAAGCCTTCACTCTAAAATCAGGAACAAGACAAGGATGTCCAAAATAGTTCTGGAAACATTAGCCACAGCAATTAGATAAGAGAAATAAATAAAAGGAATAAAGATAAGAAAGGAAGGAGTTAAATTCTCATTATTCACAGATGACATGATACTCTACATAGAACACCCCAAAAACTACAGGCTTCCTGTGCACAAATAACAGGCTCAGGGAGAGAGAAATTAGAGAAACAATCCCTTTCAAAACAGCATCCAAAAAGTGAAATACCCAGGAATTAATCTAATGAAGGAAATAAAAGAGCTCTATATCAAAAACTACAGTACTCTGAAAAAGTAAATCAAAGGGGATATCAGAAAATTGAAAAATATTCCTTGTTCTTGGATAGGGAGAACCAATATAGTGAAAATGGCTATACTTTCAAAATTATTATATAGATTCAATGAAATCCCAATCAAAATCCCAATAACATATCTCATCTCACATAATTAGAAAAAGCAATCCTAAAATTCATATGGAACCAGAAGATACCTAGAATAGCAAAGGCAATTCTGGGCAACAAAGGTAAAGCAGTGGGTATAACAATCCCTGGCTTTAAACTATACTACAAAGCTACAGTCATAAAACCAGCACGGTACTGGCAAAAGAACAGACCTGAGGATCAATGGAACAGACTAGAGGATGCAGAAACAACTCCAGACATATTCAATCACCCTATCTTTTACAAAGGAGATAAATACCTTCACTGGAAGAAAGCTAGACTCTAACAAATAGTGCTGGAAAGACTGCCATGCCAAAGACTGAAGGTAGACCCATATCTTTCACTGTGCACTATCCTAAAATCAAAGTGGGTCAAAGATCTAAATATTAAAACAGAAGCACTAAATCTGCTGGAAAAGAGAATAGGTAAAACACTTGAGGACACAGAAATAGGCAAAGACTTCATGAACAAAACCCAGACTGTACAGGAAATACTACCAAGAATCAACAACTGGAACATTATCTTCCTAAAAAGCTTTTGCATAGCAAGAGAAACCACCAACAGAGTGAAGGGACAACTCACAGAGAGGGAAAAATTTTTTACCAGCTATTCAGATAGAGGACAAGTATCTAAAATATATAAAGAACTCAAAAAAATCAGACCCCCCAATGAAAAAATGAGCATCTGAAATAAAAAGACATTTCTCAGATACAGAATTAGAAATGTCAAATAAATATATGGAATCAGTGTGGAAATTTCACAAAAAACTAAAACTAGATCCAGGGAGTTAGCTCAGTGGTGCTGCCTCCTGCCTCACTAGTGCAAGGTCCTGAGTTCGATCCCTGACATAAAAAAAAAACTAAACTAAACTAAACTAAAACTAGAGGTTCCACTTGACCCAGCTGTACCTCTTCTTGGTGTCTTCCCAAAAGATTTTAAAACATTATAACACAATGATATATGCACACCTATATTTATAGTGGAACAGTTCATAATAGCTGAATCTTGGAAACAGCTCAAATGCCCATCAACTGATGAGTGGAAAAAGATTTTTTTTTGATACAATGAAGTACTACTGTGCCATAAAGAAGGATGAGTTTCAAATATTTATAGCTAAATGGATGGACCTTGAGATCATACTCTCAAGTGAAGTAAATCAGACACACATGTTTAAATTCCGCATTGTTTCTCTGGTGTGAGAAACTGAATGTTGAAGTAAGGACTGACATGTACAATGGATGTTGGGAAATGGGAAGAAAGTGTTTGAATGGAAAGGGGAACAAGGGAGGAGGGTGGGAGAGAGGAAGGAATTCACAAGAAAAAATTGAAAATGGAAAAAATGGAAAGAAAGCTTTTGTACACAGGGAGGGGAGGGGGCTTGAAGGGGGAATGGGATAAAACAAAATTTCTTAATAAAAATGTAAATAATGCCATAACACAACAAAAGTTACGCTAAATGTTATGAAATTGAACATTATGCATAAATGGCAGAGGTTTTCAGAATAAATGAGGAAAGCAAGACCCAACTGTATACTGTCTACATATACTTTAAAGAATAACACAGTTTGGTTGAAAGTCAATGTTCAAGAGCAACAATATAATAAAACAATGAGAAATAAAATTTTACACAAAACATGTAAAACCTTTGCTGAAAACTAGAGATAGAATATTGCTGAAAGAAGTTAAAAATGTAAATAAATGGATATATAATCCTCGTACTTGAAAACTCAGTATCATTAAAATGTAAATTCTCTTCCAGATGTAACTGTAGATTCAATGCAGTGCATAAAAGTCACCACAGAATCCTTGGCATAAATATCAAAATGAATCCAGTGACATATCAAAAGATTACACATCATGATCAAGTGGGAACTATACTAGGAATGCAATGATGGCCTAATATCCAAAAATCAAATAATGTGACAGATCATGTCAATAGAATACATTTTTAAAGCATTTGGCCATTTTAATAGTCACAGATAAAGCATTTAACAAAACCCAACACCCTTTAATGACAGAAGGAATCCAAAAGCCAAGCCTGTTAGTACCATTACACTACATCAGCCTATTAAAAGAATCTAAGTTTTATCTTAAAATTAAAAACTAAGTTAATTTGTGAAGACTTCTACGTAGCTTGTGGTGCCAACTCTGTTAAATACATTTATGTTCCCCAACTGTGCAAGCCTTCTAAAAGGCAAAACATAGGAGAGAATATCTTACTACACAGCTCTCCAACAAAATTGTAGTGATAGAGCTTCTTGGGCTTACATGGACTCTCAGTTGTCTTGTGATAGCTGAATGGACCTAAAACACTGTGTGCCAGGAATGTCACTCTAATAACTGAAGATCAGTCATTAGTCACCTATAAAGTCCATCATTAAACAAGTACATTCTAGTTAGACACTGTATTTTTAAATAATAACAAATTTGCATGATAATTTATTTATGAAATTTAATATTTTATAATTGGATAGATTTAACATATTGGTGTTTATAACCTACTGTTATTTCACACTAAGATGAAAATTTTAAGACATTTTTAGAGAGATAATAGAATTTAATGGTTCTGGTATAGGAATATCCCCATAAATGTCATGTTAAAAAGCTAGGTTTGCTCTTGTTTTTATTTTACATTGCTCTTGTAAAACTTTATAGTGGTTCTCTGTTACCATTTCATAGGAACATGGCTATTAACAGACAGCTTAAACAGTACTTTAAGATGGTAGCCCATCATGCACAGGATAGATAGAATATGACACTGATTCCTAATAATAATGTTGACCATGACTAATGAAAAAGGTAGCTGTTCTCTAGTCACACTTTCAAGGGCGCTGGTATCCAGAAAAGGTTAAACAGTTGGGATTAAGATCTATTATTTCCATTTCAAGACTTGATTGTCTTTCTCTCCCACATTGCATTAGTGACATTGTGCCGATCGGACCAAGTAAGCAAAACATGATAACCACTCTGGACTTGTTGGTAAAGTATTCACTTGATAAAGGTTGAGAAATAAGTCCAACTAAATTAAAGGTCCATCTACCTGGATAAAATTTGTAGGAGTCCAGTGGTGTGGAGCATGCAGAGACTTACCCCCAAAAAGAGAAGGATAAGTTGCATCTGGCCCTTCCCACAACCAACCAAAAGGTGCAATGCCTAGTCTGACTATTTGGGTTTGGGAGGCAGCACATTCCTCACTCAGGTGTGTTTCTCTGGCTGATTTACTGAGTAGCTAGAAAGCTGTCACTTCTGCATGGGTCCCAGAGCAAGAGGAGGCTCTATGACAAGAGAAGGCTCCAAGCTGCTGTGCATGCCATTTGGATCGTTTGATCCTATCAGCAGATCTGATTGTCAGTTGCAGCTAGAACTGCTGTTTAGAGCCCCCATAGGTACATCACAGCAGAGGCCCTCAAGATTTTGGAGCAAGTCTTTGTCATAATCATCTGCAGACAATTACTTTCCTTTTGAAAAACACCTCCTGTTTTGCTACTGGGCCTTAATGGACACTTGACTACAGCACACCAGATTACTACTATTCAACTTGAGCTGCCCATCACGAAATGAGTTCTATCTGACTCACCAAATCATGAAGTTAGACAAGCACAGCAGCAGTTTCCTAAAGGTATCAGTAAGTTACATGAAGAAATGGCCCAAATGCCCATGATTCCTACTCCTTCTATACTGCTGCTGTTCCTAGGCATGCACCTATAGCCTCATGACCCTATGATAGGTTGACAGGGGGAGAGAAGACTAGGGCTTGGTTAGCAGATGGTTCTCCATATTAGGTAGGCACCACCAAGAACTGGACAGCTGTAGTCCTACAACCCTATTCCAGGACATCCCTGAAGAATAGTGGTGAAAGGATGTCTTCCCAGTGGGGAGAATATCAGGCAGTGTACTTGGCTGTGTATTTTGGTTGGAAGAAAAAACCTGAGTCTAGCTTTCTTCCAGTGAAGGTATTTATCTCCTTTGTAAAAGATAGGGTGATTGAATATGGCAGACACATGGCTAGATGTGTGACTATATACCAACTCAGGAACTGTGCTCAGTGGTCTCACTGGAGGGTCAGGGACTTGGAAGGAACATGACCATGACTGGAAAATTGGTGAGACTGACATTTGGGGAAGAGGTAATGGAACAGATCTCTCCATGTGGGTGAAGGATATGAACATATTTACATCCCATCAAATGCTCACCACCACATGACCTTGGCAGAAGAGAACTTTAATATAATCAAGGGAGTAGGGTGGCCCATTCTGTGAATAACAGTTAACCTTTTCCCTCAATTACCCCATTACTACCCAATAGGCTCAAGAAAAAAGTGGTCATAGTGGCAGGGATGGAGGTTATGTGTGGACTCAGCAACAAGGACTTCCATTCACCAAGTTTGAGCTAGTGACAGATACTCCTGAACCCCTATAGTCCTCCAGCAGAAAATTTTCTCCTGTAGTGAGCCAAGTGCAAACTTTCTATAGATCAACAAATTCTACAGTTTTCCAACACTGAATATACGTAAGTATTCCAAACTCCATAATACAATGGACCCCCTTTGATGGCCCATACTCTATTTCCTTGAGCATGTATTTTTAAAATGTTGCCTAATAAATTCCTTTATGCTTCTTAAAGAAACTTACAGTGGAGTTATGTTGTAGTGAATCTAGTATCAGTGGAAATATTGGCCAAAAATGTATCTAATATATTTAACCTAATGCATTTCATGACTGAGCCTAGCCCAGTGGCAAAACTTTTAGAGCGTTCAATGAGAGCAAGCCGTTCACTGTAGTACGTCCACAGTAGATTCATAACCACTGGCCTAGCTTACCTGCAACTTGCTTGTAACACCTGTATTAGCCTACAATTGAGTAAAGTCATGTAGATTTGGGAGCTGTTTCCAGCCAGCTTTCACATGTGGTAGTCCACAAAGCAGAAGAAGCCAAGCTGAATTTACAGGCAGTACACAGTGTATGCACAGGACAGATGCAAGAAGAGAGTTGGAAATGTGTGAGTTCTTGTGTCCAGTTTGATCTTGGTCACACTTAAAGTAGCCAGAGATACATATCAGCCATTCATAAATATGAGACAAATTTGGCCACTTTGTTAATATAATCTTATTGAGAACACAGTCCTACCCATTTATTTACAGTATGCCTGTGGCTGCTCTCGTGCTACTATGGTAGAGTTGAATAGTTGTGGCGGAGAATACATAGGCTGCAAAGCCTGTAAAATATTTACTGTCTGGTCTTTTTTAGAAAAAGTTTTTTGATCATTAATATATACTGTCACCTCTTTCAGAAAATGTATATTTTCATGTCTTACATAAATCCATAAATGTAAAAAATTATATATATATATATGTGTGTGCGTGAATACATTTTTATATATATTTTTTACATATAGTGATAAACATCATAGAAGGTTGGGGAGCACTTCTATAGGCAATAATGAGTCTTTAGAAATACTTAACAAGGTAATGGTGCGTGCAGAGTAGCAGAATAATTCTAGTGCCAGCTTGAATGTTCACGAGGAAGCAGGAGAGAAACTTAAAGGTAATATAAGGGCTTTGTCATTCAAGTCAAAAAAGGAAGAAGAGGAAAAGGTTGGGTGAGAGAAGTAGCAGTTGGGATGAATAGAGAGGTGGGGACTCACACAAGTGACTCAGATTTGGCCTCTCAGCAGTCCTTCACCTACAGATGACAAACTCCAGGTTTGGGGAACAGATTGCTCTGCTACAAGAAACCATCAATAACTGTTTCCGTGATCATCTCATCTTGGCCCAGGCCCCACTCCAGCCAAGTTATTAATACACACATTATTCTTCTTAAAGAAATAGAAAAATGCATTCCAGATTGCCAAAGAAAGGAATTCCCCATGATTTATACCGAAATGTTCCTAAAACTTTTTTTTTTTTCATCATCTATCTTCAAGAAATACTAAAGACAAATATTTCATGAATCCAGAGGTACTGCGGGCCAGCATCTGGAGATGATCTTGAGAATACAAATCTGTTATCATTTTTCACAACAGGCCTCAACTGTCAGGACATGTAATAAACACAACCAGCCAGAGGGCTGGAAAGAGGCAGGGAGCACAGTTAACCACCGAAGCAGGAGGTAGCAGTGAAGACGGTGTGTTTGCCCACAGTTCCTTCCCCATATCTCCATTTCACAACCCCACTACTCGCTCTTCTTTTTCTAACAAATGCTTGGGTGCTAGATGCTGCTGCTGTAGTTGCTGATTACCTCAAAGGTTATAGCATTTTACTAAGCATCTCCATACAGTAGACAGAACATATCGTATGTAGACCATGAAATCAATCAACTCAGATCTTCATTCTGCCACTCCATACTCGTGTGATCTAAACATTTTTTTAACCACAGTGAATACTTGTTTCTACATCTGTAAAATGGTCATATCCACAAATGCGAATGTAAGTGATACTATTACCACAACCAAAAAGGAGAGAGATTCCTGTCATTATTGTTATAAAACCACTATCAAATTACCAGGACACATTTATCCGATGGTTAAATGCAGCAGGCAGGAAGTACCTACTAAGCTGAGCACATGGTAGTAGTCAGCACTTCCACTCCTAGGTATGCACCCAAAATAACTGCGTAGATGTGTACCACAGATACGAACAAGGATTTTCAAAGCAGCACTGTTCATAGCAGCAGAGCACACAACTGGAAAGTGCCCAAATGCACATCAGTAGTATAATGCAGGTGTCAGCAAAAATTTTCTATAGAATGCCAGATTGTAAATATTTTAGACTTTGCAGGCCAAGAAGCAAATATCAAATCATAATTGCATCACTGCTATTTCTGGTTCCCCAAGCAGCAGTGCAAAGCAATGAAATGCTGCAGATGGTCTCTGTTGGAATCACTTCACTCTGCCATTGTTACTCAAAAGCAACCATAGATAATAGGAAAACAAATGTGTGGCGTGTTCCAATAAAATGTTATTTATGGACGCTGAAATTTAAATTTCATATAGTTTTCCCATGCCATGATAGAGTATTCTTTTCTGTTTTTTTTTTCCAACCATTTAAAAACATGCAAACATTATTAGCTTGCAGGCTTAAGAAAAATGGGCAGTAAGCCAAATTTGCTGAGCTCTGTAGAGGATCAATAAATTATGCATCCACCCAATGGAGCATTATACAATAATGAGGATTAAAAACAAGTGTACACAAACAAATAGGTGAACCTCAGGAACATAATAGCAAGGCTCAGAAAAGTAAAAGATTCCATTTCTATAACTTATATAACTAGGCAGAATTATGCTTTTAGGAGTCAGTCTAGTGGTTGCTGTGGGCAGTGACGGAAAAGAGAAGCAAGCTTCCTCTGGGGAGAAAGGTAATGTTTGTTTCTTCATTTGTTATGTTTATGAAAAATCATCAAGATGTACACTCAATGATATGGGCACTTTCTGTATGTATATTCTCTCCTAGAAACACTGTAAGGAACCTCCACTATTTCTCTGCCTCTAGTGTAGGCCTTCTCTGCCTCACACATAATGAACAGGTTCCAGATGCTCTTTTCCCCTGTTCTTACCTTACTTACACTTTTCAGAGCCTCTGAAGTTCCTGTCTGTCCTTGTTTAGTAACAAGAAGAGCTGAGGCACAGATGACAGACCTGTACTTAACAAATGAAGGCATGCATCTGACTACACTTCGTATTAATTGTGCAGCTATAGAAAAAAATATTGGTCCTGAATATCCTATGGTCAGCTGCAAAGTAAGGACATAATTTCTTCTTTATGGCTTTGGTTTAAAGATTATCCTTGATAGTGAAGAATTTATTCATTAAGTTCTGTACTTCTATACAAATCACCACCACACATGACATTCTTCACTTTGCTACCCACAGTGACTAAGTTTATATGTATGCATCTTTTTCTCGGCCTTCTGTTAATTTTGTTTGGGAAAACATTGTTGCATAGTGGTTAGGGACTCTCAGGTAAACTCTTGATTCTCACTTGTACTGTTGTTTCTCTATGCCGCAATTTCCTCCTTTGGCAAAATATCTACTTTATATTGTGCCCCTAGGGATTGTGGTAGCCACACCCAAGAGGATGCCAATGATCCCTGCCTCCTTCCAATAGTCACATCTTGAGAAATGTTCTCCCGTACTGTACCAGGACTGCTGTCTGTGAAAATAAGGTGTTTTAGCTACTACTTTAGCAGTAACTTGGAGTACATGACAGCAGTGCCCTTCTGAGATTAGGTTATGAAAGATGGCCTGCCACGTCAGGTGCTCTTGCTGGCCTTGGATCCCTTGCTTTTGGGAAATCCAGCTGCTGATTCCAGAAGCCCTAGGGAAAATTCCACATGGGGAGGAACCGAGGCTGCCAACAACCACAGGAGCGATCATGGAAGGACATAACCCACAGCGCGAGGTAAATTTGTAAATGACCACAACCCTGAGTCAGCTTGCCTGTATCCCCATGAAAACATGAGCTAGCAAGCACTCCAGGTTCCTGATGCTCTAGAAATAGTTTCATGATAAATGACCTTACAACATAGAAAACTGCCTGGTGCACACTAGGCATGCAATAAAATATTGGCTGTTACTATCATTTGTCCCCTAAGATCTGGCACTTCTATATCCGGAGAGCTCATTGCAGATGTTCCTGTAGAGTGTACAGACTAGCCAGGGTCAATGCATAGAACACAGACAGTTTCTCTCACTTTTCCTGGTCCTCATAAAGACCTTGCTGGCTTCTGTCTGAAAAACATTAATTTCAAGGTGAAGTTAATGTCCTAGAACATCTAGGTTTTCTTATTTTTGGATGCGCCCTTTTGTTTTCTTTTACAGAGTGCTCCAGAGATGCAGGGTCAGCTAATGAGCAGATTGGTACTTCTGGCAGCAGAGGTTGTGATGGAGTTAGGAGTGAAAGAACATCATAGAGGACAAGATCTATGATGGGAAACAAGAGGAGAAGCAAAGGTGGACTAAGAAAGCCTCCAGACAGTAGTATAGATCCAACAGTTGTGAAAGAGAAGTAGGGAAGAAGCAAGTTGGTTGGATTAGCTTCTGATCACCATACAGGTCTGACAAAGCCATGCAATGACCCTACCGGGAGCTACTGAGCAAATGCAGCTGGGAACAAGAGTCCCAGATTAAGCGGCAATGGCCAAGTCCTACTGCTTTTGCCACTTCAGTCATTAACGAACATTCTTGAGAACTGTCTGGCCTCAGCTAAAAAGCTGGATCCTAAATAAAGGTGCTCACAGCTGGAGGCTATCAACTCACTATACTTCTTGTAGCTGAGGAGGGCTGAGCGTGGTACTTCCACTGTCACTACAGTCATTGTGATCATGACTGATCATTGTGATCATTGTGAGATGTCAACTTGACTTCTCTGGGAACTGCCTAGCAGATTCATGAAGTTCTGGGTGAGTTTGTGGATGATCGGCACATAGGCCAACAAATTGAGGGAGAAAGACCCACCTTGGATGTGGGTAGCACCAGCCAATAGATTTGTGGCCTGGATGGAAATAAAAAGGGAAAGAAGGATGTGCTCCCTTGTTTTTGTATATCAGTCTCCACTTTCTTCGGCTTTTCTACACAGACTTGTATTAGTGACTCTACAGTGAGCCTCCAGACCTTTGATCTTCTACTGAGTTGAATCCTTGATCCCTTTTGTTTTACGGCCTCCGTCTTCTGGCCCAGCAGGTACTGGGTCCTTCAGCTCTCCAGTGTGCAGACAGCCACTGCGGGCTCTTCTGCCTTTAATCCTGTAAGCCTACCTAAAAAATCCTCTTGGACAATCACCCATGCATTTTCTGTTGATTCTATTCTTCGAGAGAGCCCTAACTAATAAGTCATATTTATCACCTTGCCTGGCCTGGCCTCATCAAACTCTGTGTGTGTGAAATATCTGGGCTTCCAGTCTTGGAATAGATCTGACAAGGCCTGGCCTATCTATCTTGGGGAGGGAGAAATAAAGGTAATGGAGTGCCAATTTGAAGAAATAAGTGAGATGAGAATCATTTCAGTAACAACTGTAGGGAACACGAGGAGGTTTGGTAGAAATCATTTGTTTTCCCTAAGCATATTATATATGCTCTATTGCTGTAGGAAGCCTAGAACTGTAGAATGTTAAAGCCAAAAAAGATTTGAGTGTCCAGTTCAATGTTGCCTTCATAAAATAGGAATCCTTTCTAGAACATCCTACACAAATTCACTGTTCTCTTATATATATCCAGTCATGCAAACTATCACTTTAGTCATCTCTGGGGTTATTGGGCTGTTCTAGTTGATAGAATCATAAATTTAATTCAAAATATACCATTCTCTTTTATTTCTGAAATCACTTTAAAAAGATGTCTTGCTCTTTCATTTGTTTTTTGAGTGGTTGATATTTGTTGTCACTGCTCCTTAAAACCAGTGGGAGGGGAAGGTGTGACAGACAGCAGGGTCTGATTACTATTGATCACTAGGGTTTCTTTCCAACCTAACACTTGATAAAGCCCTAAGAACCTCATGAAACAACTCTTCAATAAAAGAGAACTCCATATGAATGACGACAACACACTCACTGTGAAATATTTTTGTACATTTTCTCTGGAGCTCACTGGGGCTCAGGAATAGTGGGACCATCTGCTAAGCCATTTCTCATTTATGTTGAAATCAAACGGGCTTCTACTAATTGGAACCATACTGCTTACATTGAAAAAATACGATCTCTCCAGTGTTTCCCCACTATTAGCCATTCCTGAAGTTGACTGGACATGTTAACACAAACCCCAGTTTCAATAAAGAAAAAATAAAACAAACATGGCAGTTCACAGCACAACAAAGAATTATGTTTATCTTATCTAGCATAAATTCGGGCCCTAAGTACTCACAGTGTGATGTCCTCCATGATAGATGTTTTTACATATAGTATTTAGCTTTATCTAGCTTCACAAGAATATTGTGGAATAGATCTTATAAACTTTCTATTCCAAATCAGGAAATCTAAGCCTTACTGAAATTGAGTGACTCATGCCAGGTCGCCTGGCCAATAATCGGATAAACTAGAACCTCCTGACTTGAAGTCCAGTATTCTGCCCATTCTACCAGCCACGGAGAAATGTCTTAATGAAAATCCTATTGCGCTGTGTGTACAGTGTGCACTGACCTCATTTGGGTCACCCTAGGAGTAAGCCCTTGAACTAAGGATTTAGTTGTGGGTAGTTCATTTAACAAGACAAAGGAATTCCCAAATGCTACAGTGAGCCAAAGAAGGGACAGCAGCCAATAAATTGTGCATTAACGAACCCATTACCACTGCAGGCAACTAAAGCCACCCCCTGCTGGGCAAATAACCCCCAAAAAGGGAACGAGCTAGAGAATTTACAAGTGAACTCTGTTATTTGCTGGTTGAGGTCTTCTTCCAGCCCATGTTAATTTCCTGGCACTAACAACTTCCCACCTGGGTGGAGGAAAAAAACTTCAATCGCAGCATGGAGAGACTCAAGCCCTTGCATTGGAGTTTGAGTTGGCTGCACACTGAAATAACGGGCAAGGGGAAGTGGTTAGGAACCTGGAAGTGTCAGGGTAGCAACTAGGAACCAAATACTCTACAAGCAGCCAACAAACAGAGCTTGACCACCTATGTGTGGGATGATATGAATATGAAAAGGCACAGAGGCCTACTTTCCTGCATCTTGTTACCCAGAGAATAGAGCAGAATTAAGATTTTCTACTACATAGAAAATAATTAAGGTGTGCTAAGTATTGGCAGGAGAAGCCATGAACCCGATTTAACACTTAACAAACAAACAAAAAAACACCTCTTAGTCAATTTTACCTTTTGTTCTCTTTCACTTCTGGCTGTATTTCTTTTTTTCCTTGTCAGAGCCAAATTTTCTGACAGAATGTGTCTAGAGTGTTTCCCCTAGTAGATGATGAGTCCTCTGAGAATGAAACATTTTGTTTTGCTATCTTTGTATTATGCCATATTTGATAGAGAAGAAGAATAGACTTTGTACCAGTCAGGATGGAGTAAATTCATTCCTGCTCACCATTTCCAGTGAATACATCTAAAATCTTCGGGCAAAATACAAAAAAGAAACTAATGAAGACTCCTAAAGTTAACGATGGAAGGCCAACTGGGGCCCTATAATAAGGAATGAGTTCCGAGTTTTCTCCATCTTTTTGGTTTTGATTTATTCATATAGAGAGACCCAGAATAGCAGAGAAGGGGTACACAATAGAAATCTCCAACTTGCCAGCCAGAAAACTAGAAATTGGGGCATCCAGGAGTTGGAGAGTACGGCAGGAAATCATTGTAGGTTTTCTCATTGACTTTGTTCCTTTTTTTTTTTTCCTTGTCTTTCTCTTTGGTCTGGTCCTTTCATGGGATCTGCTGAATTTGGGAAGCTGTGCAGCGGTGGTGATGGTGGGTGGTGGTGGTGGAGGCATCTAAGTCCCTAAGAGACAACCATGTTTTTTCTGGTCAAATAAATTAGGAAAGAAACCCATTGGCCTGAAGATGTAGGGTAAATCTCTTGTTTTGTTTTGGTTCGGCTTTTGTCTTTCTTTTCTCAAATGCTTTATCTGAAGGGTAGATTCATTTTTGTGGAATTTCTCATCAGCAATGGGGAAGAATTCCAACTTTATAACTAGAAGACTTAAACAAGGAGTTTTCTATGTTCATGGCAGCTAAAGACAATGAAGGAAACCTTTGGGGAAGAGTCCCTACATATGAATCAGCACAAGCATGTAGCTCACTCCTGAAATGCACATGGATGGAACAGACCTAAACACAGCACAGGTTTTGGAAAGTGAACTGACATTGGAACCACAAAAACATATGTTTCAAAATTATTTTCATTATAAAATAGAATATAAGAATTTGAAACTTGCCATACAACATATCTAAGGTTCATCTATGGAGTAATCTATAATTATAAATCACTTTTCATTGTCCTATAATATCCATGTAACTGTACTGCAATTTAAATACAATTTTTCTGTAGATTAATATAATGTGTGGTTTGGGTCTAGATGTCCCCTCATAGCCTTATGTGGTCGGTCATAGGCAGGGCTTTTCAGAGGTGGCCAGATCTCAAGTGGGTCATGCTGGGATCAAGGGTGTGTGAATACAAAATTACTGATTGGTCTGGCATAGTTCTGTGTAAGATTAAGAATGTTCCACACTGGGTGTGAGTGCTACCCTCCTCCCAAGGCTGTGTAGCCTGGATAACATATAAGGAACAGAAAAAGGGATGCTGTGGTAGTTGCTTGCTGCTGCTTCACTACTCTGTTGCTTTGGTGGCTTCTGCCTGCTATGAACTATTTCTCCTCTGTGACATCCCTCTGCCATGCCACCTTGCCTTGGACCCAGCCAAATATGAACTGAAACCTCTACAAATTGTGAGCCAATCAAGCCTTTTTTCCTTTAACTCTGAGTGTTGGATATTTTGTCTCAGCAATGACAAAAGTAACCAAGACATACAATGTTATCTTATTAATATTTATTTTGCCATTACAAGCAAACAATAATATTCTCTAATAACTCACACTTCCCTCAAAAACACTGCCAGAAGTGGAGATTCATCAGTGATTGTTTAGACTTCAGTAGATTATTCATCCCGACATGACATACATCCCAAGAACATTGCTCTCCAGGTGGTAAAATACAATGACCTGTGAGGTTAAAATAATAAAAAATGTAAAATAAACTAAAGGTAGAACAAATTTAGTTTCTAGGGATTATTATATTAAACATTTTCTTCTCATAAACTATATGATACATACTATTTGTAAGACAGGGAATAATAGAGGAAAATGCTATAGTTTCTAACTTTTAGGAATGAAAATAAGCAAATAACCACATTCTGAAAGCACATTCTGAAAATGTCATAGTTCCTCCAAATTAGGTACTTACAAACTGCTATAAGAAAAGAATCGATCATGTCTGGTACACTAAGGGAAGACCAAAGCCTAGGGGCAGAATAACAAAAAGCGCCAAAGCCATCTAAAAGAAGATAAGAAAAAGAATGACTTTTAGGGGAGAGGTAAAAGTTTTTGCAATATCAGTGAGACATCAGCGTGAGACACTTCCCATTTCAATACCTCTAAAATATTAGTTTATGTGTAGTACTGGGCTACGTGGGAAGGAGTTGGGAAATAGAGCTGAAGTATCACAAAGGAAAGTGTAGATTATGAACAACCTCATTACTGTTAAACATCTTCAGCTTTTACCCAGCAGTAATTGAAGAGTTTTGAGTAGGGCAGTAACATTACTAATCTTTTGTGTTAGAAAGTTGATTCTGTAGAGGGATAAATTCATGCAGGGTTAATAGGAGCTCAGTACAGAGAAACAAGCAATGATGGTGACCTGATTTAGGTGTTCACAAGGCCACTGGAAAGGATAAGGATAGAAGCAAGAGATATTTAAGATAAGACATTGCCGTAACAGAGTAACTGATTGGATGGAGGCTGAAAGGGGAAAGGGAGGCTCTCAAATGTCTCACAACTTTGGTGTTCAAATTGCTTAGTTGGATGATGTGACTTTTATAGAAATAGGGGATAAAAAAGAAGAAAAAATAGCTTTTGTGAAAGAAATTTAATTCAAATAAAATTGATCAAATTTTGTATGGGATGGAAATATTGGTGGTGCCCTTAAAAGAAACTTTAGGTACTGATATGGGGCTGGAATAAAGTGTAAAATTAATGCTACAGATTGTAAAGTTAGGAGCATATTAGTGGCAGGTGAAATGATAAATGAGGATGAAATCTTTCAAAAACAGTGGACAGAGTGAGAAATCCTTGTGTCACCCTTCTGCATCCTCACTCCACAGGATAATGAGTTTATCTGCTAATCTGGGTCACCTATACTGAATCGCAGCACAAAGAAAGTACAACAAAATGTTTTTAAAATAAGGTGTGAGAAAGAAACAAACAACTAGATTAGAACAAAATCTAGTAAACACCAATATTAAAGAGAGCAAGGCAAGCAGTGAGATACTCTGAGATAATGGTCAGAGAGAGAAAAATAGAGAAAAATGCTATAAAAATCAAGGTGGGAAAGTGGAGAGCACAGCCAGGAGGATCAAATGCTGTAAAATAAGACAAAGACAGAGATGTGTACCACTGCACTAGCAATTAGGAGACAGGACGAAGGGGAGCCAGACTGCAATGCATTTGAAAGTAAATAGGAAACAAGGAAACAAAACCAGAGTGTAGATAGCTCTTAAAGAAAATTGTATAAGGGAGAAAGAAATTAGATGAAAGAGGAAGAGTATGAGGAAGAAATTAGATAAAAGAGGAAGAGTTTTAATTTTCATTGTTTTTGTTCCTATTATTTAATTATTCCTTTTTGATGGCAGAGATCTGAACAGGTTTTTATGCTGCTAGACAAGGAGAAAAGTTACATTTTAAAGAGGAGACGATTGATGGAACAAGATTTCAGAGACTTAACGGGACAATGGAAGAAATGGCTTCACATTTATCATTTTGGCAGTAGCAGATGCCCCTCAACAATCATCTTGGTTTGGGTTTTGGGAAGCTCTGGCTTCAGACTCACCCTGTCTCTGTATGGGTTTTCCATGGGTATCTGGTGCCCAGTTTCTATCGGCTGCCACAGTTCAGAGTGCTTCTTGGCTAGAATGGGAAAGGAAGGAAATCAAGATAGTTTGGTGGGAAGAATCCAACATCTGCTTGTGTCTCGGAGCTGACTCACACTAGCATTGCCTTCATACCCTGCCTTCTTGTGCTGGGTTTTGTACTTTCCTGTGGAGCCTTCTGTATTTTTTCCTCTGAATCAGAGTGGGTTGGGAAACATAAACACAGAGTCATGAAAAACTTGTCCATATGGGAAAGGAAAGATGTCACAGCAGTTTTAGTAGCACATCTGGGTAGCAGTTACAGCTGAGGGGGGAAAAAAGTCTCATTATGGTTAAAAATTTTATGTTTTTTTCTTCCTTTCTTTTCCATTAAACAATCTCTTCTTTGGTCTAAGGTGGAAATTCAGTCAGGCTCCCTGTCCTCAAGAAATTGTTGCCACCGATAGGTAGAAATGTAAGATATCTAATATACCAAGGACTAAGTTCCCTCCTGAGTGGAAGTAAATTTGCAAGCCATTTAGTGTCCCCCTAGCCTAAGAAGTGAAGGTCTCAAGATAAATCAAGAGAGAAATCTGTTTTGATGAAAAAAATTTGATCATAAGTAGAATGAATTGGCTGATTCTTCTATACCACCTGAATGAGGAAGAACAGAAGAAAAAATAGTAGTAGAGAAGAAATGTTATTCATGCCATTTAATACTTGAGACTCTCACTAAGGGCCAGGCATTGGGTTAGAAGACATGTGTCAATGTGAGGGTGGAGAAACTATGAAAAACCACACCATGTCTAGCCACGAATACCAACCTTGGGATCACAGTACTGTCAGAGATCCAAGAAGGTGGTTGAGTTAGTTAGAGTTCTCTAGGGGAACAGGATCAATAGAAAATACATGTAGAATTGTGCAAGGGGATTTATTAGGAGGGCTTACAGGATCACAGGGAGAGTCCACAAGGGCCATCTGCAGGAGCAGCAGCAAGAGAATCCACAGTGGTGGTCTGAAGGATCCAGTAACTGCTCAGCTGAAGGAGATGGAAACTGCAGAACAAAAGGGATCAGGAGCTCAGCACTGGTCCAAGACTGAAGGGTTGGAAGCTCCCTGGAGAGTTGCTGCTGTCAGTCTGCCCTGGTAGGCTGAAGAAACTGGAGACCCAAGTTCAAAGGCAACAGCATGATCAAGACTGGAGTTCTTTAAAATGAGCACACTTTCCTTCTCTCTCTCTCTCTCTCTCTCTCTCTCTCTCTCTCTCGCTCTCTCTTATCAAGGCTACAGACCTATTGATTGATGCCACCTACAACTGGATGGGTCTTTTCTCCTCAGTTTGCTGGACTAGTGTCAATCATCTGCAGATACATTCAGAGCTTTTCTAATCTGCCAGGCTGTTCTTTTTTTTTTTTTTTTTTTTTTTTTTTGTACCAGGGATTGAACTTGGGTCCTGAGCTAAATCCCTCTGCCAGGCTGTTCTTGCTCAAGTTGAGTTGACATATCACAATTAATGTCACAGTAGTAATAAAATTTAGAGCCCCAGATGAAAATATTTTAATTACAGTCAAGTGTGGAGGCTAAGGTGGGAAGGGCTACTGTCAAACTTGGAAGGGTGCGTGCCCTCTTTGGTCATACTGATATAATTTGTTTTCTAAGAAGTCACACTCTTAGTGTATATAGCACATTATTTCTTCTCCCTGCTCTCCTTCCTCTACTAATTAATTCTAACAATTCCTTTCAGACTTGGCTCAGACTCCATGCTAACCAGGCTGGTTTACATTTTTCTTCTAGATTCCTGTACTACTTTGTGCTTTTCCTATGAAAGCTTTAGTCACTCATACTGCAGCAGATCTCTGTTTCTTCTGGGATCCTCCACAAGATTGTGCAGTCCTCCAGTATCAGATCTGTTATGTGCCCCAAAGCTCCAAAATCCAGCACCATGCTCCACCAAAACACAATAGCTAACCTACAGGAAGAAGGGCTCTGAGTTACAGCCAGAGAAAGCGGAAGCGTGATTTGCTAGGACTACAAGCGTTACCTTGGCCATCCTCATTTTTGTATTTTCTTCATTTTCCCCCAGCTGCTATAGAAGAATTATGTACGTTACTGTATGGATATTCAAAGCTTTTCTTCTCAGGAAAAGGTTATTCTTGGGTTTTTCTTGTTATCCTGTGTTTTCAAGGCAGGTGCCCCATAGCCTACCCTGAAAAAAATCTCTTTCGTTCTAGACTTGGCCAGAGAACATCAGCCTGGGGATCCCAAGAGATGCTTTCTGCATTTTCGTGAAGAGATGGATAATACCCATCCCTTCAAGCCATGTGAGGGCCTGGAAGCACATAGAAAGGGTCTGCCACGTGGTAACCACTGAGAAATTTCTCTAGAGTAGCAGGACTTGCAGTTCTCATATTGTTATCATCTAGTTCGGCAGGCAATCTTAAAGAACACCCTTTGATTCTCTGTACGTGCTCATTCCAATATTTTATTGCTTTTCCTTTTTCCCTCATTTATTCATTTCAAAATATTCTATTAATTCTTTTACTATTCCAAGATAAAAGAATTCATTAGGGGAAAAGTCTTATATTTTCTTTCTCAGTGTTGACTAAATGATCTTAGATGAGTGGTCCTCAAAAGAGTGTTGGTCTTAGAAACCCATTTAACTTTTGAATATCGTTGAGGAACCCAACGTACTTTTATTTGTGTAGATATTAGAAACTAAAACCGAGAAATCATAAAAAATATTTTTTTAATTTTTAAAAACAAGTCCATTACATGTTTATAGAAATTGTTTTAAATGTGAAATAAGTGTATTTTCTAAAGCAAAAACAATTGATAAGAAGCATAGCATTGTTTTGCATTTTTGTAAATTTCTGGAGTCTGATTTTAAAGAACACATCTAGATTTTCTTATCTGGTTTCGCAGACAGAATCTGTGCAGTATGTCGTTTGAAGACTATGACGAAAATCTAGCTTCACATAGATATGCAATTGAAAACACAAATAATGTTTTACTAATTCATTACTAATGAGTAATGCTTTTCAGATAGTTATGGGTATTCTTCTTTGATACAGCACCAAAACTTGACAAGAGGTAATTTCTGTTTTAAAATTTTATTTGATTAGTACATGTTAGCAGTACATGAAGGTTATATTGCTCTTAGGAGTAGGTATATTGTACTCCTCACCTCCCTCCCTCCCTTTGTTTCTAGGCTCCCTTTCCTCATTTTAAAAGTTTGTTGCAATTTGAAAATCAGTTACATTTTTTTGTATCTTACTACACTGAAATCCATTGGCATCTTTTCCCCTTTGAATGGATCTTTTTTGCTCATGCATAATTTTAGAACATTATGTACTGGCCATGTGGAAAATATCAGTTCATCGAGCTATATAGATCTTCAAAATGTTGACTCATTTCATTACACAAATATGAAAAAGAGCATTTCTTATTATCACCACTGGTCTCATCACAAAAAGCCCGTACTTGTCTGATGTCAAACTCATGATGGTAGATGCAAGTTTTCCAAAATTTTGGTCTTTGCTTGAAAGCTTGAATTTAATCATTGGCAACAAATACCATGAGCCATTTTCCTGGAAGAAATGTATGACACATATCCAAGTCCAAATAACTGTAATGTGTCAGTTCTCTTTCAAGTAATGATATTTATAAGTACTCCATCACGGACATTTTTCAGTGAGATTTACCTTTGTTTTTATTTTAAAATTGTGAGTTCACAGTATTAAAGACTATAACTATTTCCTAATGCAGTTGGGTGCCACCACCCTGATTCATGCTAAGGCACCAACAACCTTATCTTCTCTGGCCTTTGCATCATTAATTGATATAGTGTCCACACAAATGTTGACACAGTGAAAAAAAGCCAATCACTTCTTTATAGTAATATGAGCACAGTTTTTACCTTATAGATCCACTGACAGTGTTTTGGGTATCCCTGAGGTCAATGGGCCACATCTTAGAGAGACACTGCCAGTATTTTTGTTTTAACTGGTGAAGTAGCTTCAGCTGTTGGTTACACATCAGCCTCACTGGAGAGCAGTCCTGGCTTCTCTTTGACAATGACTGTGACTTCTTTTCCAGAGGACATCTGCCCAGTGTGTAATTGGTGACGCCATCCACGCAAACATGTGGGAAATGAGAGCAGAAGGGTGTGCGGGCTCAGAGGGAGTTGCTGTTTGGGGTACGATGGAAGAGTACAGTGCTGGAAGTAGTTCAGTTCTATGAGTGTGTATTTCTGGTCTTCAGAACATTACCACATACATGCTGTCATACAATTTATAATGTGCTGGAGGGAGGTCACTTTATGTAGTAGAGAAACAGGGCTGTGCAGTCATCTAGGCCTGAGTTTCCATACCAGCTTGGCAGCTACTGTCTATGTGATCTCTCTTACATTACTTTAGCTTGTTGAGTCCTCATTTTCCTGCCTGGAAAATGAGGCTACAGTGCTCAAAACATTGAGATGTTATGCTCTGAAGGGCTAGGACTTTGGGTGGGTTCTGTGATGGGCCACAGAAACTTTTCTTTCAGGAAGAAAGAACTTAACCTCCTAGCGGCAGGGAGTGATGCTAAAGATGGCCCCAAGCTCAGTCCTGCCTGCCCAAGGTTACATTTCCTCTCAAAGGTCAGCCTGCCTCCAATGACTGATCTGGCCAACGTGGTATAATTAGGAAAGGGCCATCTCAGCTCCACAGTTTGCCATAGGGTCAGCAAGGTTTTTTGAGAACTGTATCACAGCTCATTTCTCACTACCCAGATCTACATTTTTCTTCTACTTTTTATTTTTTTTTTTCCACAAGTGGCCTCCCATTAAGGTACTCAAATATACTTGAGTAAAGTGTAATTAGAATTTGGCTTCTGGTTGACTTATACTAAAGCAAATGTTTTACTAATATTATAATTGCTCTTAATAATCTTTTACTCCCTCCTCTGCTGTTTGTAGCTGTTGGTTCTTTGTATGCTGAGTATCCTTGAGTTTCAGGAGAGGAGGTTGGAGCCTAGCACTGAGAAAGGATTTCAGCTTACTCCAAATTGATCTCCATAATTAGAGGGAGGTGCTAGGGCTTGTGAGGAGAAGATATCAAGCTCTAAGAAAGAGACAGGCTGGGAGAGGACCAACAGGATCTTCTCTGGAAAAAAAAAATAATAAAGCGAAGGTCAAGTGTTAAGACATGGCTGGTGAGAATTTTTATACAGTACCACTTGTGTACAAGTCCAGGCTCTGCCACTTTCATGCTTTAGGGCCAAGCTAGTGACTTCATACCTTTGTGCCTCATTTCCCTCGTCCACAAAATAAGAATGGAAAAAAATACCACTTTTAAAGCTTATTCTGAAGATTGATCAAATTAATTGGAAATAAGAAGATGAAACTTTTTTTTGCATTGCTCATTATCCAATGGGAAGTTGAGAAACATACGCAAATTATAGTAATAAGTCTTGTGATTTGGATACATATAGTTTTGCTCCTTGCACAGAAGATGAGTTCTTTAAGATCATATGGGAGAATGAGCAAAATCTGTGGAAATGACAACTTGGGAAGGCTCAAAAGTATAAGATTCTGCAGACCATGAGGATTTCGAATGTTAGGGATTTGCTCTAATTGCAAGGTACAACAAACACCAATAGTCTGTCTCTCTCTCGCCTCTCTCCTTCCCTCCCTCCCTCCCTCCCTCTTCCTTTCCCTCTCCTATCTTCTCTCCTGTCTCTCCTTGGATTACTCCTTCCATAATAGGATTATAATTTCTGTCTCCACCTCTGTCTTGTCTCTGTCTCCATCTCTGTCTTCTCTTGGACATATTTTCTCTGGTAGGCTGGAGGACACTGCATGACAATGGTTACTGTCATACCACAAATATCTCTTTTGGCTGACCTTAAGAATGAAGCATCATGACCTGCTTTTATCTTATGGCTCTTTCCTGGTCAACCTATAGCTTGAAGCACTCTTTGCATGAACCACATTTGTTTGAGTTTTAATATTCACCAAATGGGAGAACTACACTCTTCACTCTATCACCTGTCTCAGGCAGCTAGTCTGAGGAAATAAAACGAACACTGACTTTGAGATAAAATACATCTGTGCTGATCCTGGTTCTTACTAGCTAGGTAAATTGGGCAAATTAGTTATCTCTGATTATGTTATCTATTCAATGCAGATAACTTTTCTCACAAAATTCTCACAAGAGAGAATTCATTGAATTATTAAATGTCAAGTATGATGCCCAGTACTAGGGAACTAGTATTAGAACTTTTTAATCTCCTTGCAAATAAGAAAGGTGTTGGTTTTCAGACATGTGCTACTGTACCTGAAATCAGTATGCAGATTGGAGTTGGCCTCTTCCACCTCCAAATTAACATCAAAACATGAATCTCCTTAAATGCAACAACTGAGAATCTACAGATCAGAGAGCCACCGTGCATTTTAAGAATTTTTAGTCCATTGTGAGAATTGCTTTCAACAAATGTGCAGTTATTTTTTTAATTATGAAATTCTAAACAACAATCCTATTTGTTTTTTAATATTATCCTTCACCATGCCTCTTTCAATGATTTTTGATTTTTATTGACACATTTTTGTAAATTATCCAAAATTCTTTTTCGGAAAGAGCCAAGGTATAGAATGTATTGACAAAAACAATGAGAAATACAACAAACAGAAAGCCAAAGCAAGGATTTATCCAGGGCAACTTTCTGCCTCATTACGTGCTCTGCATCTTCATTTGCTGAAAGCCTTTGGAGAAACGTACCATTTTAATGACCAAACACAACCTGACCTTTATGATTTTTTTCTTACCCACCAAGAAAATGCAAAAAGAGCATTTTGTGATATGGAATAAGCCCTTATTTTTATCTGGCACTTAATTTTTATGGGCTTGCCGAAGACAAAGCGAGCCAGGCTTGCTGAGGGCCATGGGAGCAAGTGGTGCTTGTAGTGTACCTGGCCTTTCTGTCTCTGTTTCTTCCTGGGGTGCAGAGTTGTACAGAGAACTGGACAATTTCAGTCTCACAATCTTGCCTTGTCTGTAGCACTAACCGTACGAGCCTTTTCCACTCTTGCCGTGACATTTGGCATGTGTCTCCTCTTACCCTGGGATGATGGAACAAACTGGCAGAATCAGTTGACACAATCTCTATCAGAAGCAACCGGGCTCGTCTCATCCAGAGCCAAAAACGCACGGCACACAGCATGGCTGAAGTCCAAGGTTACTGCACACTAACAGATGGGAGGAGATTTATCAGTGGACAAATACGACTGAGCACCATGTGGATGGGTGAGAAGAAGTCCTCTGGCCGGAGGAAAGGATTACATACCAGCACTGCCTTGGCTCACTGCCCCAAAGGAATACATAGCAATCCACACTCAGGGAAAATTCCATGAAATAGCAGAGCAGAAACATCCTGAAGCCAATGGCAACACATTCCAAGAAAAACATCCATTGAACCAAACCCCAAACAACACAGACCTCAGAAACATAAATAAAAATTAACTGAAAAAGGAAACCTTCAGAGTCTCTGGAAGGAACACAACAGATTAAGTGACCACAAAACACTACAACACTAACTAGTTATTTATCCACTGCTTTGCGGTAAACACAAGGCCCATAGTCTCCAGGAGGTTATTTCTGGGCGCCAATGACTTAGCACACAAGCCAGCAGAGAAGATGGACTGTATTTTCCTCCCAGGGCAAATGGCATTTATAATGGGCTTGAGAACCAAAAGGAAGTTCCTTTGAACCTCTTAGTCTTACAGCTATTTATAAGGATGAGAGAAGAGCAGAGGTTGGGAAGAGCACTGGGCTAGAAGTCTAATGACCCTGGTTTGCTTTCTTACCCTGCCACCTACTAACTTGACTCTCTTGGGTAAGCCTTTTCCAACCTAAGTTTCAGTTTCCTCATGTGGAGTAATAAATAGATAATGATTATTATTTCTTAAAGAGCACTTGGTATGAAGCAAAGCAAAGTAGACAGTTTTTATTATGGTAGTTGTTCAAATGCTATTACTACTTCATTTGGCTAGGACCATAGAATTAGCATCCCCTACACTAAATGATTTTCCTGGTAGCTGAGGCATGCCCTTCTGAGCACCTCTTTCAACCAACTTTTAATTTGCTCAATACCAAAACGGTTAGGAAATGAGTGTCAACTACAAATCACATCATCTCTATTTAGAATCCTGCTAATAAAATGCATGGCATTCACCCAGGACATGATGGAGTCAGAGACATTTTTTGACATGAGATCAGAGAGTAGAAGGTGTTAGAAAAACAGGGCTGAGGGGAAGTATATGGTGCCTGGGTTAGGAACAATGGATATATTTAGTCCACTCACATATCTCTCATATTCTGCTGTAGGTAGAAGCAAGTGTGCCCATTAGAATTTAGAGTCCGCAGAGAACAAAGCCAGAGTCAGAAGGATTAACCCTGGGGCAAGGGAGTATCTCAAGAAGCTGTGTTACAATTTGTATGTGTCCATCCATGCATAATGACTTCGACTATTTTGACTCACCCAAATTCCCTAATTAGACCTAAAATCAGTTCAGCAAAATTTGTTACTGGATTCCTTCCTGAACTGGCTCACAGTTTTGCTGACCTTCCCTGAATGAACTGTTGTTCTAGCATCACAGCCTCTCCCCATGGTGGGGTCTTGATGGAGCCCTAGGACATTAGTGTGAGAGGCAAACTCGAAGTCCACGCAGTTCAGTGATGCCCAAATGCCATTGTGAAGGTGCATATCAACTGAATTTTCTCAAGTCTGTAAGAAAATGAGAATAAAAGAAGTAGAAAATTTTTCCATAAAATTAGCTTGTTCAATTTAAAGAGATGCCTTATATTATGAAAACTTGTATATCCTTCTTTTCTGCTGTTCTTTATCTTTTATTTCTAATAATTGCAATAGTGTGTGGCAGTTACTTTTTAGAAATCTGTTTGTCAAATAGAAAAGTTGACCACATTATGTTAGGCTTCTGTTTTGTGGTTCTTTTGTTGGTTGGTTTATTTGATTCATGTATTTAAAAGTTCAAGAATGTCAGATCTCCACCAGCTCCTTCATTTTGATGTAGTTGGAACAGAGACCCCAAGAAATGGCAGAAGTTTCACTTAGGAAGTTGGAAAGTTAAGTTCAAAACCCGGGCATATAGACCTTTTTGCTCTCTCTCCTGCTATCTCCTTCAATATCAAGAATGTCATTGTTTATGTATACTTCTATAGTGTGGGAAAGCAAAGCTCTGGAAGAGGAAGTGATTGGGTAAAAGGGGACTTCTCTTTCCAAGTGCACCAGTGTATGAGACACCAACGCATCACTTGTGTTATTCTGCTTATTCTTCACCACTCTAAAAAGAAGATAACTTTGTTTACGTAATCATAAGTGAAGACGCCAAGGTCAGAGATGTAAGATAACTTAATGACCCAGAATCCATCAAACCATATTATCACCTATTTACAGGTCATTCAGTAGATTTCTTTAGAGTGTCTTTTCCATGCAAGTTGTTTCATGTTAATGTAATTGAAAGATTGCAGCCACTTATAAAGTGATAAGCAAATACTCAATGACTAAACAAAAGCTACACATCTCAAACAATCCTGTGAGGCTATCATATTTTATAGATGAGTAGTTGAAGCTAAGAGTCTCAATGTCTCATGCATCCAAATTCATGTATCTGGCATATTGCTAAGCTGCAACTAGCTTCGAATCCCATTGCTTCCCCTCTTTCTTGATACTCTACTAGGAAGAACTTTTCCTGGAGACTTGACATGGTACACCAGAGAGACCTTAGTCTGCAAAGGAACATGGCTAATAAGCCCCAATTGTTGCTTTGAAAAGGCAGGATCAAGAGAAGAGTCAATGGAGACACCAGGCATGAAAGGGTTGTAAGTTCTGGGCTTTCCAAAAACAAGCCATCCTCCTCCAGATGATTTCAATAATCTCTAGCACATGTGTTCTAACCCCTTGATGCTGTACAATATGTGTAACCAAATAAAAGATCTCTCCAGATTTGGAGATTTACTGTTTGTGATGGGAAAAGGCCAACCAGATGACATCATTTATATTTCAAATATGAGCTGCTGCCAAGGCTGGTGATGTTAAGCTGGAGAAATTGATCCTCATCATTATTCTATGAAGCAAAAAATAAAAAGAAGGTCTTGCCCTAGATGGTGTCTCTTTTAAAAATTTATGGGAATATGAAGTCGAGTTTAATAAACTTCTATTTCATCCAGGATTGCTTATGTTCAGTCTGTGGATTGTTTAGGCACATAATTACTTCCATATAATTGAACTTGCCAGGTTAGAGGATAACGGTTACCATGTTTTGTTGTTGATGAGGGAATAGTCAGTGGATGAGTGATCTGAAGTTTGTCTGCTTTATTTAATAGCAGAGTACGTGGGCACTTTTTCAAAAGCAGTGGTGCCCAGTCAGTAATGATGGAGTGCAATGCATGCTGTATCCAACCTTCAACTTCTTCCTAACGCAGCCATGATTTCCTTTGGGCAGCCATATCCTGCACAAATATGAGACACAAGGAAATCCAAAACCACCCCAGTTCCAAAGGGGGATCTTGATTAATCTCAGTCAATAAACACACGGCATTCCCTCCATCACCCATGGTCCACGAGTGACCTGTGAGTGTAAAGAGACAAAGGAAAAGTCTTATATTCCATGCTGGAGGAAAAGTTTTCTCTTTTTCCAGTGCATGAGAAGAAAGAAGCAGATGTCCTCATCTGTTACTAGCACCCATGTTACAATCTGAAGGGAACCAGACTTAGGATGAGGCCAATGCTGAGGATGGCTGAGTGGAGAGATGGAAAAAATCAAAATGCTTGGTTATATCACTGAGGCTATGAGTATGTTGTGTTTTCCCTGTCCCTGGACTTCCTCTTTTGCAGGTACTGCATTCCTTATTATTTAAGTCAGTTTGAGTTCCATTGCTGGCAGTGGAAAGCATCCTTACTGATAGAATGGTAACAAATTTGCTTCCTGGGATCCTGGGATTCCATCAGTTTCTTGAACCACATTCTCATGATGTTTTCAAGGATAGAGGGAATTACATTTATGTTGGATACCACAATGCGTCCATCTGCCACCATTCTCGATTTTCCAATACACCAAGTACTCCTGACAGTCCGTGCTTCCCAATCATCCCCTGACTGCCCTCTAAGCCTCATCTCCAACCGTGCTCACAGCCTTTCTTTCAACTTCCTGTTGTTGGGATGTGCCTTGCTTCCTTTCACCCCTTGATCTTGCCTGTGCCCTTTGTGCTACCAATAACATCATCTTTACCACCTCTTTACCCGCACTGGCCTTTCATCAAGTCCTGGCTCAAGCCTTGCCTTCAGGGGTCCTGCTAATACTTTTTTCGAACCTTTTTATCTCCATACCTTATGGAAATGACTGGCCATCCATGTTGGATTCAACAAGAGCAGGGAACATCTGTTCTGTTTACTGTTTTGTTCCCAGGACTGAACACATAGTTATATATTAAATATTTCACTTATCGCATGAAATATTTGTTAAAAGAGTGATGAATTAATCACTTAGAGCTATTCAAATATTCCCCATTGTCTAGTGCCTAAATGCTTCAGAATAGTTTCATGACCTAGCCCCGACTTCCTGTCCAGGCCCCTCTCTGGAATTTCTAAATTATACCAGGCAAATTTCTTACTTAAGATATGCTGAATGATACATCTTCCAATGTTTCATGCCTCTGTGCTTGTGATGGAAATATTGCTACTTCCTGAACAGGCCTCGGTTCTCTAATCCTACATTGAGAGGCTGCTGTGAATTAGTGAAATGGGTAAAAATAAGTCTGACTTCTGTCTTATCATCTTCTCAGTTGTGTGACCCTGTGCCACTTACTTAAACTTTCATCTGAAAATGTACCCCACAGGGCTGCGGTGAGGATGTGTGAAGGAAAGAATGAATGGAGACCAGGCATGGTACTCCATGCACCAAGTTGTTAGAATCAACTTCTCTGCTAAATCTTTGTTAAACTCTGCCTCCCGGTCTCAGGCTCAACCACCAGTTTCATTCGAAATTATTGCTCTGAAAAAGCAAAATCAGAGAATAAAAAATTGTGCATCTGCCTGAACTTCAGAAGCAGAAAGTGTCCGAGGAAGAAGAAAGTGTTGCTGGGTTTCTCTTATGTCTGGAGAGTTTCGGGTTAGTTGAGAGTGCTGTTTGGGGTTAGTGGGAGTAGTTTTTGGGAAGTTATTTGGTTTGGCTAAAATGGTGATTTTGCTATGGCTGAACCTGCAATTTCCAGGAAGTAACTGAGTTCCCACAGCTTCAATAACAATTGTAGAACCCATGGGGCAATTCTTCAAGGCCTGATGAGAGCACCAGGGCAAGTGTTTAGTGATGGCTTTAAAATGCTGCTGGGCAAGAACTAAAATACTGAATGAAATCCCACTGAAAGCCGTTCCAACTCTGGAGGAGTCGGGCTCCCTACGTTTGCAGAATGAGCTGGACGGACAGTCCTTGCAACTCCTTTCCACATTCCTGGATTCTATTCTTCAGCCAAGCTTCTGGTTTCTGATGCCTGACTCCTACTCTGTACCTCCTGTAGTTTTGGGCACCTAACATACTCAAGAGCCAGCTTTTTTCCTGGAGACATATTGAAAGGTAAAGGAGGGGAAAGAGATAGTTTCCAAATTGGCAATGAAATATCTCCATTCTTGTGTAGTAGAAAAATGTGGAGATCTAGAGATGGAGGGAGTAAGAGAAGTGAGGAACGGGGAATAAGAATTAAAATGTGTTATTTACACGTACCTTCTCCCCACAGTGAATATAATCATCATGTACCAATTAAAAAATAAATAAAATATGTGTGTTTCAAAGCCAGAGAGCTGGATTTGCATCTTACCTCATCTACCTATTGACTTTGTGATTTCGGCCTATTGTTTAACCTCTTTGAACCTCATCTCTTTTATCTGTAAAATGGTTATATTATGTGTCCTACAGAACCCCTATGGTAGTGGAATAATATCCTGGATGCAAAAATCTAGCAGAATCCAGAATGCTTAGTAGGTATCCAATAAAGATAGCTGTGTTGTAAATCTTTGCTATTATTAGAAACTACATGTTTGTTATAAATTGACCTTGACAGTTTTAGCATGGAGTGGGAGAGGCAGCTCCATTTAGATCTGATTTAAACCACAAGTATAATTCAAAAAGTTTTAGAAATAAATTCACTATACATTTTAGTTTTTCTGAAAGCTCTATCCATCATGAATGTGCTCCAACCCAAGGTCTTAAATTTCAAGATCTGCACCCCATTTCTCATTGTGGAGGGGGTGAAGCAAAGCAAGGGGGTGTTGGGGTAGGGGAGAGTCCATGGGGTGAGGGGCAACAATGGGCTTTCATAGCAAAAAATTATTAAACAGGCAGAGAGAATGGGCAGCAAAAGTGGAAACGGGAGTAGTAATAATGGCTTGAGTCTCAGTTTCTTCATCTGTAAAATGAAAAGATAGGATGAGATCAGTGTTTCCAAGCTGTCAACTGGAAAACTGTTTGCATTTTCTTTATGAGATCTAAGGTGAGAAGAGAAGAAAAGAAATGACAGAGGAAGGAGTAAAAAAAAAAAAAGTATATCATTGTTTCTAAGGAGCAGGGCAACAGTAGAGATAAACAGTTCCTTCCTTTCCTTCCTTCCTTAATTCCTTCCTTCCTACCTCCTCCTTTTTCTCCTCCTCCTATTTCCCTTTCATTTTAAGGGACAACAAATGCTTAAGCTTTGAAAAAGAATAAATTCAGCTCAACAAACATTGATGGGATAGCCCCCAATGGTTGCGGTGCTACATGTTAAGAATCTGAGAATGACTAGGATGTGTGGTCTACGGCTCCACTGAATCCTGTAGCCTCGAGGCAGACGGAGAGAATAGTATGATAATTTCAGTACAGTGTGGTGAGTTCTGTGGTACAGGAAGCTAGTGGGTTATGGGAGCTCTGAGAAAGTATATGCTGAGGCTTGACGCATGTCCAGGAGTTAGCCAGGCAAGGAGAAGAGAAGGGCAGTTACCTGCTCGAAACAACCACCCAAGCAATCCTGGTTATTGCTCTGAATCGTTCCTGAGGCAGAAACATGGAAGTCATTTCAAATCGTTAGCTTGGCACGGTTTACTTTGGACATGCTCATCACTAAGTACATATTTTTCTAGGATTTGCAAGGAGATGAATTTCCCTGTGTGCCCTGCTTCAGCCTGTCTGCTCAGGGTGTTTATTTACTGTGCTTTATTCCATAGCCTAGCAGGGTGTCACAGCTGGAGGCAGCTGGTGGTAAATAAATAGCTTCCATTACCCAATCCCATCACCACCCTCATCCTGCTTCAAAAACAGTTTCAGCCCATAGGTTCCTCACCCTCAAATCCATCCTGAAGTGTCAAAGACCCGTGGAGTTGCAAGAATGTTTCCTTTGAAAACAATGAAATTGAGAGGTAAAGAACAGTTTAAGACACCATGGAATTTGAAGTCTAAGAAGATAGTTCTCAGGAAAGCCCAATCAATCATACAGGCGGGCTTCTTCATAGGGAAACAGATACAAATCGACCTAAACAAATCACACCTCTCATACTACAGTCTGCCCTGAAGGTGCTTTGTGGACAGTCTGCCAAAGCATGACTTGGGTGGGTCTCTCCCATGTTCTTTGCTTTCACATATTTTACTTCATTTGGTGATTTCTGTATTAGTCTTGTCAAGCCAATAATGACTGCTTGCACAGTGTGAGCCTGCTTCCTGCCTGCCGGAGCACCTGTGTAGGAGAAACTCTGGAGTAGACTCACAGTTCACCATCCCACCAGCTACACTGGAGAAAGGAAGGAGAGGACTTCCCAAGAAGAGAGCCCAGCCTCTGTGATGCCGGTTCTTTACCTCATCAGAATCACAGGCTCCAGTTATATACGATGTAAGGCCTGTTCCTTCTGCCTGGTCTGACAGCAGGGGTCTCGTGGTGTATAGGGACTGAACTCTGATTTCTTGTTAGAGGAGAGGGAGAAAAGCCTTACATTCCTGACTCAGCAAACTGCAAGGAGGCTCTAAAAAGAAGGCTAAGAGAGAACAGAGATAAGAAAGGGATCTGGGATGGGGCGAGGGAGACGGAGGGAGGGAAGGGAAGGAGGAAGTAAAAAGGATCAAGATGTAGTAGGTATATGAGCCAATAGCCCCGATGATACATTCATTATGTATCACAAACATATACTAATGCAATTTTTTAAAAATTAGAATATTAAAACCTATCTGGCCCTGGATGCAATAGTACCCACTGAGATTATTTGACACATATTAAAGGCCAAAGTATTTATCTGAAGGAGGAAAACTTTGAATAAGTATAATTTTCATGTGACTTTCAGGTTCTTCCTGAATCAACTGACCTGCAGTAGTGCGATGCAATAGAGGAGCTAATATAACTTTATCATTCGGAATTTTTCTTTCAGTTTATCCACTTATTCACAGGTGCAACCAAGTAGCCTTTCTTAAGTATTAGTCCCCTCACCTGCCCTGGCTCTTTCTTCCTCTTCTGAGCATTTCTCAGCATTGCTCATTTTAAGTTATTTCCATGTATTTGTATCCTGTGTTATCCTACACAATATTTCAGCAAGTGCACACCTACACATTCCAATGGACTATGTGGGAACTGCCTTTTTGAAAGATTTTTGGACCCTAAACCTCAAATGACTTGTTTAGTTTTTTGATCAACAAACAAGAGCACTTGTGTTTCCATGGCTACACTGTAGGGATGATTTGTGCTTGCGGGGGTGAGTAATGTCTCCCAAGCCCTCCTCTGTTGAAATCTTAATCCACTCACATTATGCACTTAGACCCAGCTGGGGGAAGCAGAGACCCAGGAAGCCTGCCAGATGTTTACACTGCCTTTTCATGAAAAGCTAGGCTTTTTATTTGTGTTTGCTTATTTGTTGAACTGTGGACGAAAAGTTTGAACAAGACCCATTCCAGAGCAGCGGAGGGCAGAATGTTAAGAGGGCCTGATGAAGATGTGGTTGATCTCTGTGGGGTAACAGCCTGGTTCTCTGAGGCCTTGAGGGGCGGGTGGTGCCAGATCCTAATTCTGGATCTGTCACTTGCATGTCTAGGTTGTGTAGTTTGGGAGAAAGCCACAATTCTCAGGAAATGTGATATAGTTTGTAACATAAGTGCTTGAATTAAACAGTTTGAAGCTTGAATCCTAGTTCCACTCTGAGGAAGCCACAGCCTATCTCTGGAGCCACGGTTTCCTCATCTATAAATGAAGAGCCTTCCTAATGGACTCATGAGAAATGAAGGGTACAACCTCAATGAAGCTTTTAACAGCCAGGGCCTGGCTCAGATCCTTCATTTCCAAGTACCTCAGAGAAACTTTTCTTGCTCTGATGTTTCTGGAATCCACGGTGGTACCAGGATTTCTCCAAGACCACTGCTTTCCCAGCCAGCTCCCCTTTTCTTGGCCACGGGCTCCTTCTCAAAGCTTTCCTTGTCTTTTCTTGTTGCTGTGACAATTCAAGTGCCTACTAGAGGAAGCCTTTCTCTACGTGAACAAACATGTTGACGGTGTGTATGTGTCTTGGACCAGGAGCTGGGGCCTGTGTAACAGGGGAAGAATTTCCGCTGAGTTACGAAATTAGCCACTGGCATTTGGACAGTGGAGGGATGAAAATGCAAGGGAATACATTTGGGATTTTTCTTCAGTCTTTCGCTGGGACTGTTAATGCTGGACCCCTCACCCAAGGCATCCTTTCCTTCTTCGTGGTACCCTCTGTTCTGTGACAGACAGGACGGTGAGGAAGGAAAGGAATTACTTTCTGTAAAGGAATGTCCATGTTCCAGCGTGAGTCTGTGGCTGCTGTCTGAATCTTGGTATCGTAGGACAGTGTGAGAGTTAAGAGCCTAGACTCTGGCTTCAAATCCCAACTCCACTGCTGAGTGAAAATGGTGCTGATTCTGCTCTGCATTAGTTTCCTCACACTTGAGATGGCAACTCTCTCATTGCTTGCTTTAAGGCTTACATAAGAGCTAGATAAATAGACGAATAGATGATAGATAAGCTAGAACAGTGCTCAGTGCATAGATTACAAAGTAAGAGTCTACTGTCATTGTAATCATCATCATCATCAACTCCTTTGCCTATAAAAGAGATGATGATAACTCCGCTTGAGTTTTTTATCATTTGCCTTTTGGTACTGGGGCTTGAACCCAAGAGTGCTGAGCTACATCCTCAGCCTTTTGAAAAGCTTTAAAAAAGCATTGATCCATGTATGCAACAACGTGCAGTTTACATCGTCTTGGGGAGTGGGTACAGGCACATGAAACAGCTTGATTCTTTTCTTTAATCCCCTTCTCTGCTACCTTCCTCCTCCTTCTGTAAAGCCCCTTTTCCAATTTTTATTCTTGCTGACATTATTAAACTTATGCTTATGACATAAAATGTTTCCATTCATTGAGGTTATTAGGCTCCCGCCCACGGCCTCTCTTCATTGGTATCTATACATAAAAGAATACTACTTGGCTGCGGAGAAGGACAGATTTGAGACATTTGTTGAAACATGGATGCACCTGGAAAATACAATGTTTAGTGAAACGAATCAGACACAAATGTTTAAATGCCATACATCTCACTTAATTGAGTAAGGCAAAGTACAAAGAGTGCAACAAGAGGTGGATAGGAGACAAAGGGATAGATCTCTTAGCTTTTTATCTTGAGACAGGCTCTTGCTAACTTGCCCAAGCAGGGTTCAAACTGACCATCCTCCTGCCTCAGCCTCCCAAGTAACTGGAATTATAGACATGTACCACCACAAGCAACTACAATTCTTTTCAGGTAAAGTATTTCCTTTTCTTTATAATCTCAGCTAAGCTCAGCTTCTACTAATTTTCTTTATACTGTAAGATTTTTTTAACTCCCCAAATGTTACTAGGGCAAGATATAATAAATACAAATCATGAAATTAGTATCACAGAATGTGGAGTGTAATAACATTAGAATGAAATCATCTTTAGTTGATTGAAAGCAAAGCTATAAGAATGATAGGATTGAAAACAAAGCAGAAGAAATATTTCTTTCAAGAGTAACAATTAAGTCAAGAAGATTAATATCATGTTTGCTTCCTTTCTGCCTTTCTGGTAAATACAGACATGCGAAGCCAACAAAGGTAACACTTTTGCACCTAGCAGTACTTGTTGATGGAAAATGTGTTAGACCTATCTGGCCTCATTTGCTATGAACCATGATTTAATAAAATAATCGTATTTCTTGATCTCATAGCTGACCTCTGGTCCCCTCAGTTTCTGATCCGTCCAATCCAATTCACATTGTTTATCTCCTTCCATCTTCAGATCCTCACCATGTGACACCTAACAAAAGGCAAATAAGTGCTGACTGTAAGATTATTAAAATCATAGTTTAATATTTTTAAGTTCAGAGCCCAGATCGAATCTTTCTTTGCTTGCATCTTTCCAGGCCCATTCTTCCAAGTCATTTGCTGTGGGCTAGTTTTGTTTGTTTGTTTGTTTGTTTTTGTTTGTTTGGGGTGCCAATAAAAACAATAGGGGAAGCCCAGTTTTCTCATTGATCAAGACTTCTCATGGTGTCCCACACCAGTAATCCCAGCGCTCTTGGAGGTTGAGGCAGGAGTGTTACAAGCTGGAGCCCAGTCTGGGCAACTTAGTGACTTAGGTAGACATTGTTTCAAAATTAAACAACAAAAACAGAAGGATTGAAGATGCAGCTGAGTGTGAAGGCCCTGTGTCAATCCCCAGTGTGATAAAAATATAAACAAAACTCCTGCGGGTCACAGAAATCCATTCTTACCTTCCAGGTGCTCATTCCGTCAAAAGCCAAGTTTTTATTTTTGTTTACGAATACAGCTAGATGACATTTCCCGGTCTCTCTTTAATTAGCCGTGACCATGAAACTCCCTGCGAACTGAGTGTGAAGGCTCCACCCCCAGACCTGGCCTCACCCCTCCCACACACACTCCTCCACACCCCTTCTCTCTCTGCCTCCGAGATGTGCACACCTGGGCCAGGCTTGGGAGCCACACAGCAAATATACCAAACTACCATCAGTCGGGAGGACAGTGGCCCTGAACTATTAGGTGAGCAAGAGATACCTTTTAATTGTGTTAGGCCACTGGAATTTGGTCTGTTCTAATAGTCCAGCCTAATGCAATGTAGGACATATAAACAAATAGAATCTTTTGTGCTGCAAACTCTGTCCACTAGTTCAGCTGAGCTACTGAAAATACAGTCGGGAGGGAGGTCCAGGAAACTAAAGCTTTTTTCTGTCCTCTAAGCACCAGAAATACTATTTAGCAAGGGAAAGGTGTATTGCAAAATTCTCTGCACATAATTCATCCTAGAAGCCCACAGTGCTCAGTATTTTGATCCCTGTTCAGCAGATGAGGCTTCTGTAACCAAGAAAGGTGGTTTCACTTGGGCAGTAGTAAGAGGACTGAGTTCAAAGGAAAAACAGGTCACTTCTGTAGTTCTTTACCGTGCTTGTTCACTGGGACATAGCCAGTTGCTTGCTCAATTCTAACCATGTTTAACATGAACAAAGAAAGCACCCTCCAAGTTGATAAGTAAATCGGTTTTGTTTCTAGATGCTTTCACTGAACCGTCTTTCGTTCCGTTTTGAACCTCATGCATGTGAAGTGATGTGAGACATCTCCACTCCTGCAGATGGTGAGGAGCATGCGGGGAGCCCCGAGGCAGGGCAGAGCAGCTGAGCGCAGATTTCCTGGCACTTTCCAAAGTTCATGGCCTTCCTGGCCTCTGTCATGCCCTTCGAAGCAAATGCCTTGTCTACATTCCTTGGTCTTTCTGTATAAACGAAACACCCTAACCCATTTATGCAACTTTCAAGAGCTCTTTATAAACACATAGCTTTCCCCCACTTGTTTTAGTGGTGTGCTGGGGTACAGAAGCCGGGCTTCCTCTCTCCGGGTCATCTCAGGCTCATCTCTACTTTGGTTTCACCTTCCACAAGAGAACGAGTTGGTCTAGGGCTGCATCTTTTAATTTTTCTACCACCAAAAATACCACTTTATATAACTTTGATATTAAGGACCCCTGAATTTGGCAAAATTAGAAAACATATCATCTTCAATGCCTAGTGCAGCACGATGCCAGCACAAAGCTGGGTTTTGCTAAATATTTGAAGACACTCAGGTCTACAAAATGTCACCAGTCAGGAGGGCCCTCCACCAAATGCTTCAAATGTTCGCCCCTCCTAGCACATGGTGGGGTTGCACTGCCCAAGCCCTGTGCAGCCTCACTGGGATATTCTGGTAAGAGATCGGTAAGAACAGTTCACCGCCAATGCAGGATCCTCAGGAGTTCTCCTCTCCCTCCTTATGTACAAAGGTCAGCCTGGGTCCTGGAGTGGGGCCACAGTGCAGAGCACAATACTCCTAGCCAACCTAGTGGAAACCAACGTGAGCCTTTGCTGCTCTAAGGCACTGATGTTTCTCTTGTTAAAATCATGCAACTCACCCTGTTCCAACTGAATCAATAAATCAAGTCAGAGCCTCTAGCAAGAAAGAGCAAAGTGGTGTCACTCATTAGACTGATAAATCCCAACCCAAATCAAGGTATTATGATAATCACAGCAGTAGCAGTGACAATGAGGATGATTTTATTCCACTTAAGATAAATATAATTGATTTCAGGCTTTTAAACATCGGGCATAACTTCAGATGTGCACGACTACTTTGGCTCTGCTTTTTATTCTTGGTTTGCACAGTTCAATACCACGGGCCTCGTGTATCTCAGAGGCGTTCTGGGGTGCATTTGTTCTTTGGCACCAGATACGGTAGTAACTTATTTGACCTCTTTGGATCTCAGTTTCCCTACTTATAAAACAGGAACAGCAAATAACACTGTAGCAGAGCTGTCAGGACTATCACCTGAGATGTCACATACGTGTGTGGATCGCTCCCTGATAACTCCGTGTGTAGGTGGCTTCCTGAAGGAATCAGGCACCTGCCAGCTTTCAGTAAGTGACCCCAAGTGACAATGCACTCAGAAAGGCCAACTTCTCCTCCTTGTTCTTATATTATGGTTTCAAACAAAATGAGCAAAAATTATTTTTAAATTGATACATAATAATTGTATGCAGATATTTTAATTGACAAATGAAAAGTCTCTACATCTATGGGATGCAATGTGCTATTTTGGCAGAGGTTTACATTGGGGAATGATTAAATCTAGTTACTTAACATACCTGTCATCTCACATGACAAAGAGATAAAGCACAAGGCAGGCCTTCATCTGTGACTAAGCCCCCTCTCCCCGACTTTTTGCCGTAGGATGTTCTGTTCAAACAATGTAACTGTTTGTACTGTGGGATATCCCTGCCCAATGTATCAAAACGTTCTTTGAAAGCAACATAAATGTTTGTTCCGGGATCTCTCTAAGGTTTCAAAGATGTTCTGTTAACTCCACCCCTCAGGCTCACTGAGTGTGCTGACCTGGTAGATGGGCTCACGCCCCTAACTGGAAGATATCTGTATAAGGCTGCTTTCATTGCTATTTGGGGCTCAGACACAGGAGTAAGAGCTCCATCTCTCTGAGTGCTGCTCGACTTCTTTGCCACCAGAGACCTTCAGATAGCTGTAAGCCTTGGCTGCAACACAGAGCTGTAACACTTGGCTGTAATGCTGAGCTGTTGCACTTTGCTCTAACACACATACTTATCTCTTTGTGGTGAGAACACTGAAAACCTACTCTTTTAGCAACTTTGAAATATAAAGTACAATACTAGTGACCATAATCACCCTGCTATGCAATAGATCCCTTGAACTTGTTCCTCCTCTCTAACTGTAACTCTGTATCCCTTTAGCATCTGTGTTCCCTACCTGCCCCCATTGTAACCTCTGCTAACACCATCTTACTCGCTATTTCTATGGTTCAACTTTTTAGATTCTACATAGATGTGAAGTGATACAGTATTTATGTGTCTGTGCCTGGCTTATTTCACTAGCGTGCTATCCCAAGGATTCACCTGTATTGTAGCAAATGACAGAATTGTTTCTTTTTAAAGGCAAAATAGTATTCCATTGTGTATACATAGCTCCTTTTCTTAGTACACCTGAATGCTGATGGACATTTAGATTGTTCTTGTATAACTAACAACAGCACCTCCTTTTCTTCTCAAATATTCCTGCTTGGAGAGGAACTGAATGATCATGGTAGCTCTGGGCACTGCAGTGCTGTGGTCTGAACTGCATGGCATCAGGATCCCTGTAGCTGCCTTCCTCTTGGAGGTGCCTTTGGTCACTTGGAGACTATTGTCGCTTGTGAAGTGTTTCAGACAGACTTGATTTATCTTGTGCTTTCCACATCAGTGTGCTGTCTCCTCCTCTGTCAGGGTCCTGGAATCACAGGCCAGGAAGGGCCCAGAAGCCATTTGGTCCAGTGCATTAGCTTTCCAAGCCTGAGGTGCAAGGCAGTGTGCTTTGAGCATCACCATAGTGAGCAGGAAGGCCACTGTCATGTCTCCATCTTGCCTTCCTTATGCTCTGATCTGGCAAATGAGTGCCTGAGTTCTGGGACAAAGTTGCAGGTTCAAGTCTCTGTTTTGATACATGCTAGGCACTCTTCACCTGCGGTGTGCAGATGATAGTGTCTACCTCCTATAGCTGGTGGGAGTGGACGCATTCACAGCACGCATTGAGCACATGTGCAGAAAGAGGTATCTCCCTTCTGCTGTTGTGACCAGCTTCAAAGTCCCAGCCACCCAAATCATCTTCTGTTAGACACTGCTGGAATAATCCTTATTCTCAAGGGGTATATTGTCTGCACTTCTTTACAAACTGTTTACACCTGGCCTATTTTATTGTAAAAGTAGAGGTAGGAAATAGCTCAGGAGAGCCATTCCCTTCCATAATATGCTATTCAAATCTAAGAGTTAATGTTTGTGACCCAGACTTTCACAACCAGACTGCCTGTGTTCAAATCCTACTTCTGCCGCTTAACAGCTAGGTAGCTTGAGGAAATTCCATCACTATTTTATAACCCAGTTTGCCCATCTATAAAATGGTGGCTATAAGAATTCTTGCCCCATATAATATACATAGAACAATGTGCAGCATGTCATAAATGTTGTTCATCTAAAATTATTTTTGCATATGTTATTTACTTTGTCTCATATCTTTATGCCTTCTATATTTAGTTAAATGATGGTCATTGTTTCTATCATGATTTTTTTTTGTACCATGAATCATACTAAGGGCCTTTTGATTGCCAGGCAGGCATTGAACTGCTAAGCTACATTCCCAGCCCAGATGATTTGTTTTTGTTCACTCTTGTTATTGTACAAACAGTATTCATTTTTGTTATTATAAAACAGTACCAAGAAATCTGAGTCATCTCCAAACCCAGTGTCTCATTGAGCTGTCTGCTCATCTTCCTTTATGTTCTCTGGAAGTTGCTGACAATTCATACTCTTGAACTTTATTTGGCTATATTAGCTTACTTCTTTTTCTTTACCATTTCAGTGCAATATTAAATTTGTGGAAAATTTGCAAGAATAATGCAAAGAACTCTTGGATAATCTTTCCTCAGATTTCCCAAATGTTGTTATACGTGCTGTACATTTTTCTCTTTCCCTCTCCAATGTTTGCAGAAACATTTGATATTAAGTTGCAGATAGAATAATCTTTTATCTGCAGATGGCTGAATGTGAATTGCCTAAATATAAGAACATTCTTTCATATGAACACAATATAACTATCAAAGTTAGGAAATTATCATTGATACAATACTACTATCTAATCTACAGACCCTATTAAAAAATTCCCAACTATCTCAATATTGTCCTTCTCGTAAATCATAAATGAATTTTTAATTTTTCAATTGAGTGTAAGGTGCACAACATGTTTAATAAACACTATAGGTAAGCAATTTAATTTAATATAACCATCTCCTTCTATAGTTACTTTTTAAAAAAATTATGAATGGAAAGAATACTGAAAATCTACTCTTTTAGCTACTTTTCATAAGTTTATATTATTAACTATAGCCCTCCTGCTAAACATTAGAACTCTAGTTTAGCCCATGCAGCTTCAAGTTCATACCCATAAAACTGGAAAAAAGAAAAGCAATATGGCCCAGTCATATTCTAAAGAACCCGCTTCTTAATATTATCACACCAGCATAAGCTTTCAACATTTGAATTTTGGAATGCATTCAGATCATACCAGTTGCCAAATGGTGATTTTCTAAGTCTAGTTTTGTTTTGTTTTTTAAATTTGTGTTATTTGGCTCTCTGCTGTAAGGAAGAACTTTCCTTTCTCTACCACTCACATTCAGATCTGTGCGAACTCATGCATATGCTCTTTTTTCATTTAGTCTGTATCTTGATGTGTTTATTTTGATGCTCAAATTGTGGCACTCATTATTTTTCCAAGTGTATTTCAAAGACTATGTCCTCTAGAATCTTGGTTCAGGCCACTAAGGCCAAAGCCTAGCTCCATCTTCAAGCTCTTCTGTTCACCTCTGTTCCCTTAATGCGTAGCATGGTGGCTGGTGGTGCTCAGAGGACCGCAGTTCATCGTGTTAAACCATAAATAGATGGAAGAAAGAGAAATCCAGACAGACACAGCCAAGAGTGATGTTAAAGCACCTACCAATTTGCCCTGATCCCTTTAGGGGCCCTAGTCTCAACTACCAGAAAGGAAAAATATATATGAACATTCATAGTAAACCACTGAAAATAAAATAACAAAGTCAAGCTAACATGGATTCAACTACTGACATGTTTGAATTTAACACAAACATTTCCCCAAGAGGGGGCCAGCCAACTCTGATCTCATATCTTTATAGTTCCTTTATCATTTATTTGATGTGGTGTTGTTTCCTCTATTGATTCATCATTCATTAAGAACTTCTCTGTCCAAAAATGAGATAAAGAGATGTGTTCAGTGCTTCGATAAGAGGTGGTAAGTCTCATCATAAATATCTGAGCACTTGATCAGGAAACCTGATCATTTTTTCTGTCTGAGCATCTAGATCTGTGATTCTGAGTAAGTCGTGTGACTTACTGCTGTTTGTTTCCTTCATTTTGAAATAAAGCTCATAGTGTCTGTGATATAAATATATATTGTGCTCCAAATGAAGGGACCTAAGTAAGGTCACTTTGAATCTGTCCTGTCACCTTGCTGGAGTATCTGTACCTTTACACTTCACTTATCTATTTGCCTGAGATACCCTTCCTTTCCTTTATACCTCTTTATTGAGAAATCTCTCTCAATCTTTCAGGACTCTGCTCATTTACCACCTTCCTGTGTGTGGCCTCTTTGAGTGACATATTGTATCCCTCCAGATCTCTATTTTGGTAAGACACAACAGAAAAGGCACTCTGGGATATACATGTCCTGTTTGCAAACTAAACATTGAGTGGCCCCCCATAACTGCATCTGGATTTTCTCTTCACAGCCCTGGCAGCAATGTGCATTTTTCATAGTAATGGTATTTCAGTGAAACTAACTTTTCTGACTGTGAAAGCATCCTTTGGCTCCCTCAAGTTCCCCTTCTCAAGAAAAAGCTCCAAATACTTGCATATAGCCCTTATGCCATGCCTGATTCACTCTAACTTATTAGGTTTCTCAAATGAAAGGAGAAAACTGTTTTAGATGAAAAAGTGGACTGTATGTTAGTTAACTTTCCTTTTGCTGGGACATAATACCCAACATCTACAATTTAAAGAATGGGAACTTGCATTTGGCTTATAGTTTCAGAGGATTCAGTCCATGCTTTGCTGACTCCATGGCAGAAATATCATGGCAGGAGGGTGTACCAGAACTAGGCTACTCAGGTCAGGGCAATTGGAAAACATAGATAAGAACGCAACAGTGCCAGAAAGGAAGGGGCCTAGAGCTAGATATAGCACTCAACGTCATGCCTCCATCATCCATCCAGACACAGCCAGGAGTGTAAATTACTAATCTCCTATTAATCTAGTATAGTTGACCTATCCCAATTAAAGATCACAATCTACCTCTTGTCAATTTGAAAAAACAGATAATCTTCTTAAACTGTCCTTAATCCCCAAATGAGAGTAATAGCAAGTTCATAATTCCACCTAAGATGAAAAAACTCTCTTGAAAATACACTAATTTCCTTACAGTTTTGGCATTTTTCAAACATTCTAGCCCAAGTCTCTTCTGAGACTTGAATCAAACTCTTATCTGTGAACCTCTATAAAAGTAAGAAACAAGTTTGGTAATTCCATAGTAAAATGGTACAGTGTAAACATTCTCATTTCAAAATAAGGGAATAGAAAAAAGTAGAACCAAAGCAAGAAAGAAAGCCAACAGGGAAAAAAAAAAAGTAACTCCTGTAGTTCCATATTGGGAAACGTGGGCACATGGTGGTGAGATGTGAGTTCCAGGCTGTTTGGGGTGGCCCCACACTTAACTGGTTGTAGAACAAACAATCTCTCTTTAGGGCTAGTTCCATTCATGGACTGCTGCTTTCCTTGGCAGACAATCCATATTCCTGGCATCTTTGACTTCCTGCAGTTTCCACTGCACCTTTGGTTTTATTTCCACAGCTTCATACACAACCTAACAAGGGTACACTGCTTGGCCTCCCAGGATATCCTTTGAAATTTGGGTAGAAGCTTCCTTGGTTTCACAACTCTTGTATTTTGTGTGCCTGAATGACCAGCAACACATAGGCCATACTAAGATCTGCTGCCAGTGTGAGCAGTAGCCAGGACCCTTGGACCATGGGTGCATCAGTCTCTAAATGCCTAAATAGCTGAATATGGTGAAATGAATTCAGGGGAACCAATTTCTTCAGTGGCCTTTCTCCAGGAGGAGGCCCAGACCCTCTCTTCTCAAACGAAAAGTTTATACTTTTGCACACTTCAATCTGAAATAGATGGGTTCTTGCTGATTTCTGAGATCTCCTAAAGGAATCTTTCTTCTTGTCTCTGTACAAAGCACCGGGTTCCTTTAAATAACACCAATCCCTTCAGCATCCATTCATACCTCCTTTAGCCTCAACTTTATACATGGTTCGTTTGGGGTCTAAACTCAAGTTTTTCAAATTTTTCTGTTTTGCTTTTCACTTTTAATTCTCACTATAAATCTGCTGAAAGCAGCCAGCTGTACCCATCCAACAGCCTGAATGCTGAGCTGACTTGAAATTTCCTCAGGCAGATCAATTATTCCATGCTCCTTAGTCTCTATCTCCTGTAAAGTCTCAGGACATAGGCAAAATGTAGACAAACTTGTCAGAATGTAACACACAAGGCCTCTCTAGTCCAATTGCCAATACAGTCCTTGTCTCCAACTGAAACATCTTGAGCTTGGCCTTTACTGTCCACATTCTGGTCTTCCGAATTCTAACAAAACTCCTGAAAGCTATTTCCAGGTATGATCAGAGTAACAACTCCCCTCACAATACCGATTTTCTGAATTAGTCAGCTCTTTCATTGCTGAGACACAGTACTCAACACTCATAATTTAAGGGAGGAGAGGTTTAATTTTGCTCATGATTTTAGGGGATTCAGTATATGTTCACCTGGCACCAAGGGAGAAATATCATGGCATAAATGTGTGGCAAAGCTGGTTCATAATGATCAGGAAGCAGAGCAAGGGAATAACAACAGAGAGGAAGAAGTCAGGGACCAGACACATACCTCAAGGCCATACTTCCATGACCCACCCAGACTCACCCAGAAGTGTGCTTTGCTAATCCTCTGGACATTGCTTAATCCAGACATGTTGACATATACACCTAAACATCACAAGCTATAAAGGCCAGAAATTGTGCATTAAAATAAGAGTGCACAGGGCTAGGGATTTAGGTCAGTGGTGCCACCAAAGGTCCCAAGTTTGATCCCTAGTACCAAAAAAACAAAACAAAACAAAAAACCCAAAAGAACAGATAATACTTCAATCAGAAGTTTTTACAAAGAAGTCATATTAGGCCAGGTGTGGTGGTGCATGCCTGTAATCCCAGCACTTGGGAGGCTGAGGCAAGAGGATCCCTGTGAGTTTGAGACCAGCCTGGGCTACACAGTGAGTTCCAGGTCAATCTCAACTACATAGTGAGACCCTGTCTCAAAAAAACAAACAAACAACAAAAAAAGAAGTCATATTAAGTACAGTAAAGCTTCATCTTGGTTTCTCATTGCCAGTGCTAAAATATTCACACATATTCACCTGATTAAGCTTTTAGAACCAACTCTTTTCTCTTTGACAAATCTCCTATCTTTCCTCCAAATGCAACTGTGGTTGCAGCTACTTTAATCTTATTGTTCTCTAACATAATCTCTTTCCCAAGATGTTTTGTCATTTCATTTCTAAACGAAAAATATTGGCCGTACTAAAAACAAATCATATTTTCCAGGAAATCCCAAATCATTCCCTAGAGCAATAGATTGTTCACATCTTTGAAACTTCCTCAGTAATTGCACTGATCAAGGGCCTGTGATCTGTTCTGGAAGCCAAGGTGAAAATGTTGCCTGATGCAAAGTGGACACTTTATAATATTTCTGAAGGAAAGAAAGTGGAACAACGTGGGAGGGAGTTAGCTGTCATCGTGTACTTACAGATTCCAGACATCAGGTTACAAGTTTTGAATACATTGTATCTTTTAATTTTCACAACTACTTACAGTAAATCTTAGCCTTAATTTTATACGAAGGACACTGAGGGTGAGAGAGTGAATGACTGGTCTGTTTTCACCCACCTATTAAGCAGAGTAATACCTCTCCAACATATGTTAACATTTCCAAAGTATGTCATAAATAGAATGCAAATGTTAAAGTTTCTATTAATTTCTCTTTTCACCAGGCTGGATATGAAGATACAAAAGTGATACTCTTGGTTTTGCTGCTTCTCATCTATATGACTTTGAATGACTTCTGGTATCTGCTCCTTTAAAAGGTGTTTCCTGAATCTCTAGACTTCCTTCTGTCTTCCAGTCACGATCCATCCGTATCACTAGTATTAATTCAAATTATCATTTCCCTAGTTGTCGACTTTTATCTGGACTGTTTTTTCCTTAAGAGCTGGGACTGTCTTTGCTTTGAGTCTAGCCCAGGAATTAGGACAGAGTAGATACCGATTAATTTTTATTGAATTAACAAGTGCATGAAATGATACAATGCATTCTCCTGCCTCAGCCTCAGTTTTCCAAAAGGAAAAGGTAGGCTAGGTCAGGGATGGCACAAACATAGTGCTTGTTCTGCCTCTTTCCCTTCTCTGCACGGAACAGACATTGCAAGACGATTATCCACCCTGTTCTAGGCCAACTGCAAAATCTTCCTCACTGAAGCGTGCACATACTACTAGCAAACTGTGCTGCCTTCCAGAGTTTAGCTGTTCTTTCCTTGTCATTCTCAGTGCTCCCCACCCAATCAGAAGGAAGTGTAAGGTGCTCTCTGAAGGTGCATTGCAGGGGGAGCACTGAGAATGACACTATGTCACTCCTGAACTTTCATCGTCACATTCTGGATGTGACAAGTGATTTAGCATCCCAGGCAGGAAAAGGATCAGTGGATGAATTGGTCGTCTGTGCATGGCCATTGGGCAGGAAATTAATAAGAATGCTAGCTGACATGATCTATGGTACTCTAAGCTCATTAGGCCTGATTAGCTCCCAGCCCTTCACTCCCTCTGACAGCTCCAGGGCCTCCAGGTTTCCAATGGCAACCATTTCCCTTACTGTAATTGATTGCTAAGTCTCCAACCGTGAAACCAGACCCTCCCAGAGACTCGTCAGAGGAAGCGGAGGCTTTTCTGCATCTTGTTACCTTCTCCTCTCGGGCAGTTGGAGAGTGAGTTCCTGAGTTGTCGAAGTGGTGCTGACAGTGAAGTCTTTTGAATCCAGGAAACAAAATTAGAAGGGAGCTGTACAGTTCAGTCGATCAAACTCTTATGAAATTACTTACTATTCAGACATCTGTATTCAGTGCAGAGATGGATCATAAGATGCTGAAAACAGGGAGCAAGTATTTTTAAATTATTTTATCAAACACTTAAGTTGTACAAACATGACGATGGACAATGGAACCAATAATGGGTTATACATGCAACTAAATCCAAATTGAGTTGCATATCTCCACACTAATACATATTCTCAAAGCATCTACTACGCTTCCTAGTACCTCTGTGCCCTCAATTTTGAGCTACACTCCCTCTGGCCTCTCTGGTCATCGCACTGAACACCTACTCTTGCTCCAGTAAAACATACAATATTTTTTCTTACTTATTTCAGCCTTTGTTTTCTTGCCTTCTTTCCTGCCATAGATCATCCTTCTCTTCTCCTTTGGAAAGAAGATACATAGGCTGAGATCTCTATTTCAGTAGAGATGGGTGAACAAAAAGATGAACAGTGAAGAAATAGAATGTAAATATAACGGAAGCTTTCATAGAAGGAATTCTTATGAACATAATCCACTACATGAACCCAGTAAAGAAAGCCATTAGTGAGCCCTGTCCCCTAGATGGCCAAGTAGAGAATTGCTCCTACCTGATATAGTAGAGAGGGGTGACCAAGCCCAACACTTGCTGCCTTAAAATGTTTTCCTTGATTCCACTCACAGGGACAGTCATATTGATTGAAATTTTCAATCATATAGGTTGAAATTGTTTCTCTGAGAGCATTCTGCAGGCTGCTGTAAGGTACCAGGCAAATACTAATGATTATTACGCAGTTTCAGTTTCAGTCAAAAGGACATAAAAGAGTAAGATAGGCTTCTGCTTTTGAGTCTAAGTTGGGTCTAGCTTCATTGCATCCTCAAAGAAAAGGGAAAAATTCTTACTCTTCTTCCTGAGCTGATGACCAAGCTCAGGAGACCTCATTAGCAACTCAGTGGTACGTGACACATCCCCAGCTTGGCCCAAGAATGATGGGGCCTGGAAATACTCGTGGCCTTTGAAGGAGTTAGATGTGATTTTAATGGCATTTAAAGAATACTAACCAGGCAGACAAGCATAGTCTCCTCCACATTGTCTCTCAGTGACCCCTTAAGAAATTAATATTTGCAATAGTGGGAAGCATACTGTTCTGGGCAGATTTTGTGGATTTCAGTCCTCTGATTAAAGGGAAAGCAGAGACCCCTGCTTGTTCACATTCTTGGGTCTCTTGTCATAAGTGTGACCTTCTGGCCCAAATTTCATTCCATTTTCAAGACATTTTTAAAAATACTTTAAGTTGCTGTTTTCCCCTCTCTCCCTTGCACAGGGCTCAGGGAAGGTGGAGTGATTTGCTTGCCGTGTGAATTCAAGTGAGTCACTTTGTGCTTCTGAAGCTGTTCCCTCACATACAAAATGAGAATCATAATCTTTACACTGCCTACCTCCTAATGCTGTTTGCAGCAGTGAAGGAGTAAGAGAAGGAAGATCCTATAAAACCCTATGAACACAAAAGGAATTTTATCATCGGGGGATCTCTGGAGGGTAGAAGGAGCCATGCTGATTTTTCACATCAGCACCAAGGTTTTCAAAATCAACTTGACACTTACAAAATTAACAGTCCTGTCTTAATACGCCTGCTGGACAAGGACAAGCAAAGACCCTGGTGTCCAGGCTCAGCCACTTGCTCCTGTCCCTCCGCACTCTCTCTAAGAGCTCTATTGTTTTGGAAAGGTGCAATACTTCTTTCCAAGTTCTAAAATTCATTTCTCCAAAGAGTGAGGAGTCCCACAGGCAGTGAGATGTGCAGGGCTTGAAACTATGGTGAAATGCCACCCCCCACACACACAAAACCAAAACAATGTATCCTTTCTACAATACGCAGGTAAGATGTGTATGCTTTGATCACAACTAGAACCTAGAACTTATCCCTTTTTGCCTCTGCTAAAATAGGATAACAACTTTTTGCTTGGCTATCTGTAGAACAGAGTAAGATCAGGAAAGTAAGGTAAATTTGTTTAGAATTCATATTCATAAGAATGATCATCATAAAAACAATAGTGTTTTGCTAGCTCAGGTTTATTCAACATTAGTTACCTTTGTTGATGTTGAAATTAAAATTTCAACCTTTACACCTTAGGCAAATTTACGGCTACACAAGAAACAAGAAAAACCAATCAGTTCTCAGCCTCAGCTGTCCAACACCACTCTATGATTAGATATTTGTTTGAATCCCTGAAAAGTTAAAGGGTTTAAAAATGACTTTTGTTGTGCAAGAATATACCTGTTTTGATGTGCATTTGGTTATATATAAAAGAAACTCAGCTACTGAGATATAGAGAATAGGATTGTCCACCCACATAATAACACACCCAGAAGCAGATGGTCCGCAGTTAGTGTGGTGGCAAAATGTCCATATTTGGGACTCTGTGGAGGCTGATGACAAGTGTCAATTTGGATCACCTACATCTTTCTGTTATTCAATCACATGCTGACTTAGATTACTGTGAATCTATTTTCTGATTAGATTCAATAATCATTTCTGTTTAAGTAAAGAAGCTATCCTAGGTTGACTGGGTGGGCTTGATTCAGTCCATAAAAGGGTGTCAGAGCAGGCTGAGGTGGCCCTGCAGAAGCCTCATGTCACCCTTCCTAATGCCCACCCTACAGACTAGGCACCTGCCCAGCCAGTCCCTTCCGCCACACAGGAAACTCATCTGTGTCTGACCTAGTATGCTACTGTACTTGTATACTACTACTTGCACTCATACTAGCATCTATGTCCTTATCCTTGGTTCTACTTTTCTGGTGGAACCATGGCCAATACAGACTTAAGACTCCTGTTCCCTTTCTCTGGTGTGTACCATTCTTGGTGCTTGAGAGCAGCTACTGAACTGCTAGGTATGGTGTCTGTATACCTCATAGGTGTAAGGGGAAATGAAAACATCATAAACCAAAAAAATAAATAAATAAATAAAATCTCTCCCAACCTATCCCATCTATCCCATCTAGTTACGTTCTCTCTCTCTCTCTCTCTCTCTGTCTCTCTCTCTCTCTCTCTCTCTGAACTACACTTCTAACACTTTTTATTAATTTTTTAAATGTTGGAACCAGTTCTCACTAGTTCTTCTATGTAGGATTTGAACTTTCAATCTTCCTGCCTCAGACTCCTAGTATTACTGGTCAATATGATACTTTTTTTTTTTAAATGAAAACTTGCCAGGCATGATGACACACACCTATAATCCCAGCAATCTGGGAGACTGAAGCAGGAGAATCACAAGCTCATAGCCCAACAGGGGCAATTTAATGATATAGCCAGGCCCTGTCTCAATGAAAGAAAGAAAGACAGACAGACAGACAGACAGAAAGAAAGAAAGAAAGAACTTATACTTCATTGGCTAGGATATGGTCACATGACTGGTTCTAATGCTTTTAATGGGGCACAACGTGGTCCTGTGTAAACTTGGATGAGGGGAGTTGATAGTAAGGAGGAAAGGGAATATGGATATTGGCTCAATAACCATAGAAGACTCTCTAAATTCCTTTATGATATTAAGATCCAAACTTACATCTGAGGTCGGAGAGTTTCTTCTGTAATTGTTGAAAAGCTGCTCCTTCCTCCTGTGGCAACTGGGCCTTGAGGCTGTCTGCCTCAAGGCAGAAGAGCGGATGTGTAGACATTGTGAACCCTAAAAACCCATCCCTCCTTGCTCGAGAGTCTTAGAGGACATGAAACAGAGGCAGGAGTGCTGGCAGGATGTGCTCCTGACCACCCTCTGTGTTTCATCCAGGCAAGGGGAGGGCATAGGTGTTCTCCTGAGTACCAAGGAGGAAGAAAGCACTATATTTGCTTCATATTTAGGACTCTGAAAATAAGCACAAAGCAAACTCTCAAATTCAGAACCTGGAGGCAGAAGGAGGATCAGAATTTGATTTTTCCAGACCACCTATACTTCCCCTGTATATGTCCCAAACTTCTCATGTGACCCTGAGGAGGCATGAGAAGTGAGTTGCCATAGGGCTTTCTGTAGAAGGGGTGACATCCAGGGACAGAATGGAGCCTGAGGCAGAGAAAGGAGGGGAGGCATCTACAGCACAGCACCCAAGATGGCAGTGAGAAGACTGAGTTCATCAAGAGACGCCTTGGCCATGTAAAGCTAGGAGGGGAGGGGGTTGATGACCAGGGAGGGAAACCGCACAGAAGTATGGAGACAGGAAGATAGGGATGAAGTCATCCAGTTGCAGCCTTCAGTAGCAGGGAACAGAAAGAGGCCCAGGCATAGGAGCAGTTTCCAGTATTAGGAGCAGTGGCAGACAAGGGAGCGTCTCCCAGTGGCCCCACCACTGAAGAGGTCACCAGTGATCCAGGCCCAACACGAAGACACCAACCTCGGAAGGAGCAAGAGGAGAGGGCCAAATATGAGTGATAGGGTACAGTTTCACCCAAAGAAAGCCAAGCAGTAACTGTAAAAGACTGCTGGATTATCACAAAGGCAATAAGCACAGTTAACTAGACTAGAATAGAGTCTTCTGCAACCTTCCATCCACTTCCTGGATGGATCTTCATTAATACTTAACTCATGAGAGTTAAGGAAAAAATGAACTGTATTTTTTGCACATATGAATCACCGTGTAATCTTGCAACCTCCTATATGCAAAATGAGAACAATAATACATGCCTTTCAGAGTGGCTGCAAAAGTAAAAAAAAAAAATCTTTCCCTCCCGTAAATAACAAGGAAGGTTGTACATGATATGTTAGCTTAATTTCTTTTATTTGTTTGTTTGGTTGGTTGGTTTTGTGAGACAGGGTCTCACTATGTAGCTGAGACTGACCTGGAACTCACTGTGTAGCCCAGGCTGGCCTTGAACTCACAGTGATCCTCCTGCCTCAGCCTCCTGAGAGCTGGGATTACAGGCATGCACCCCTGCACCTTGTTTGTTAGCTTAATTTCAATTACCTTTGCACACTGGTGGGAAGTATCTATGCAAAGCAAAATACCTGATGTGGTAAGCAGAGGAAGGTGAGCAGGAGCACCTCTAGCCACACACAGATTGCCACATTCTCTACCCCAAACCCTCCTTCCCTCTCTTACCTATGGGACCATATTACCCCATTACTTTTCCCTCATCATGTGTCAGAGTACTGTTGACATGTGTTTACATTGTTGCTCACATCTCTAGAAAGATAAGTGCCATATCTGATTTCTTTAAAACTCAGGCATGTGAGGTGCATGTAAAATTAATTAATGATAATCTTTATTTCCCTGGTGCCCTAGAAACTCAGTTTACACACACCCAACATAGCCCATCCACAGCAGAATGTGTTTTTAGTCAAAGCGAAACGTCACTAGAGAATACATTGCCTTCTAAGGTCACTATCCATTCGTGCAACTTGCTTTTCTTTCATTTTACTTTGCAAACCCTGTAGATCATTAGCATTCCCAAAAGCATCAACTTTAAAGTATTTATGAAGCAGAATTGAAATATATGGCCTATTTAATCTTTTAGTACAATATTTGGATTCTGCTATAAACAAAGCAAAATGTACCCTCTCCAAGAGTTGCATATCCACTTTACTTTCATGTAATCTATTTTCCAAGTATTTTCTTAATTATTAGGGTGTGCGTGCGTGTGTGTGTGTGTGTGTGTGTGTGTGTGTGTGTGTGTGGTGTGTGTCCAGACAGTCCAAGGGCCACAGCTGTGCTTCCCACACCACATGACGCTCTACACTTTTTGTTGACAGCCATTTGCAGAATCTGATCTGTGTTCTGTAAATGTATCTCTTATCTGGTGGGGAACTGGTCTCACATGATCAGCTTCAACCGACACCACTCTCACCATGATGAGAAGACCTCACTTCTTGGACCCTATCATCTAGACAGCTCTTTTTGCACCGCCTCAATTCACAGGCGACTTTTTCACCATGCTCTCCTCGAAATTTCATTGTTCTTACAGCAGGACATGGGACAAATTCTCATGCCAAAATTACTGCCCTGAAATTATAAAGCCAGATAGAGCTGCTTGCTAGAGGGTGTGTGTGAGAGGGAGAGGAAGCGGGAGGCAAGGAAAGGAGAATGGGGATAGGATGAGGAGGACAGGCATAAGGGTGGGGAAATGAGAAGGGAAATAACAACAAAGCTGGTGCAAATCAGAGGCAAGATGAGAGAGAGAGAGAGCGCGCGAGAGAGAGACCAAGGCAGAGACACACAGAGCATGTCCCAAAGTCAGAAGACAGCGAATAAGCTGACTGCTGAACAATATTATTAGCTACCTTTACAAATACTATGTTCAGTATACTTTTCTTCCACTCACAGATAACTTTTCAGGCATGAGGTACACCCATATTCCAAACAGGAGGCCCAATTGTTAGTCTAAAAACGTATCGTACACTATTTTCTTTGTGTTTTCAGAATTTTGTAGTGTATTAGCACCTTGAAAACAAAGACAGAGAGAAGCAAAAGAGAGGAGGCGGGAGGAGAGGAGGTGAAGGAAAGACTAGAGCCACAAACAAGATATAGAGCAGCACACTCAAATTTAGACAAAGAAAGAGCTATGGAAAGACCCTGCTAATGTGCTTGGACTGAGGGGGGTGCTTAGTGCTCTGCAGTTTGTCCGCAGAAGAGAAGAAGGCAGGGTGCCCAGAAAGGGGAACCCTAAAAAGAACAAAGGCCAGAAGACTTCCTGGGGGAGGGGTTCTGAGTGGAGATGGAGTCGGGAGGGACCTTTTTCAAAGAATGGATTGGAGAGGTTCTTCCCAATGGAGGAAGCTAAACAGTGGATGAGGAACCTCTCCCTTTGAAGCTTATCATTTGTGCTACGATCTCAGTGAGCGTTATAGACTGAACTGGGTGCCTCTAAAACATGTATGTTGCAGACCTAATGTGGAATGTGACTGTATTTAGAGAGAGCATCTCTAGGGAGGCAGCTGGGGTTAAGTTATGTCATACAGAGGAGGTCTAATCTGATATCCAATAGGACTTGAATTTTTATAAGAGAAACCAGATTTCTTTTCCTTCCTTCCTTCCCTCCTACTTTCCTTCCTTCTTCCTTCTTTCCTTCCTCCCCCCTCCCATCACCCTCCCAAGAAAAAAGGCCATGTGACTGTCATATGGGCAAATGCATGCTCTTTAGGGATGCAGCTTCTAGAGGTCTCACATCAGGAAGTGGAACAGGCTAAACCTCTGTCTCTGGGATCCCTTCATTGATGTTTTTATCCAGAAAGACTTCTTCTCTGGGAAGAAGTTAGAGAGTTACTGGTGGTTTAAATTTATCTGAAAAATAAAATGTGTTTCTGTAATGCTCAATCGGATCGTGGCCAGGAATTTTTGGAGAAGATTTTTTATAATCACAGCATGTTCTGGTCTATTAGTGGGCTAAAGGAGATGTTGGAGCACGACACCCACCCATAATGTGTGGGGTGGGAGGGGAGAGTGAAGCCCCTCTGGAGACAAGGACACCGCGTGAACTAATGGAAACTACATCAAACAGAGAAGAGAGCTGTCAAACTCCTAGAACATTGGAGAAGTCCAATGCTGGAGCTTCAAGGCACCATAATTTAGAAGTTTAAGGCAAGAAAAATAAAAAAATGACAGCTGATTCAGGAAACTGTCTTTGACCTGCACAATAAAATAACATGAATGTACCCTGCATGCTGAGAATTCAGGGTTTTAAAGAAAGAGAATTTTGGCAATGTCTAGTGACTCAACTTCACACAATGGAAAGATTGGTACAAATACTTTTCACTTTGCCTCCAGGGCTGACAGATTCAAAATGCAATTATTAAATCTGGGTTTATAGTGGCAATCACCAAATCAATGATACATTTTTATATTGGTCTTTTCTTCTTTTGTTTTGTTTTTTGTTTTCTTCCTGTCCCTCACTCTTCCTCCCTAGAATCATTTCCCAAATAAACTAGTCAGCAAATAAGACTTCATTTCAGATCCTGCCTTTGGGGATATCCAGGTTATGACAGTTAGTTATAGGGGAGACCCTAGAATATAGACCATGCTGGTGAGATTTGGGGGGTTGATCTCTAGATTCCATTGTCTTCTAGGCTCTAGCTCATGACCTGGGCCATCCATCCATCAGGAGATACAGCGAGGTTTCCACTGAACTCTAAACTGTGTTTGGTTCCTTCTTATTACTGCACAGTCAAGGAAGAAGGCTGCTGCACTGGTGAGCATAATGGATCCTGAATATACTGAGGCATCGACGTGTTGCCATAGAGTGGTGGCAGGGACAATAACTCTGGAACTTAGCGGATTCTTCAAGGTAACCCTTGACACTTTCACGCATGGTTGTACCATTGAACAGACATCAGAAGACAACCATGCACAAGAGCTATCAAGGGCTCAGGCCCCTTTGGGATGATGCTCTCTGGGAAAGTCCACCAGAAAAGCATCCTAGACCCACTGAAGTACTGGCTAAGACTGATGGAAATCTATAGAACGTGTTGGAGGAGGGAGGTAGTGAATACTGATTAAGACATCAGAAAGCTGTGGCTGGGAGGCTCTAACTTGATTCTGTTACAGAACAGTAGCTATCTACCTCTTTGAAGGAAGAGGTACTAGGAGGCCCGAGAAAATCAGAGTGATGCTCAGGATGGACTGTATTTGACACTTCTCAAGAGCCACTTCAAACCCTCTCAGCACCTCTTCTTCATTCAGCTGCATGGGACAAGCAGTTTGATCTAAAGGGAATAGTGTTATTTTAATCAGTAGAGCCAGGAAAAGCCCGTGTTTGAATGGCTTGATTTCCATGGAGTTGTGCTTGGCCAATGGGATGGCAGGCCAGGGAAGAATTCTTCCTCCATCTACCCCTTGCGGACTCATTCTCTGATGCATCCTGGAAGGCTCCTTGGGTGTCCCAGGAGGACCCAGCCTCGCTGTCCCACAGTGGCCACCAGCACAGTCATGTATTCTGTGTTGGTCTCCTCTCTGGGCCTTGTTTGCTCTCCTCCTTACTCTGGCTTCCAGCAACCAAATGAACTATCCCAGAGAGATCTATCTGCCCACAGCTGTTGTTTTGTTTTGTTATTTTGCTCCTCTACACCTTGTTTTGTGTCATTTCGAGCTTAATAACTTGCTGACTTCTTAATACTTTAAGAACTTGAAGACAACGTGTGCCAGGGTTCATACAGCTCTTGCGTTCTTCAGTGCTATGTGCTTTTGCCATTACATGATGAATCATTGTCTTCTCTTGTTATGAGCACACATAGGCCACGCACCCTGATCACACTCACTGTAAAGACTTGGTATGTGTACACAACACATTGTAATTCTTTTTTGCATCCCCTTCCCTTTTGCAAAAGATCTCTCTGTTTCCTGTTGTATTGTATGTTGCTCTTTAATTGATTTACGTTTTGATTTTTTTCACATAAGAGAAATCATTTGACATTTAAGCTTGTGTGTAAGAAGCAGCCTGTATGTCCGTCAACAGGTAAATGGATAAAGTAAAAGCGATATTTATACACAATGGAGTACTACTCTGCCATAAAGGATAAATTGAGTCATTTGTAGGAAAATGGTTGAGACCATAATGCTAAGTGAAATAAATCAAACACATAAAGCTTTTGCCTTGGTGTTGGTTTGGGAGGAAATTTGGACTAAAATGAGGTGATTTGGCATTGTCCTCTAATTACACTGGATAATTATTCTTTCGTGAAACTATTTGAAGTAAATAACATAGCATTAGATTTGTATTTATTTTGGAGACTGCTTTTCAATTATGAAAATGTGGATTATTTACATTCACACTTATAATTATTCATAAGTTCTTACATTTCACTTATAGTTGGCAAGAAGTGTTGCTTTTGTTAATTCTTTCCTTCTGTCTATTCTTACCCTCAGACTTTTGCCTTTCTGTGTCTGATTCTCAGAATGATATTTGAGAGTTCTCATAAGGGCTTAGTTTGTTAATGCCCAGATGAGTGAATAATACTTCATATCATTTATATGTGCCGTGAATTTTTTCCTATTCTGGTGTCTACTTTCTAAATTAGTGGGTTTTGAAAAGAATTATTGGTCCTATATTTAAAAGTTTAATAATAGGGGATAGTTCATGAGATAGGACTATCTGTACTCAAGTAAGTAATACCAGCTCCTAAAACTGTAATTATAATCAGCAAACTGTATTCTAGTATAACACTGAATGAAAAAAGAGAATATAAACTGCATTATATTGACAGTGATAATGACATAAACACTGATAGTTACCATTTCAAGAAGGGAACAGCTATAATATCATAGTCTGAGGGTCAATGACAAAAAATATTTAAAATCTTATCTAGTACTATTATATTCCTTAAAATAATTTAAAAGCAAGTTAAGCCCACAGTTTTTCATGCTGGATAGACTGATGTAACTCAAATGTCATCGTGCCTGTTTCTTTCCATGGAGTTGGTAATGTGCAGGGCTTTGTTCTTTCATTTGGAGAAAGTCACACTTTATTAATAATAACAACCCAGTCTCTCAAGAGATTGCTGAGCAAAGGCACAGGGCTTTGGAATGCTGGGCCCTGCCCCTGCCTTCAGGATATTCCTAGAACATTTCACTGGATGCTCAAGGCACAGTGAGTTTGCCTCCTTTCACGGACTTCTCAAACACATGTATTTGCCTGAGCTTAAAGTCTTACATTTGTAAAAGCCATTAGTGTCGATTAATGCAGACAAATGATTGAAATTGGGACATTGGGAGGTGCAACTCCACACCTTGTACTATTTATGAGCAGGAAATGAGCAACAATTAGATTGGTGAGGCTGGAAAACACTGCACCAGCCCTGCCAGCATGGGGTGAGTGGCAGGAAAACTCCATGGGAGTGTAATGGGAGAAGGGCCAGCTGCCGGGGCACCACAGATGGGAGCAGCAGGCAGCAGTGATGACCAGAGCAGACTTTCCAGCTCAACCACCCCTCTTTAGGTCACTGATAATAACGACCGCTTAAATGCTTGCCACGCTTTGTGTGTAATTCTGGCCTCTCACAGCCATCTTGGAAGTGTACTCATTCCTTTGTGGATTTGTTTATTCTTTATTGTTTTTCTGTTATCAATAAATGTTTTCTGAGCACTGAATCTGTTTGAAGGATCCTGTGATGAATGGGACATATTTGCTTTCAGGAAAGTTACTGGCTAGGCGATTTCAAGGTAGCTGGGTATTATGGCAGTGAATGGTGCCTATGGGAGCTCACAGTGGGGCCCTTAAATCTAAGGCACTGTAGAAAGCTCCTTATAGAAGATGAGGTCCAAGTTAAGATACGCCAGATAAGTAGAAATAACCCTTTGAAAAATGAGAAAACTTATGTACCGTTTCAGCAATATGCCATGCCACAAAGAAACAAAGGGAGCCCAACTCATATTTCCTAATGCGAACTGACTCACTTATCTACCCAACAATTCCCTTGTTTTATTGAAATAGTTATTTTTTAAAAACTACATTTTATACCCTCTTCTGAGGTAGACTAAGACAGAAATGTTTTTTAGTTATTTTAATAAAATGTATTTGCCTACACACTTATCAAAGACACATTACTGTACTTCAAGGGTGCGTAAGCAAACTCTACAGACCTATGGGCACCAGGGATTCCTAACCTGGTGAAGAAGATGAAGAAGAGGACTAGAGTAGAGTTTCCCAAACTGTGTCATGTAAGATAAGAGAATAAAAAGTGCCTTTTGATTTATCATTACTGTACTTCAAGGGTGCGTAAGCAAACTCTACAGACCTATGGGCACCAGGGATTCCTAATCTGGTGAAGAAGATGAAGAAGAGGACTAGAGTAGAGTTTCCCAAACTGTGTCATGCAAGTAAGGGAATAAAAAGTGACTTTTGATTTTGGACAGAGCATGTGTATAACTGATTATACCTAAGAGGGAGATTCAATATATGAGCAAAGCCTTACAGGGCAGAGTCACCCTTGCAGCAAGCAGTCGTGTAACACGGTATACGTAGTGATGATTCACTGTGCATTCGATTGCAACTGTGACACTTCATTGTGCTATAAATGCTATCGGGCTTTTTGTTCTCTTGCTCATCAGCCATCATCTATCCCACGCCCATATTCCTATCCGCCAGCTTACACAGATGCTCACCTAGTTTGCTGCTTACGATTGCAGGACTATTTCCTGTTTGATAGCTCCACTCACTGAATCATGCTGGGAGCTTAGATAACAGTTCAAAATAGCCTTAGTGAGGGCCGAACAAGGGATCATTAGTTCAAGAGCATGAAACACAGAGGAGAGCACAAGGTGAACACAAGGCAATAGAATCTGAACACCAAGGCTCCTCTGGGGACACAGCCCCCCACTTAAATGAGGCAAGCTGTTACTCAGCACCAGTGGCCATTTAGATGTTCTGTTTTTCAACAAGAAGATGGGAATCTGGATTTTGTTTCTATAATCTATTAAATATTAATAGTGGTAATAAGTCATCAATTTTAAAAATACTGTTATGGTTTATATCTGGGGCATCCCCCCAAACCTCATGCATTGGGAAGGCAATTAGATCATGGAGGCTGTACACACCCATGGATCATTCCACTGATGAGTTCATAGCTGATTTGCTGTTAGAAGAGAGTCGCAGTCACGTTACTGGGATTTGGGGTGCTGGAATGTCCTTCTGGAAGTGGTTTCTAGGTTCTTTCTGTCCTGAGCACAAGCAGTAGCAAAGTTTTACAAAAAAAAAGAAACAGACTCTGCAGAGTGGGTTTGGAAAAGAAGCACAACCTACAGCCTGAGGGTGAGAACACGATGGCCAAAACTCAGTGTCGACTGTCCTTTTGGTAGCACTCAACCCTTGCGCTGATGTCAGGTCTGGGCCATCCTACAGAAAACCTACTCAAGTTCTTGCGAGGAGTCCATGTGCAGGACTTTGGAAACTATTCTGTGCATGTGTTTTGGAACTTCGTAATCAACAGATCATACCTACTTCCCCAGCCAGTTTTGCCACACCCTAATTTCCTGTCTCAGAAGAGCGGGCTCACAGAGGGTGTGACTTTTTCGGTGTGTCTATTTCTTCACACTCTTTCTTCCCTTTGCTTTCTGCTCCTAGCCACCATGAGTTAAGCAGCTTTGTGGCCACCATGCCCTCTGCCATGCTGCTTCGATCTTGAAGCTGGACTAAGACTTGAGCCAGAATAAACCTCACCTCCTTTAACGTGCACGTTGTGTATTGTATCCCAGTAATGAGGAAAGTCATTATGACGCTATCTAAAGCAATTACAGTTAAAATAATCTTCAAATTTAATCTCCCCTACAAGCTCACAGTTTGCAACTGCAGGCTCAATGACAGCAACTAAAGTAAATGTAATGAGCACATTCCTAAGTGCATTATTCATACAACTCGTTTAATTCTCACGACCAATCTTTGGAAACAGGAAAGATAATGATGCCTCCTTCACAAATGAGGAAATGAGAAGTTAAGTGATTTTGCAAGGATACTCAGATAGCCTTCAATTCAAGGAAGCCTGTCTCCAGAATTTCTATGCATATGTACAGTACAAATGTGCCTCAACTTACAATGAGGTTATGCTCAATAAACCCAGGAAAGCAGAAAGTCTAAGTAGAAAATGCATTTAATGCACCTACCCTACAGAACATCCTGATTTGGTAACATGGTAGCCTGGAGGGTCTGGGGTACTTATCTTCATGATCCCATGGCCCATAGGAGTGTGATTCACCTCCACCACCGAACATTGCAAATGGGCTTCACACCTCAGAACACTCGCCACCCTTCCAACTCTAAGTACAGTTTCTATTGAATGCATGTCACTTTTGCCTTACTGTAAAGTCAAGAAAATTTTTCAGTTAAAGCATTGTAAGTCAGGGACACCTGTATAAAGTACCAATAAGAGGTGCACAGTGGTGTGATGTGCAAGGGGGAAATTAATATCTGCTGGAGAAGATCGGTGGAGGCTATTTGGAGGAAGTGACATTTGAGCTGGGTTTTAAAAAGAAAAAAGCAAGAAGACTGGAGATCAGGAAGTGTCAGAAGAACCAAGGTAGCGTGAACAGAGGCACTAAGATGAGATATCTTGCTATTCTGAATGAGGAAATACTACCTCATTTACTGGAACTAGAAGGCAATGTTGTAGACTCATAGTGGAGACTTCTGTATGTCTCTGTTCAGGGTCATCCAACAGGTAGCAGTGTTGCTCGTCACTGCCAAGCTGGGGAAAGTCTGTTCACATATGTTCTGGGCTGTAAAGAGAAATACAGGGGACAGCGTGCAAACATGCAGAGGAGAGGGAAGGAACTTAATTTCCTGTCCCACTGAACCTCACTGACTTGTGGAGAGAGAATTCCAGTTGGAAAACCAGATGTCATCATACAAAAGTAGGGGAAAGATATGTGGAATCAGATGACATCAATAAAGTTGAAAGTTGGGAGTTGTGGTGGCCTCTACTTGAAAGGTACATTTTAAAACAATTGGCTCAACCTAAATCTGTAAGATTGTCCTATGGGCAGAATGGCTGCTCCTCTAGAGGATTCTCTCCTCATAACAAAGACTGTTCAGAACAGAGGCAAGGTTTTGTGTGGTTGAAAGGGGTGCTGTGATGTCATTCACACTGTGACCCAAAGTCTAGGACTTTTCCTGACTCATTGTACAAACTCAAACAAGACATCTCTGCGCTCTGGTCTCTATATCTGTACAATAAAGAATACAGTATTTATCATTTTAATGATATAATTAGCATGTCCTTTGATGAGGAGATGTTCAGAAGAGATGTGGATGCAGCAATGTGACCATTGTATTGCTTGTAGCAGCATAACTTTTTGTTCCTTCTCACTGGTGTCCAATTTCAACTTGTTGTTTCTGCTAGATATAGCATCTGACATCTGCCTCTTACCTCTTTCCATTTTCCTCTTGGCTGCATTTTATCTCTATAGCCTGCCCATAAGTCCTTTAAGTTACACCAACTGTATTAAGAGCAGACATGCACAGATAAAGACAGTGTGGTGTACTGTCTTTAGGATCTGACAATGAATGTGGCTCAGAAATCGTGGATTCTTAACACCGATGATGGAATGATTGACCTTTGACAAATTGTTCTACCTTTATGAGCCTCAATTTCTTCATTTTAAGATGCACAAAAAATGAGACACTACATGTGAAAGTGTTTGATATGGTGCTGGCAATTGGCATATACCTGATGAAAAATAGGAGAGAAAAGGAGAAAACAAAAGCAATTGTTGGCTACCAAGAGCTGAGCATAGGATGTCTCTTGGTGGCAGAAGATGATAAGGGTGACCAAGAAGAGGATGCCAGAGGTTAAGGGGCAGAAGAGGACCTTGTATGACCTTGCTGAAAATGTAGGAAAATTTGTTTCTCCTCCACGTGCATGAGGGTCTATGTCAGCAAGGTGCCCCCAGATAGACAGTAGAACTCTTACTGCTTCTTGAAACAACTCTTGCATTTTCAGGTCTGCATGATTTGTCCACATGAAATTCTTTCCTCTCTACTTGATTGTCTTACTGGTTTGCTGTACCACTGGGGCTGGTAGGTGACTATTATTACTTTTTATGGTGTCTCCTGTTCTTCCACATCACCTGATCTGATACCGTTGTTGTCTTTAAATTTTCAGGATGTTTTCTCCTTAGGGAAAGGGAAAAAAAATAAATGTCAGGAGGGTTTATAATTATTTATGGTGTATAAAGTTTCTATGAACACCAAGTCATTAAATACTAACAGTATACTCTTTCTAATGCAGGGTTATCCTTTCATAAGCTGAGGCCCACAAAATACAGATGGGATTCTGTGAACTACTGGAAAATACAGGTGAAATATTATGCCTAAATTTGAGACATTTTTTCAAAGTACAGCTTTTCCTCTATTTTCAAAATTAAACAGTTAGATCCCTGGGGGCTTTTGGTCACAAGACCTTCATCAGTTAATTAGCTCATAACCTTACTTTGTGTGTGTTTCTGCTTGAAGACACATTCTTTTCGTGCATAGTTTCAACTCACTAACATTGAACTCAGGCCAGCAGTGCAACAATTCAGTCTTGAATGAAGCTTATCTAACACATTTCCAAATGTTAGACACCTCACAGCCTTCATGCATGTAGAACACTAGAAAATACGCAAGCGTTGTTTGGGGACAATTTAAAATGCAGAATCATCAACAGAAGGCACAAAGAATGTAAAACAGTGTGGGGGTAACAGGCCCCAAAAATGGTGCCTGATCATGATATGAAGCTAAAAATAAAACAAAAGAGCCGAACCATTGTCTGGAAGTTGGAAGTTGTTAGATATGAATTGGATGTGTAGGAGTTGGGTATCTCAACTTTTGCTGCTCTGTGTGTGTTCTTGAATGACCATGACAGCAGCGCAGGTACTGACTGTGTGATTACGAATAATGGTTAGTGAGTAGACAAGTTTACACATCTGTGAATAGTGGACCTAGACTATAGTAGGACTCCTGAGTAAAGGAGGATTTCCTGGAGGACAGATTGACAAGGACAGCTTTCCTGACTCCTTGCTTGGTGCTGCTAGCAGTTTAAATTCTGAGCTGTTGCAAACATTTTCTCCTGACATATTGTGGTATAAGCCTTTCCCCTCAATCCCCTCAAATGCTACTGAGTGGAAAAAAGAAGAGTGAGAGAAACCAGACACCAAAGCAGAGAAACGTTTCCGCCCAGTTTTGCTCCAGCAGACGCCCAGTTATGTTTCCTACAGACCTTTACATGTGGGGGCCCAGTCGCAGCCACTGTTCAGGGACAACTGGTAACTCATTTCCAGTATAATCAATCATCTGCAACTCACGTCTAACTCTCTGACTTCCTCACCCCTGAATACAGTCCAAAAGAAATTAACCAAATCTCTTCTCTGATTTGCTACTTGTCTCAAAGACCATAGTATTTCTAATTGGGTGATTTCAATTAGAAAGTTGAAAGCAATGTCACTTTGTCTTTAAACAAGAATTTCCCCTTCTGGGCAATGGAACTTTCTAAGTGAAAAACACTAGGAAAAGGAATTTTCGTAAAAGAAAGTTGAGAAAGGCAGTCACAGGGAACAGGGCTCAGTAACCCAGCTTGGTCCTGCAGAGTGAGGTCCTTGAGTGTAATGATGGACCAGTGCGACCCAAGTGTGTGTAAGCAAACTCTGACATGTATGTGTCATGACGAATCACCTAATGGTGTATTTCTCAGAACATGTCCCCATGATTAAGTGACTCATGAGCGTATCTTGCAACACTAAAAGAGACAAAATAAAATATAATTTCACTCCTTATGAGCACAAATGACAAACAAATGCAACACAATACTGGATTGGGTCCTGGAGCAGAAGAAAAACTGCTAGCTGACAAAATATGAATATGTATTTCATATTACATAAATAAAAATAAACATGTTAAAAATTCCTTAAAAAAAGAAGCATGAGAATCAGAAAATGTGTCAAAAATGTTGAGTGTTCTGAAATAGGGTTTTTTTTTTTTTGAAATAGGTTTTGATGCTTAGTTCATGCTTAAGAAAATCTTTCTGAGCACAGAATGCTTTAGATTTTTCTAGAACTTCAGAAGTTTTAGAGTTTTCATATAAACATGTTAAAAATTCCTTAAAAAAAGAAGCATGAGAATCAGAAAATGTGTCAAAAATGTTCTGAGTGTTCTGAAATAGGTTTTGATGCCTAGTTCATGCTTAAGAAAATCTTTCTGAGGGCAGAATGCTTTAGATTTTTCTAGAACTTCAGAAGTTTTAGAGCTTTCGAGTCACCACTATCAGACATGGAGTCTCTGCTTACAAAGCCACAGAGTAATTGGTAAGAATGTCTCCACTCCTCAGCAGAAGTTCTTCTACTTTCTCTTCCTTGTCTACCACTGTGGTGGCACCTGCCCTCCTCTGCTCCCATTGTTCCTCACCCTTTGTCTACCCACACAGTCCCTTCAGTTCCCTCTCCACGAAAGGCCCATTTACCTTTGTGTTCTCTTTGGAAAACCCATTCTCCTATTTGCCCTTTTAGGAGGCAATTTTCATTCAAATTTTCCAATCTACTTGCATCTTACAACTTCCGTGATGACTCTCAAGGGCTCTGACATCTTCACCTCACTTCTCCCACCTGTACCAACGAGTTGTTACAAACCCGGGAAGTCCTGGTGAAATTATGCAATTTTTCAATGTCAACCACACGGTAGATACTCAGGCATGTCTGATGACTGAGGAAAGAATGAATGAATGAAAAATAAAGAGCATGTATGGAGAAAGCAAAGCATCCTTGCCCCAAGCGAAGAGTCAGCCAGGGAAGGTGGGCCTAGTAGTGCTAGATCTCCTACTTTTTAAAGATAAGTTCCCAAAATCTGATATTTTAATGTAAAATATGACAATTTTTAATATTTTCAAGTCATTTAAAATTATTTAAGACCTGTTCTAGCAATTACGTAGGCTCCCAGGTACACAGCTTTTGGTCCAGGATAAAATCCACACGCAATTGCACATGACACGTACCTTTCCAAGCGGGTTCCGTATTGCCTAGATTCTCACCTTTATTGTTACCCACTCTGGGCACCACCGTTAGTTCATATCATTTTGATAACAACTCATATGCTGCAAGGCTGTTACAGGTGCCTTCCCTTTTATGGGACTTCCTTTCTGTATTTCACTACAAGAAATTCTCTCATACTTCAACGCCAGATTCACCTGTCTGACCTGCTTCGTGTGAGCACCTCCACTGAACAGAAAGACTGTCTCCTCCGGGACCTAAGAGAACTCTGGGCAGATTCCTATTCCTGTCCTATCGCCATCTAGTACAGTCACCTGCCTATGAGTCAAAGCATCCTTTCCTTTGTCTTTTTTACAGATTATATTGAATTGCTAAAGTCTGCCAGATATTGCATTCCTAGGAAGGATTCAGATATAAAATTAACATTTGCTCCGCCTCCTAGAAATACCCCGCTAAAAAGGGACTATGTTTCATTTGTCTCAGAAGCTCTAGCACCTGGAACCTAATAATCAAGGCTCAGAATGATATTAAATGAGGCAAGTACGAGGGTCAATCAAAATATATGACCAACGTTTAAAGTAAAAGACACACTACCATTAATTCCCCTCCCCAAACACTCCCGCTCCTTGAAAAGACTTATCTCTTTATTCTTGGCATTTTCTGAAACAATTCTGGAAGTGCTCTTTAATGAATATCTTTGGGCAGTATAATTTAAAAAAACTGCTTCAGAAAGTGGCAGGAACAATGGTATAATGTGTTTGAAGACATGGGAAGTATTTTGAGGGGTAGTAATAGCAGTGATTTTTTATGGTAGTAATTTTTAAATATAAGCATTCATCTTTTTTATTCACACTTCATATGCAATGCATATTTTCTGAGTGTTTATGACAAATAGTGTGCACTTTGAAGAAATAATAACATCCTATGATGTCTTGCATAGAACAAGTATTAAATGATAGTTTAAATGATATTTGGAAACATAAATAAGGCATGAAGGCTTCATGGATTTTAACAATCTGGTTGGGAATAGTGTATCTATTTATCTGTCTACAACTATCTATCTAGCTATCTATCTGGAATGTACATTTGAAGTCCCATAAAGAAAGCAGATTATCAGTGTTACAGCAGTTTAAACTAATGAAAAGTAGCCACTCACCAGGTCAGTTAAGGAAGTCTTCAGTAAGAAGGTGGTTTGTGAGCTGCGGATTTAAAGACTAATATGATTGGCTTAGTGGAGAAAAGATGAGATAACTTTTATAAATGTAGGTAGGGATGTCAGATGAATACGTTTGTTTGGAAGTGAATAAGAGGAAACAAAGAAAAGAAGTGCTGTTTAGTGAGTCTTTCCTCTGGGCCATGGATAACCATATACATATTACACCCTATCATCTTATGTCTTTGCCAAACCAGGCTGTAAGCTCCATTTCTACTTATCATTGTATCTGGCACCAAATGCTGTGTCTTATCCATAATAGATATTCATAATTATCTGCTAAAAATGGAGTCAATGAGCCTGCAAGATAGACATTATTGATATTATTTTGCAAAGGTGGAAATCAAAGCTTAAGAGATGGACAGTGATTTGCCTGTGTCTTGGCCAATAGTTGTCAAAGTTATCCTTAAATGGGCTCCATGAGCATCTCTTGGGGACTTGTTAGGAGAGAAAATTCTTCAGGCCTATTGAGTCAGAATCCCAGGGAGTTCTGACTCACATTAGAATATGAGACCTACTTCTCCAGGATATTAGGTGACAGTACAACATCTAACTGGCTGACAATCCTAAACCAATGTCTGTCTACAGCCAAGAAAACACTTAAGACTGCATTTTTCCAAATATTCTTTTATGGAACATTTTCTGCTCAATGTTAATAAATATTACTTGGCAAAAAATGTTCCATGTCCAAGTATGTTTGGGAAATATTGCACAAAGCAAAGTTAAGCAAGTTTTTCTACTGTGGAGGTTTTTGAGATTTCAAAGTACTCTGTGTCACCTATCTCTAAACTTCCTAGACAAGCTTGAGCTAAGGTACTGTATGGAACCTAGGATATGCCAAATATTGCTAAATAAGACTCTGAGTCTTATTTGTTTTGTTTATGTTTCTTTATCTCTTTTTTTGGGGGGGGTACCAGGATCGAACTCCTGCCCTTGCATTTGCAAGGCAGGTGGTGGAACCTCTGAGCCAAATTCCCAGCCCTCTAAGTCTTATTTCAGACAGAAGTACATGTAGGCTTTGGTGTTTGATCCTCTAGGTTCAAATTCTATCTTAATCACGGACTGTCTTTGCGCCCTCGAGGAAGTTGCTAACAATTCTCTTTTTTTTTTCTGAATTTGTGAAGTGGATTATAATGATTCATATGAATAAACTTTTGTGGAGATTAAGTAAGAGAATTCAAGTGAGGTAATTGATTTCATGGAAGTTGAGAGTAAATGTTACCACAAACTGGGGAGGGAGGATGGACACAGGTTAGTCAATGGTATTAAATTACATTTAGATAGGAGTAAGAAGTTTTGGGGTGTTATTGCAAAGTAAAATAAGTATAGATAACAGTTATGTACTGCATATACCAAAAACTAGAAAAAAAGATTTTGAATGTTTTCAACATCAAGAAATGATAAATGTTTCAGGAGATATGTTTAACCTGATTTAAGTATTATATAACTTATAATTTATTGAACCATTACATAGCACTCCAGTGATATATACATTTTGTTGATTTTATGTACCAGTTAAAAATCAGTTTAATTTTAAGAAGAGTATTATAATGTCTGATATATAGTTAGCTTTCAATAAATGTCAGTTGTTATATTTTTCTCTTAATGTTAATAGCATCAGTACTTTGGATAAATTTAAAACCTGTGTTTCCTAGAGAGGTTTAAGCTAAGGGATCACATGTGATCTAGGTTATGCGAATATCCTGAAACAATTTTTAGAAGGACAAACAGGCAATGGAAGGAGAGAGATCAACAGAGTGATTGAACCTTATGGCAAAAACTGGAGAGATGCTTGGTTCTTCTGGGAAAGCTGAGGCAGATCTGAAGTCCAGTCTCAGTACTAAAAGTGGCAGGACAATGGAGGTTCAGCTACAGCCTCGCTACTCAATGCGTGGGTCAAAGACTAGTGCACTGGCATCACTAAAGGGCTTGTTGGAAATATTCATGTTTAATCTATATCCCAGACCTGTAGACTCAGAACCAATATCATCCAAACCCCAGGAGATTTGTGTGTGTGTGTGTGTGTGTGTGTGTGTGTGTGTGTGTGTGAAACTTTGAGAAACACTGCTCTATGAGTCCTTTGAGAAGTATCTATGAGATGCTCAGAAATCTCCACTGATAGTATTTACTATGTAATACTTTTGAAAGCACTTTTTTTTAAACAGTGGGGAATAAACAACCACTTATGTAATATAGGACTGGATTTGGAGGGAAGTCTGCCTTGCTTTTCTTGAATCTGTTGATCATAAAGGCAAAAGGAGCCATGCATTAGCAAATGTAAAACTCTTTGACTGACAAGTGGATTGTGTTTAAAACAATTCAGCAGTTTTTCAGTGAGGGGACACTCATTTGCTTCTATGCACGGTGGAGAAACATTTATTTCTCCGTACAGAAATCTCACTTGATATGTGCAAATTCTCTTACTCAGTTACAGCCCCTAAGGTCATATATTAGAAACTGACTTAATCTGATAGGGTTAGGCAGGCGGTTTAAAATCCTTATGGTGGAAAAGTGTTGGTTCAAAGAGCTTGAATTGGGGAGTATTAACTACCCTTCACAACCTTGCCACCAGCTTAAGCTGAAAGCTAATCTCAGATCAAATGCTTTCATACATGAGCATTTCTTACAAAACAACAACACAAACTTAGTAAATCATTATCAAGCACACACCAAAGAGATCACAAGTGTTTTCTAAAATTGATAATGTTTCAGCTCTTTGTCTTTTCAGGTACTGTGAACCTCATCCTGAATAAAAGATGTCCCCAAGATAAATGTAGCAGTCTTCCAGAGCTCTATGACCTTACAGTCAACACCTTGCCACCCAAAGTCCTTAGCTGTGGTTAGAAACACTTAGGATAAAGACTATGGTGCCAATCTTAACATATAGACCGGAAGTTCTTGCTGAAACCCAAACATGCCATCATGCCAGAGTGGGGAGATTGGAAACTAAGAATACTGGGAAATCTACAAAGATTTCAGGATGTACAATTTGTATGCATTTCACCAAAAAAATAGACTTTTTCTAACATATATCAGGATAATAAATCTGCTCTCAATTTCACCAATTAAAAACACTTATGGCATTTAGTTTGCTCAAAACAATCAAAACTTTGGAATTGATTCAAGCGATTGTTCTAGTAGCTGCCTGTGGAATACAGCTTTCTTGATGTAATGCTAGCCGATCACCTTTATGGTATTTAATATTTCCTTTTTTTTTTTGAGACACAGTTTTTTTATGCACTTTAGGCTGGTGCTGAACTCATTGTTTAGCCCAGGCTGGCCTTGAAATGGAAGCAATCTTCCTAACTCAGCCTCCTGAGCGCTGGGATTACAGGCATGCATTGCCATACTTGGCTTTGTGCTACATAATCTTGGTTAGAATTATAATTAAGCCTCAGGGGTTGAGGAACTCTGAGACTGCAGCTTTTGACACAGGGAGCACACACATTGTGTATGGCAGGTCAATTACCATTTAGAAACATGAGTGTGGGTTTTTGGTATTGTGCAGTGTTCTGAATTAACAGGGAAACTAGCCTTAAATTCTAGTAAAGAATGTATTCATTCATTCCTTCACTCACTGATAAGTGAGCCATGGGCTAGGAATGGAGGCCCAGAAATTAAACAAGGAGAAGGGCAGTGTCTACAAAAGAGGACACATAACAAGAACAACATTGTGGATACCAGCAGGTGACCCAAATGCTGTAATAGCATTGACAATGGGCAGGTGGATGAGGGTGGCAATAAAATGGGCCCCTGAAGAGTGGCTTTCCTGAGAAAATGACATCAAAGTAGGTTTAAGGCTGGCTGAGCCAGGTAGGGAGAAAAGGTAGGCAGTGATGGTAATGTTTATATCATGACCTGTGCCACTTGAACAATAGTGAGACCAATGAAGTTCTCTCTTTGTACAAGCCCTGCTCCATTGATGGGTATAAAAGCATGAAAGGAATTTAGGCTACTAGATACCATGAACTGGAGCTAACTGCTTTAGATCCAGAAAATCAGTCTCAGAATTATTACTGCTGTGCTGAACACTGCTAGCTAGAAACTCGTGACATGTGTCATCCCCAAGTGCACTTTTCCCACTCGTGGAGGAAGAAAAACAAAGGTTCCCACAGCTTTTTTTGCCGTTAGTGTTATTTGCTTTTAGTTATTCAAGGTATCTAGATCTTCACAGTCACAGCTTCACACAACGTATTTGTCAGAACTTTCCATCCAATTCCTTACTCCATTACTTAGAGATAACTGTCAAAGTGGTCTGACCTTCTAAACCTCTGAAGAGGTACTGAGATTATTTTCATTTATTATGAGATTTAAATTAAACACTTTTTTGTGTGCCTGTCAAGTAGTAGGAGCCAATACATAAAATTCATAATAATATGTGAATGATATTACTAATGGCATTACAGAAGTTCTAATTTTTTGTTGTCTGAACAGAGCAGATTCATTTAGAGTGGTGGAATTGCCCTAGGCCAGAAGTCATTGAATCACTGATCCATCCTAGTAATTGAGCCTCCTTTTAGTTTTGGAACAGAGCTCACAAAGTCCTTTTTGTGTGGCTGCTGGCCTGCTTTGGTAGCCCTAGGTGAGGTCGCTGCTCACAAGCTCTTGCTGTGGTCTCTTGTTGCTGGTAGCCTCTCTCCTACTGACCCTGATGTTCTCCCGGACTTCCACTGCCCAAGCTCCGGTGTCCCCTGCAAGAGTTTCCACTTGTTGCCTTCTTCGCTGCCTTTCTAACCCCCTCCCCACCTGCGGATAGCTAAGGACCCCAACCTCCTCTGTCCATGAAAGAGCGAGGGCTTTGAAGTCTGAGGAGTCTGGTATGTAGTCCTGGCCTTGAATGAACAATGTGACCTTGGATGAATTACTTCATCTCTCTGAGCTTTTATCTCCTCAAGAACTTTGGAGAGGATTGAGGGAGCATTTGACCCAATGGTGGTGCAGGGTAGTTACTCAGGAAATGGCAGGGTGATGGCTATAGTGTAAATGTGACCCCAAAAGTTCATGTGTTGGAAACTCAATCCCCACATTCCCATATTCACGGTATTTTGAAGTGGGGCTATTGGCAGGTATTGGGGGAGTTGAAATCCTACATGTGGTGCTCCCAGGATGGGGAATAGTGGCTTGTTAAGAAAAGGAAGTGCAATTTCTCTCCATATGATGCCCTCTGTCATATCATGGATAGAAATAAGGCCTTTGGCTGATGCTGGCTCTATAATATCAGATGTCCCACATCTGGAGCCAAAAAAACACTCTTTTTCCTTATAAATTACCCAATCTGAAATCTTCTGGTGTAGTTACAAAAAGTAGACTACAATGGCTACTAAACTGATTTTTTTACTATCATTGTTTGATTATAATAGCTTCCCTCTTGACTTGATTAAAAAATGCATATGCGTTTGTTCTTACGGAGTTGTAAGGAGGAATTATAATTTTGACCTTTCATTAGCTCATCTTCTGTCTTCACTTGATCTTGACTTACATCCTCACAGATGTCAAGAGTTGGAATGACCATGCAGGATCTCTCTAACACATTGTTTCAGATATGTGAGATGCAGCACTTAAAAGGTCAGTTTTCCTATCACTGAGACAAAATATCCAACATCCAGAACTTAAAGGAAAAGAAATTTTATTTTTATCTCATAGTTTCAGAGGGCTCAGTCCAGGGTGAGCTGGCTCCCAAGCCGAAACTTCATGGCAGAAAGGCTTGGCTGAGGAATAGTAGTCACCTCATGGCAGCTGGAAGCAGAGACCAGGGGCAAAACACCAGAGGGGAAGGTGCCAGGGACCATATACATTCCCGTGTCACTTCTATGACACCCAGAAATATGCTATACTTATCCCGTGAGTGGGTCTGAAACCAATCAAATTGACAATCCAGTTTAACTATTACAGCAACTGTGCTTTACTAACACATTTTTAAAGACAAGGACACCAAACCACACGTATGTATAGAACCCAGAGGGTGAGCAAGATTCATCCTGGAAAGAGACTGGTGAAGGTAGAATGTTTTAAAGAGCGAGTTTTAAACTTCAACCCACTTACCCTGTTAGAACCAACAACAGCAGCAGCCGCCCTGTGAGGATACTCCTTCCTTCCTCCCACCCTGAGGGAAAGGAGGAGGAGGGCAGGGTTAATATTTCTATAAAAAGGATAGATCCAGGCCAAGGCCTCAGAGAAGAAGGGCATGAAACCCAGCTAGTTCCTTCCAGCCAACCCCATAGGCCATGAGAGACACAATAACAAACAGAAAGTAACCCTGGAAACAGTTACAAGATGTCTGACTGGAAATGTGGGGCAAGGCTGAGGGTGAGGTGACCCAGGAGCTGGGAAGGATCCATGCATGAAACTTGCCTAGGAGAAAATGGAGACTTTCTCCTCTCCTCATTTTCCCCATCATCAGATGTAACGTATTTGTGTACATATTATTGCGAAGGCACAGTAATTCTAAAGCACACATTGCAATTATTTTTGCAGAATGTTGACTTCTCACAGAACTTAGAAATGAAGGATGGGAGGTAGGACTGACAAAGTACATTTACAGATGCCTAAATAAGACGGTTCCACCAGAAGCCACTCTCTACTGCTGATTAGGTCAGGTGCCAAAGAAGGCAGGAAATAGGAGTAGATGTTTCTATACCACTAGATTCCAGGTAAGCTGTTGGACTTTCTACATATCGTTAATAAGACTCAGACTGACCATATGTTATAGGTATCGTTATTCTCATCTGCACAAATATAGTTCCTGTGATAACTGACTCACACAGGGTGACACTACTGGTAAAAGGTTGAAACTATGGTCTTGTCCCAAAGCCATGTTTCTTTTCCCTTTGTCCTGCAGTATTTGGGGACAGATGAGTCCTGCTGACTATCAGAGCTTGATGGTGGATTTGTTACCATCCTTACATTTATTTCAGAAAAAAAAAATATACCAGATTCACCAGTATAGCAGAACCCATTTTTTCTATTGTGCCGTTTCTCTTTCTCCTCCCCAACCTCTTTCCTCTCTCCCCATTTTTAGCCCATGTGAATTTCAGTGAAAATGAAATCCGTATGTTTCTCATTCATTTGTACTTAACCCATCAAAATATGATTTTAGGAGAGAGAGAGAGAGTAGATTTGCAGAGAAGTGAAATTTTAAAAAGCCCTTCTCCCTGGAAAACAGGATGTCTACTCTTCGCCAAAATCATAAAAACTTCAAACTTTTAGTGTTGGGGTTCAGCCTAATACATAGAAATAATGTGATTTGAGGGAGCTGTAATTTTAGACTAACACTTCGCTGCATGCCAAGTCCTAAAGGATATGAGCCCTTAGTGCTATCAGATGAAGGCTGTTAGGTGCCTAGTTAAGTGAAGCTTTTCTACTGCCATCATCATCTAAAAGATATTGACATTGTAGGCAAAACTGTGTTCATGTTTTAGGCCTAAAATGGGTGTCAGACACCATAATGCTCAATATCCTTAATTTGTGGTTGAAGAAACTGAGACCCAGCAAAGTTCTATGCGGAGCGCGGGGGGGTATTCAAGGTCACAAAGTTGGCCCTAAACTCACAGTTCCTGCCTCCAGTTCACTGCTTTTTCTAAAGCATTTCCCAGGCTTGTCATGTAAAATAAATACACAGGACATTATATTACTTTAACTAAAAGTCTTTCCAAAATATACGTCATTTTTGAATCCGATGTTACACTAAAGTGAATGAATAAAAAGCCTTTCCTGTCTCTAGGATGAGAAGAAAAACTCTAGTTTGTATATCACCCTGAGGACCGATGCTAATTCACTTGAGAAAATGACTATAGAGCCTCAGAAACAATGCAGCACATCATAGATGGTATAAATATTCCTCTACACATAAAAAGCGCGAAGTTAATCCATAAAAATAACTGATCTGTACCAGACACCCCCACATATATATAATAGCAGGCATATTAATAACTGATCATTCAGAGGTGATGTTACATATTATTTTTGAATAAGGGTTTTGTAGTCAGATCCGCCTGCCTGCAACCCTAGACAATGCCATTTTGGATGGGCTATGCTTAATATGAGTATCCTTAATGTGAGACGGTAGCAATGTTCCCATTGTGAAGTGTTGACAGGATCGAACAATGGATGGGCATCAGTCTCAGATGTTTTAAGCAGAGCTCCCTGATTGTGGTGGTGTTGAGTGTTTACAAAGTCTCAGGTGCCTCGCTGAGCAATCTGCACCATCATTTCTTCTAGTTTTTACAACACTATCAAGTAGATAATATTATCCTTCATTTTCCCAAGTGAAGAAACTACAGTTAGAGATTAATAAGGGGCTAAACAGAGGTTCCACCCGAACATGACTTTGTAAAACTGACTTTAACAACACTGCTATATTTTCATTTAATAATTTTAATTACTTTAGTAATTTTATTTTGATGTCACAATTCTCTTATGATAAAGGTACTATGATCTGTGTCTTCCAGGTTAAAAAAAAAAATCCTGAAGTTCAAAGAGTTGAAAAATTTAACCAAGTTCACAAAGTCAATTGGCAAAGTACAAATCAGTATCCTATTTTCAGATTCCAAGTTTTGTGGCCCCTCCAGTATATCCTGCTACTTCTGAGGGAGGCTTTGAAATGTGGACTCCTGGGAGGGCTGATGTGTAGTTGGTGGGGTTAGAAACTAACTGGCTGGCGCTTTGGGAAGCACACACACGCCCACGGTCCTGAGGTCTTCCTGGTGGCCTGCTGAGCCGTATGCAGCCAGTAACTGTTATCCATCTTCAAATTTGAACCACAGGCTTTTGGAGTTCCAGCATTTTATCTAAATTTGATCTTCCACACATAAACGGCATGGCTTCAATGCTTCTGTGTACTCCAGCTGGGTAGTCTAGACCAAGTCAACAGGAAGGCAATTTCCCCTGACCCCAGCAGGATTCTTTCACTTTTAGAGATTTTCAAAGCACTTTCTTATCTTTTCTGTCACTTTCATCCCCATTGCATGGATTTGTTGTTACTAGGAGTGAGAAAAGAAAAGGAAAGAACACTGATTTTGTTTCATAGTTTAATCAAATGAGTATTTGCTGAGAGTTTTCTCTGCATCTGGGAATGGCAAGTAGCAGGGAAGTGAAAAAGTACAAGCTCTCTTGCCTTCTTTTGCCCCCCACTTCAATCCTTCTGGGGCCCAGTCAGACAAACAGAATTGCATAGATTAGCATTCTCTAGAGGAACTGAATCCATAGAATTATGAAAAGGGCATTATTACAGAGAGGAGATTTATTAGGTTGGCTTTATCAGAACAGAGAGTCCACAATGGCCGTCTGTGTGCTAAAGAATCAGAGGATCCAAGGGCTTTCAGTCCAAGGATCTGAAAACCTCAGAAGAAGAGGGATCAAGAGTGCAGCACCAGCCCAAGACTGATGGCCTGGAAGCTCCCTGGAGAACTGTTGACACGAGTTCAGGTTGAACAGTTAAAGAAGCTGGAGTCTGGTGTCCACAGGCAATGGCAGAACCCAGCAGAATGGAGCTTTTCAAATGCAGGCTGACTTCCTCCTTCTTCTGCCTTCCTTCCATCTTGGCTGTAGCCAAGATGTGGATGGTGCCACCCACAGTCAGGGCGGGTCTCTCCCCTCAGTTTGCTGACCAGTCATCTCTGGAAACACTCCAGAAACACACCCAGAGGTACACATTGGTAATCCACTAGGCATCTCTTAATTATGTCAAGTTGATAAGATAAACCATTACAAGAACCTACTCTGAAAGTATAATGAGCAGAATGCAGTCGGATAAAATGGTGACAAGCTTGTGAGAAGAGCAGAAGAAGCAAATGGGGACAGTGAGGTGACCTAGAGATGAGGGACCTAAAGAAAGCTGTCTCCCTTCCCAGGGTTGTAGTAACTAATGAAAACGACAGTGCTGTCAGAATCTGAGAGAGAGGAGTGCCAGCAGGAGCTGGGAATACGGAAGCAGGAGCTATGAGAAGGGAACTGTGGCAGTAGAGGAGAAGCAGAGAGCACTGGAGATGCCTGGAACAGCAAGACGGGACCAGCAACACTGGGCACCTTCCCTCCTCATACCCTCCAACCTTCCCCCTGGATCTCCCCTCAGCGAAGGAAACCAGACCCGCTGGTACAGGAGTCTGGTAGCTAACTAGCATACAGGGTCAGACCTCTACGTTTCAAAGTCCAGCAGGATGGGAAATGGTAACATCATCTTCAAAAGTCCCTCTTTCCTTTTCTCCATTCCTGCCACCTTCCACTTCTCTGCCTTTCAATCATAGTACATCAAGACTGTGTGAGACAATAACAAAATTTGTCCCAGCTCTGAACCCACATCACTCCTTGCCTTTTGGATGGCATCAGAACATCTTGCTATGCACACAGCCCCCTTCGATCTGGATCTGTCCTTTGGCTGCAGTCTTATCTGTCACCACTTTCCTGTCACCAACTGGCCTCTCTGAAACTGAGGTGCCTATGTGACTCTCTGCTTCTCTCCTTCTATTTTCCTTGCTTGTTCTCTGAATGCCTAGACATCCCTGTCTTCACATGATGTTATTTACTGAACACTTTTTTTTTTTTCAGATTCTACCATGTACCAGGAACGGTGAGAAAAAATAGAGAGGAAAGACGTAATCATTGTCCTCAGAAGGACTCCGATCTTTTCTTCCCTCACAGAGCACCAGACCTGGGTGAGATGAGATATACCCACACAGAGCAGACAGAGCCTGAAGCGGCAGAAGGAAGCACACCTTGAGTCTTCAAAGTGCTTCGAAGATTAGAAGGAGAGCGTCAGGTGTTTCCAGAGGTAAACACAAGTCAGAGATTAGAGACAAAGCTAGCCATGAGGAGGTAGGTCACTGTTAGGTAGGACCAAAGAAGAGAGCTGAAAACCCTCGTGTGAGTAGACCAGAAGCCATTTGGCCTCATCTTAATAGACACACAACTAATGCATATTTTTAGTTGTCATCTCTCAATTTTTAATGTATGTGTCTAAAATTTTAATTTCCTAATATAAGTCAGTATTACTCAACCGCCACACCATGCCTTGAAGAGAGATGTGTACTCACAAATGCTTTTCAGGAGAGCAGGGACAAGGGGAAAAAGTGAAAACCAAGACCTGTCATGTAAAGGTACAAGATCCCAATGATGAATGTAACTGTACTGTATACCTAAAATGTACCAATAAACTCAATGAGATAAAAACAAATGCTTTTCTACCTCTTCCTCCATACTTATGCCAAACATCATGATATTGCCTGATTTTATCATTCTAATTTATTTAAAACACCTATAAGAATATTATTAATTTTCTTGCCCTTATAGTATATCCAATATTTATTTAGATTTGTTAATCTATCTGTCATTTTTTCTTAATGTATTTGTTACTGCCATTCTAATTTTCTTTTTTCTTTTTAGTCACTGTAGTCCTCTAAACAGTAAAGTGCAGTTGAAGTCACATCTTGGTGGTTACTTATATTTTAATATATATTTACTTTTTAAAAATCTCCCTTTATTATTGCCATTTCTTCCTTTAATTCTTTGCACATTTTAAATGTGTTTAAATGTGTTTGGATTAAATTCCTTTTCAGATGGTATTTTAAATTCTAATTTCTCATGCATGAATTTCCCTATTCTGGATGGTTGGTGATACTTCTTATATGCATTGACTTAGATTTACATTTTTTAATTTTGCTAGACAAGCTCAGCTTCTGTGTAAGTTACCTCATATGGGTTTTTATTCCGTAGTCCCATCAGGGCACTCTTTTCCTATCTGAATTGTCACTTCATTATCGTGCCCGCCCTCTCTACACTGTATTCTCTACTGAGTGTCGGAGTAGAGGGTAAGAATTCCATTCGCTGAGATCTCTTGGGTAGATTTTGACAATGAGACTCATGGAAGATTAGGAAAGTGGAAGGCAAAAGGAAACTGTAAGTCTCCAGCCACACCTTCCACAGGAAGATAGGAGAGCATGACAGAGATTAGAGATGGTGTTTGTAATGCCTTCCAAAGAGGACCCTGAGCAGGTATTGAGCAAATATTTTCTGTGAAGGACCAGATAATGAATATTAGAACCCCTGAAGACGTAAGGTCTCTCTTCTACATATGCTTCTTCTCTTTTCTTTATCAATGTAAGAAATGTCTTAGGCAGCCAGCAGTGTGACCACAGCCCATTCATCGTAGATTGCTGCCTCCTGCTCCAGAGTGCCATTTGCTCCAGAACCCCAGGCCACCCAGCTCCCTGCCACGGTAATGTCAGCACTTCCAGGTACACCAAGAAACACCTGTGCGCTTCTCTGTCACGTTCTCCAAGTCCTTCCCGGGCTACACAAAACCCAGATTCCTTAAAGGATCACCTGAATTCCTGCTCAAAGCCTGCGAGGTTCTTTAATGGTTGTACTTGGCCAGACGTTGCAGAGTTCAGACTCTCTAATTTGGGCTCCATGGTAGTTTTTAGACTTCTGCTTTTCCATTGACAAGTTAATTGCATCTAGGGAAACCCAATATTAGATTCTCATTTCATGCTGTGTTTTTATCCTTAGCCAGGATAATAGGCCTGTTTCTGACTTGTGCTGCTTGTGGGAGATTGTTTAGTTCCCCTTTGAAGGAGGGAAACATTTATTCCAATTCTAGGTCTGTGCAGGAGTCCTAGCTTCAGCTCCATAGAGAAATCTGACTTTTGAGACCCAATTCTTTCCCAGTATGTGCAGTGGAAATTGCCTTTCCATAGCTGGTACTGGGACTAAACTCTTCAGGTGAAAATTAGCTTCAGCCTCCACTGGATTCCCTTGAGATTTCTTGCCAGCAGGATTTCCCTTCCTTGTTTTGTAGTTGGGTTATGTATTTTTCAAAATGTTTTATCTGAAATTTCTATGAGCCTGAACTGTGGAAGGAGTAATGTCAGCTTGTTCTTAATCTACCCTCTTGACCTAGAAAACCAATGTTCACATCTGTGGAGTGAGAGGTCTGTGTTTAATGATTCCCAGAGTCCCTTCAAGCACTCTACTGCACTAACTTACTAATCTAGGCACATCGTGTTTATATATAAATACTGCTGCCAACAGTCAGACACATGTGCTGGCCTGGTGCTTATTTATCATCGAAGGAGGACCATTAGTAGGAAGTTAAACCAGTGCACATTTAATATTTGGCAACAGAAAGGAAAGGAATATGGCTAATATGTTGCATAATTAGATTCATCATTTTAAGCGATGTTAATAAATCCAAAACCCCACTCCAAATCATCTATCGTTTACAAAGGTACTGTTTATCCTGGAAAAATGAAAAACAAAACAAAACAAAAACCCCTAAAACGCCTACTAAATAGCACAAAGCAAGCTATAACTGATCCCTGGATTATGCATTTCCCAATACAGCAGCCTGTAAGGAGCAGGATTAAAAACCATCTACAGCAAAGCCTCAGCTCTCACAGAGAGTGGTACCTCGAGTCACGAGCTTATTTCTTTCCATAGTTCTGTGACCAGAGCTACCCCCGTCCTGCTCTTGGTCTGACTTGGGGAGTTAAACCATTCACCCATTCATTCAGTTATTCATCATGTATGACTGCACACCTGCTGTGTGCCCAGCATTGTACCTGGTGGTGCTGGAGACTCCAGAGTCTATGAGAAAGTCACAGCCCATAGCCCCTGGAACATACAGTCCATAAGAAAGAGAGATGGGAAAGTCCACTACCACGCTGTTAAATCAGAAAATGGTTAAGCAAAGGAATACATAAAAGGGTGAGATCAACAAATTTAGAAGTTTCCAGAAGGTGAAACTCAAGGGTAAAATTCAAGAGAAGGTGGGATGTTGCTAAGCACATGAGAAGGTAGGGTGGAGATCAACCTAAAGAGGCAAGGAGAAAGTGGGACCCAGAAAAACACAGATACATCAGCTTTCAGAGGGTCATCTGGACACAGATTTGGAGCTTTGGCCCTAAGGTGATGGAACAGCTGCCAACAGTTGTTGGTTAAGAAATGATGCTGTTGGATAAAAGGGTCACTCCAGCCCCAGCATGGTGAGTGAGGATTGGGAGGCAAATGTGAAGGCTGCTAAGGTGGTTCAGGGGCAAATGGTTAGGTAATCAGGGAGGGTGGTGACAGTGGAAAGGGAAAGAAGCTGGTAGATTTGCAGCAGGTCATAGGTTACAGAGCTTAGAGCTTGATTGAGTTCTGGAGATGAAGGAGAAGCAGGACTCGGTTTCTGGTTTGAGCCACAGTGAAGATGGTGATTCTATTTATTGAGAAAGAGACCCTGTAGAGAGGGAGAAAGAGAAGGAGAAGGGTAAGGAGAGGTGAGGAGGGATCCGAAAGACCTGGTTTTAAATGCAGTTTCTGCCTCTATCCTACAGACAAAATTGTTGAGCCTTGCTTTTCTCATGTGTAAAATGAAGATATCTGCCTCTCATGTAGTGCTAATGCTGAGTGAGGTTTAAGCGCACAGTGACTGGCACAAGGAGCTCAATAAATAAGCTTTCCCAGCTATCCCTCTGCCCCGTCCATCCGATTGTTGATTAAGGAAATGTTATTGAGTAATAAACCATAAGCCTGGGATCAGAAGATGAGAGCTGTGCTTATCAGCAAGTTGCTGCTGACATTAGGTTGGTGACTGTTCCTCTGTATGTACCTTCTGTTTGGTGCAGAGCCAATCTGGGAGATTTCTAAAGCTCCCCCCAGTTGGATGAGCAAGTGATACTGCAGGCAGACAGTCAACCAGCCCCAGAGTACCTCCCAGAGTTGTAGCGACACCCTGGAGAAATATCTTGTGGGTACAAGATTGTGGGAGAGGGGAAAGGCATCGAGAAATGTTCCATCTCAGCTTCATTCAAGGCAACACGAGCTATCATCTCAGATGCGGCGTGCTTTTACAAAGCAGTGACATGCCAATTGCCTTGAAGTACTCATGTTTCACTCCCCTTGTTAGATTTTAATGGCGAGAGATGTTACTGGTTTCTTAAAACCAACATCTTCGTGTAAGGGGAGCGCCCGAGAGAGAACCACACATGAAAACAGAGAATGCCACAAAGCTATATTTTCAGAACAGTACAGTGGAGTAGGAATCTGTTTTTCATTACAGATGAGAATGTTTTCCTAGATGGTAGGCAGACGTGAGAGGAGAACTCTAGAATGAGGACCTTGATGTCGCCAGTGTCTGCTGTCCTGGTCAGACCACAAACAAGGGATCATGTTTGTGAGCTGTCATGTGTAAAACCTCAGGCTCTGGAATCAGACGGTCATGAGTTCAAAATGTGACACTGTCATTTTCTAGTTGCGTAATGCTGGAAAACGAATTTTACTAGTAAGCTTCAGTTTCTTCATTTTAAAACAGAAGCAACAATTACAACACCTTCTTCATAGATTTCTTAAAGAAGAAGAGAAGGTGGGAAAAGGAATTAAAACAGTGTTTCACAAATTATGCTACTGTTAGTGATGACTGAGAATTAGGCTGCAAAAGATTCAAGGTTATGCCTCTTGGAGAATCATTATATTAATTGACATTCCTTTTGATAGATGAAATTGGGCAGAGCTCATGATCGTGGGCTAAAGAGCTATATCGGAGATAAATGTATACTTGGAGGTGGGGTTCAACCACAAGATGATAAAGTGGATTAATGTCCCCTTCAAGGCTGAGATCCTGAGACCCTGATTAAAAGAAATAACTTGCTTTCTTTCTCCTCCACACAGCTAATACTTGCAGAACACATGCAAATTTTATTATGTGTACAGGGACAGAGAAATAAATGAGATGGTTATCAAGCAATTCATACACTGACCTGCAATTGTAAAAGAGCACTAGGGAGAGAGTCAAGTGATCTGGATATTTTCTTCAAGTCCACATTCTCGCATTAATGTTTTGTAAGTCACTCACCTTCCTTCGATCAAAGCTTTCCTCCTCTATCAAGCAGGTCTCACATGAGCATCAAAATTTTAGTTATTCTGAGAATCAAATGAAATAATGTGAGGAACACGTCAAGCTTTGATTTAGCAAGGGAGCATTAGACACTGAGTGAGCTGTTTCCTGATTTTCTGAGTTACTGCTAAGACATGCAGGGGAGGATAAAGTGCTTGGAAATGTCCCACAGTCACACCTTAAGGCAAAAGCCAAGGATTGCTCCTCTCAGAGCAGCTGACGCAGTGACTCTGCAGAGTGTCTACTTTTGCCAAGTTCTAGAGAAATGCAGGAGAGGTAGCTGAGCTGGGTGTCAGAGAGCAACTAGCAGGTGAACTTCCCTTAACAGAGAGCTGCTGGATTTGAGCTAGCACAGTACTTAGTCAGGAGGGAGACCCCAGAAGCAGGAGACTATACCCAGGATTCCCTTGGGGAATGCTGATGGGAAAAGCAGTGGTCAGATGCAAACCAGTAATTTCAAGTTGGGATGCTTGTTGGAGAAGGCCCTGCATGGAGTCCTTTGAAGAAGCGAGAAATACCCGCAAAGAAGAAGAAGCCGTAACCTGAAAATGATTTTTGCCTACCAAGAGGGAACCAACGACCAATCAATATTAGATAAACACCACAGCCCAGCCTAGAGGAACAGCAGCCTCTCTACGACAGGCACAGAAGAGGGGACAGTGTGTTCTTCCTTCTCCCTGCATGCTCTCGCTAATCTCAGATGGGAGGTCCACTGGAAAAGAAAAGCAAGGAAAAGCGTTCCTCATATAACATGGCCCAGCCCTCAAGGGCAGGAGCCATTAGCCACAGCTGCATGGAGTAAGGAGAAAGGATTGGAACACACATAAGGCCAAGTTCTAAAATGAATGGGGGAGCTATCTTTAAAAATGAAATGAGATTTTTGTAGTACCTAAGAGTGATCAAAACCTCTGGAGTCACTGAGATGTGACTAATGTAGAATTAGTACATGTGTAGAAGAATAAAACTGCTTTGTGTTTGACGTTCAAGAAATGCAGATATCTTATTAAATTAGCTACACTGAAAACTGCTTACTGAGTAGAAGAGATCATGCCATGATGCGTGTCACACGGTGAATTTGGTTTGTGTGCTGTTCAGGATTCCGACAGGGAATAAGTGGCTCACACTCAAACTGGGAAATTGAGGAGAGTTTAATAAAAGTGTCCTTTATGACAGTGTACTCTATGTGTTTGGTTTGCATGGGAACTAAGGAGGAATGGAGCAATGCTAAGGTTGGGAGCTATGGCTCAGGCAGGGAACACAGAGACCAGCTGCAGGAAGGGGTCAGCCTTCCAGGGCAGAGCAGAAAAGGAAGGAATGTGGGTTTGCAGGGCCACAGACTATCTAGCCTACCCCTCAGCTTTTCCCACTTGCCAGGACTGAGGTGAGTTAAAAACTGTCATTTCCTGACAGCGTTCTGCCCACATCCCAACTCTTGGAAATTACCATCCATTTAACTGCAGGTGTCAGGGAAATCGCCTTTGGGAACCCTAGAGACATATACAGGAATTGAAAGAGAGTATGTTGATAGATCAACTATCTTCACTGCTCACCTACTGGGGTTTAGAATTAAAATTTCTGCTGTTCAAAGTCACAGATGGCTGTGATTCAGTGAGGTCATCAGGCATATATTTTCCAGCTCTGAAAACCGGCTTTGGGGAGATCGTGTGTTTTCCAACCCCTTTTGACAGTGTGGTGAACAGCTAAGCTTGACATAGGGATCAGGGGAGGAAAGCCTCTGCTGTATTCCAAAAAGGAACAAGCCTGTGTTTTCTCCTCCTCTGTCCCTAAAGGTCCTGTTTCTCAAGAATCTCTGAATCTTCCTGAGGTATCATTTATTGGACAGAAAAACAAGAAGCAATGTGACCAGGTCTATCTGAGCCCAAAGCCAACACCCCTTTTCCCTGCAGGATATTGCATTTGAGGCAATTTCCTGTGGACTCTGTCAGAGGTCATCAGAGAAGCTCCCTGCATGACAGCACAGTGTTCTAGATAGGACCATAGGCCACACCAGCATCAGCTAGCAAGGTGTGCACATGGTGGTTTTCACAGGTCTATCTAAGGAGATCCAAATGGTGGATCTCAGCTCTTGGGAGACGCTCAGGAGGATTGTGCTCCCTGACTTATCTTTGGGGTGTTCCTGCAGGTTGTAATAGTTACCTCAGAGATGCAAACTCACAATTCCACCCAGAAGCCAGTAATGTAACTGACCAGACCATTTCCTACTTGGCATGTGAGGAAACTAAGGCTCAGAGAGCCAGAATCACCTATGTAGTAGGGATCTGAGACAGAATTCTAATTCCAGTCCATCTCCTTTGAAAGCCCACTCTCTTTACACCACCTTTCACTGGTAGCTGGTCAGCCCCTTTTCTGGGGAGGAGTTTCCTAAGCCTTCACGAAAGCTCCATAGCGCTGCTCTGCTCTTCCATGCATGTTCATGATTATTGTTGCTGTCACTGCATCCACTGTTGTTGTCTGATGTGAAGAGTGAATTCACTTAAGGACCTGCATCTGTCTCAAAAGGAAATGTGAGCCTTTTTTGGATGCTCTGGGTTCACCACTGGATCTGATGATTTTGAGATAAACGAAGACCTTTCCTTTCTTGCACTTGCTAAACTGTGGCCCTCTAGCCCTCAGGGCAGAAGTGTTGACTTGTTCTTGGTACTTCCCCTCCCTCCAGGCCTAGTACTCCCTGGCTGCCAGTTCTGCATCTTTTATTTCTGGAAGCACAGGAGCTCGTGCTGTATAGCATCCTAGACTGCAAACACAGGGAATAAAGCTGCAGCACCCTATTGAGCTAACTACTTAATTATATACCCTTTGCTGACCATCTTCTTCTTCTATTTCTCTTCCATTTACCTATTGGTGTTGTCGGCATGACTCAAATTTTCAATTTGTATTCAAATGTTTATCTCAGGGGCTGCTGTTGGAGGGCCCAACATAAAGAGAATAGGAAGCATAGTTTTGTGTATGGCACTTGTTCAATGAGGGCTCCTCTAAGCTCCATTTAGGCAGAAGGATTGATTCACAAAGAATGGGAAATAGCAACAAAAATCTGTCCTGCAAAGTTTCTGCCCTGAGAATTTACAAAAACAGCTGGGCTAAGTTCCTTTGACCGGGCTTTGCAACACGCTTCCTCCTAAACCTTAAAGCCATTTTGCTGTTGCTGACACCAGTCCACTGCTCAGACTCTTAATTCCTGTCTTTCTCTTGCTATTTGGGGTTTTTTCCTGTGATGCTGGAAGATATCTTAGGAGATCAAACTTCAAAAGTGTCTGGTTTCTATGAAAAGCAAATCTGTGGGATTTGAAATTTCTTAATGCACAATTGCGAAATGCGTAGCATGGGGCCGGGGATTTAGCTCAGGAGCACTGTGCCTAGCTCACAAGCACAAGGGCCTGAGTTCGATCCCCAGTATCACAAAAAGAAAAAAAAATGCATAGCAACAGGTGTGGCCACCTGCATCTTCCTTCGTGTTCCTCCTTTCCTATTGCTCAGCTTACTTGTCTACACTGAAGAAAAGTTTCTGGATAATAAAGGGAGCTCTCAGTTGACGTTCTTAGACTAGGCTCATGTCACCATTTTCCATGTGCTTATCCTGCTGGAGGCTGCATCCCATCCTAGAATACAGTCTACAGAGCCTCATTAACTGCAAAGAATGGGCAAGTGGAACACAGTATTTGCTGCCCAGGGTAACAGCGAATATGCCCATCCAAGCTAGTGGGACAAATGAGCCATTTAGGTATTGGAACTCTATCCAGTGGCTACTAGCAGAAAACATCACAGAACAGCTGATTCTAGGAGGCCTTTAGGGTTACAGACTGGGCTTAAATCCTAGCAGCAGCTTGGCAAAAGCAGGGTTTCTTCACCTTTATCCGTGAAAGAACAGATGAGGTCCCTGAGTGTTCTATACCATAGTAATTACAAGAAGGTAATTGTCACCAAGCCAGGCAATTAGGTTTATTTTAGAAATATAGAAACTCAGGACGCTCATACACTCAGTGAAAATACTTACTGGGAAAAGCCCATGACAATGAATGATAGGCACAAATGCCATCTAAATACTACTTTTCATTGACATGTTTCTCAAGGTCAAGTTTCTACCTTAAATTTGTATTCTCAGCACCCAGTTATTATGAATTGTTATGAAGTAGACACTGACTAGATGCAGTGTTGGTTGAATGAATGTTGGATAAAAAGCTCTTTGTGACCTCAGCAGTTGCTACAGTGTTCTAGCATACAAATACTGAGGGAACAGGTGAATTAAGTATACAAAATATTGTGCAGTGAGGGATCTTGTTAGGAAATACATAGAGTGGATTCTTGTGTATGGTCTCCTATTGTATAAGAAGGAGTAAAACTGACCATGGTACAGAGAAGGGAGGGAAGTGGAGTTTCAGTGTGGGAGGAATCTGCTAGAGTACAGCACAATTTTAACTACAAAGTGACCAAACAGAGAGGGGACAGAAACTTTCCTTTTTTTCCTAGTTCCCGAACACCACTCATTCCATCGATTTCAAATATTTTACAGTAACCACCAACCAAGTGGAAACAGATCATCACAGATACTCCTTATTTTGAAAGAGTAGAGATACAGAAATTAAACGAGCTGGCTCTTGCCACTCTGTGAGACTGGAAACTTTGAATAAGTGTTATCGTTTGTAATTCTTCTTACAGATCATCGAGTTCCTAATTCATGCACTATTTTCCCTAAATGGTACACATTTCAAAATACTTTCCTTGAAGTTAACTCCAAAATATTACTGACGTTAATGCAAATTTTATTATGTGAACTAGAAACAAAGGAGGAAATGGACGAAGATTAATTTTTGAGAGGAAGGGGTGTTTCAGGGTTATGGAAAGAAGCAATAGCCTGGGCTTTACCCCAAAGCCTCTCCAGACCTCAGTTTCCTCATCTCAAAAACAATGGCGTGGTGAAGTATCTGAGGTATGAAATCTTGTGTCTCTTTGCGATCCTCCAAGTAAATCAGAGCACATAAAAATAAGAGGCCTGGGGAATACTATCCAAGAACCATCAAGAGAGAAGGTAAGCCAAGTTCATAAGGCGATTTGATCCTTAGAAGCAAGTCTCAGCCAATCTCCAGGCAGGCTGTGATTCCCTTTGCTATGTTTTCCTATTTTTGTGCCAAGCCCAAAATGCTAAGTCATTGCTTTTGCTAGAAGGATATTTTCTTATTGCATTCTGAGGATTTGAACAAATATTTTCACTTCGAGGAACCTCTGAGAGCATTTTTCAAATTGAAGGTTCGGTTTTCAGGACAATAAGAGGCTCCGGGTTGCAGCGTAGGCGCCCAGGTCTGGGCAGACCCCGGATGTGGAGGAGAGAAGTCAGCATCTGATCTACTCAACTTTCTGTGACGCAGCCCCCTCTTTCCACAGAGACTGACATGGCTCTGGCTAGGCCTGTGGGCACCGTGATTACCATGGCAGTGTTCCTGAGGGGTAGACACTAACAGAGTACTTAGATTTAGCCTCAGCTCTGGTGACATGCTGAGGCCCAGGAGTTGGACACCTACGTGGAAAACTGCGAGAGCTGCTTCCTCTCTTCCCCTCCTTTGCACGGGCATCGGCTTGAAATTCCACTTCTGAATCCTTATCCTTTTCCTGCAACTAGGCTGTTATTGTCAACTGCAGGGAAAAAGCAGCCTGCAAAAACTCCAGGCCTCCAAAGTAAAATATCACTTGCTGATCATATTAGAACTAACAAACAAGAGCTAGACTCCTGCAACTTCTCTATTTATTGTATTTTTAATCACTTTCAAGTTCTTTTCTTGATTCCATTTTATTACGTTGAAAAAAATGAAACTCTGTGGTGGAAAGTGACTAGTTTCCTCATAGTACTGAGCCAAAGGTGTCACATTAAAATAAAAAATAGTAGTTATTCATCTCATCAATTCACCATCTAGGTGGCCTTTTATTAGTCAGGTAAAAAATAATCTTCATACACTAATATGTATTCACCCTTTAAAACTCATATCAGAAATAAGCTTTCCCAAAAAGCCTTCCCTGAATTCTCCGACTGGAGCATTTTACTGAATTCTCAGAGCTGTGTTCTGTGTACTAAGGTTTGTGTGACTGTCCCCAAACAGCCTCACATTAAAGGAGTGATCCTCCAGGTGGCACTACTGGGAGATCATTGACCACATAGAAGTAGGACCTAGTGGGAGGGAAGTCCTTAGGTCATCGGGCTGTGGGGCCCTAGTCCCTTCCTGGCTTTGCTTCCCCAGCTCATGAGGTGAGCAGTTTGCTTCACTGGGTGCAGCCACCACGATGTACCAGCCTCACCACACACCAAACACTATGGCCCCACTTAGGGTTGGACTGAACCTCCTAAGCCATAAGCCAAAGAAGTAGGACCTAGTGGGAGGGAAGTCCTTAGGTCATCGGGCTGTGGGGCCCTAGTCCCTTCCTGGCTTTGCTTCCCCAGCTCATGAGGTGAGCAGTTTGCTTCACTGGGTGCAGCCACCACGATGTACCAGCCTCACCACACACCAAACACTATGGCCCCACTTAGGGTTGGACTGAACCTCCTAAGCCATAAGCCAAAATAAACCTTCTCTCTCTGTTTTTTTTTTTTTTTTTTTTTTTTTTTTTTTTTTTTTTTTTTTTTTTTTTTTTTGGTACCAGGGATTGAACTCAAGTCCCTGTGCTTGCAAAGCAGGCACTGGAACCACTGAGCTAAATCCCCAGCCCATAAATCTTCTCTCTCGATAAGTTCATTGCCTCAGGAAGGCCAAGTCACACTTTGATAGACTACACTTTTCTCTGTCACTGGCCAAAATGTACTAAAATTGCATTTCTCTCTCTCCAGTGGAGAAGAGCACTTGGGTCTCATTCAGGTTTGTGCCTCTCAATTCCTTGCAGATTTTGCTCAAAAGCCACTTTTCCAAGTGACTACCTTATTTAATATTTAACCTAGCCTCCGATCCTTGTTTTCTGCTTTTTTTCTATAGCAAAACACTGTGACATACTCGATTATTTAGCCATTTACTGACTCCATTTCTTTTTGTTGTCTGCTGCCTGCTTCAGCTAAAGAATACACTTTACAGAGGAAGTCTTTATCCTTTGAAGTATCTTAAAAACCTGAAATTGTGTCTGGCATTTCAGTGAAATGCTAGAAATGTATTATTTTATTGTGTTTAGTACCAGAAATCTAGACAAAACAAAAGGTAAGAAGTACATTGATAAAGTAGAATGAATGAATAATAGCTAGTGTTATTTTTAATAATATTATTTGTTCCCAGCCTTGAATCTGGTACAGGGATTTGACTCAGATAACATGAAGGGAAAACTGTGAAATCAATGTCTTTGGATAAGGTTTAGTGAGCTACAAGGATCACTTGTTGAATGAGAAGATAAAATGTCAAAGGAGACGTAACATGACGGATGCTAGTTGATCATTTTAAAACTTCTCTCCAGCAGACAATGGGAAGCCATCATGAGCAGGACAGATATACAGAGCAGCATTTTCCATTAATTCCTTTAAATTCTACAAGGTGGGGGGAACCATTTCATGGTGAAATCATGTTAGGAAATCTTGTACATTTCACAATTCATGACACCATCATAAAGAATTTGAAATGTCCTGCAATCATTTATTTAAGATTGTTTAAACCCAGTCCTTTATTTGACCTCAGAAGACTATTTTCTCTACTCTTTGTTTAATATCTTGTGAAAATATAGTTCTTTTACTTGTGCAATTTTCTGTAAAATCCACCCATGTATAACCTGAAATTTCCCTAAATCAATCCTAGCTTCAGAGCTAATCTATTGAGAGATAGTGTGTCTGAGAAGGGGAAAAGACCACAATGTCAGAATCCAGTAATAGTGTATCAGAAGACTGCTTTAAGAGAAGGCCCAGTAATACATAAACTCATATAATTTTCTGCTGAAAAAAAATATTGAAGACTGCTTTAAGAGAAGGCCCAGTAATACATAAACTCATATAATTTTCTGCTGAAAAAAAAAAAAATATATATACATCTTACTATTGCAAAGTGGAAGAGGGTGACAAGCACACAGAAGGGATACCATTGTCAGTTTAAAGATATAACGGGATTTAGCAACATGTTGTCAGCAAGAAAAGAAAGTTCAAATGGCCACAAGATGGACTGAATGAATTTTGGAAAATGTATTTGGCTCCAAAGTGCCTATAAATTGATAGTCATTGTTCAGAAGAGCAGAGCCCATGCATGTTTAGTTCCAAGAGGCATCAGTAGTCATGCACACCTTTAATCCCAGCACTTGGAAGGCTGAGGCAGGAGGATCATGAGTTCCAGGTCAACTTGGGCTACATAATAAGATTTTTGTCTCAGAAAGCTAAAAATAAGTTTTGAAAAGATGGAAGTGGGGCTGGGGAAGTGGTTCAGTGGAGGAACATTTGCCTAGTATGGGATAAACTGGTTTAAATCCTCAGCACACAACAATAACAACAACAAAGAGGAGGGGACCAGGGATTTAGCTCAGTGGTTCAGCCACCTGCCCCACAAGTGCAAGGTCCTGAGTCTGAGCCCCAGTACCACCACCACCCCCAAAAAAGGAGGAGAAGAAAAAGAAAGAAAGGTGGAATTTACTTATTCAGGTAATATTTTCGAATCAGCTAATGTTTAGAAATTGTAAAAGCCACTTGCAGCACATAGCTCTTCATTTCAGCAATTCAAAATTTTCAAGGCTTCATGTTCTCTTTCAAGAAGCAAATAATACTAAAATTCAGGGAACTTGACCTTGTCAGTAATCTATTCTTTCTCATCAGACTCTAATCCCTGGGATTTGAGGAAGCAGTCATTTTTAGGAAGTGGGTTGATAAGAGCACATTAGCAGCCAGGCAGGCACTGTGTGTGGTAGGCATCACATTATCACCATATGATCTTTTGAGCTATGCATTTTGCAGATGCGGGAAACTACAGTTCAAGATTCAAAGTAACTTTCTCAAGGCTCCACCACTTGGAAATATTACATTCTGGTCTCTTCATCAGAAATTCTACAAGTGCAAGATAAGATCCAGACATTTATGTAATCAGGGTAATTCATATTTTACAGAGCTGTTGGTCAATGTGGAAATAAGTGCTTACCTAGGTTCCAGATTAGTAGAGCCTTCTGAGAAGTGGACCCAAACAAGGAAACATGTAGAGGCATGTGGAAGAAGCTCTAGAAAATAAAGGTCTACTGATACGTAAATCATAACAAAAAGAGGGATTAAAGTTTTTTTTTTTTTTTTTTTTGTACTGGGAATCGAACTCGGGTCTTTGCTCTTGCAAGGGAGGCAGCGGAACCACTGAGCTAAATCCCTGGCCCTCATAACAAAAAGAGGAAGAAAAGCATGTCTCTCTCCCCTAAGTATATAGTGATTATCTTAAACCACAATGCTAATTATCAGTAGTATAATAATAAAATATGTAGTATCACTGGCCAAAAAAATCACAGTAAGATAGTTCATTGGAAAGTATCTGCTATTCTAATGTCTTGATTCCAGAATGTGGAATCTGGGTGAAGCAACTGTTATTTAACAAGTACCTTTGGATCAACACTTGAGCTGTTTTCCACAGAATGTTTTAATTTGAGACTTAATGTGAATGATGAAAATGTTTCTTTAAAGTAACTAAGCAAATGTATATGGCACCTTTTAAAATATATCAGTATAGCAATTAACTTAAATGCAAATGTATCTCTCGTTAAATCTCTGGGCCTCTTCTTCTTTAGATATGTTCCTACAATGGAACTGTGAGTCACCTTCTGCTCTTTTCTCATGATTAACTGGCTAGTGTTAAACACTCCGACTGAAAGAATGCAACGTCCTTGTTTTGGTTCAATGTGGAGCCTCGCTTTTGTAGGTTTCCAGGTATTTTTTTTTAATCATAATACTGTTCTCTGTATCTGTAAAATCTTGATAGACTTTAGTTGGTTACAGAGTAATTACATTTATAATCCTTTCTTCTTTTATTTTTACATATACAGTTTAATTTGTCTCACGGTTTGGGGGAATTCAATCCATGGTCATCTGGCTCAAAACCAGAAGGTCAAAAGATATAGGAGAAAGGCACAGTACAATGAAGCTGCTTTTCTCACGGCGACTGGGAAGCAGAGAAGGGGAGCAGTGGTAGAAAAGGGGTGAAAGGATCTGATATAGACCCCAAGACCCACATAGACACACCTGAAATTGTGCTCTACCAATCCCCCAGGCAGATCCAAAGCCAGTAAAGTTGACACTCCACCCTTTTGGCCACATTCTACCCTTGCCAACTTCATATATAAACACATCTTCAGCCATACTTACTCTAATAAAGATAATAGCAAGTTTGTAATCATGCCTGACGTAATGCAACTATCCTGTGTACAAGTGGAAAAGCAGCAATCCTTTCCATCATGTCTCAACATTTTCAATATTTTTCAAAAGTCCAAGTCAAAGTATTTTCTGAGACTCAAGGCAAATCTGTAAAAATCAAACTAAGTTATGTAATCCCAAGATACAATGGCACAGGATGAACATTATTATTCCAAAAGGAAAGACTGAGGGATAGAAATTGGAACAAGTAAGACCAAAACCTAGTAAGGAGAATTTTAATTCCTGTAGCTCAATATCTTGCACCGTAAGGACGTGGTGGTGAAATGTAAGTTTCAAAGAGCTTGGTGACCCTACTACCATGGCTTTGATGGCTGCAGCCCTTATGTCCTCTCTCTTGGGCTGGCTCCACTCATGATCTGCATGCCATCACTAAAAGCCTGGAGTCTCCATGGTAGCTTCATTCCTACAACTTCAAGCACTGCCCCTTCAGGGACTCCTTGTCTGGCCTCTCAGGCTTTCTTTTCAAATCTGAGTAGAAGTCTCCTAGACCCCGTAACTCTTGCATTCTGTATGCCTATAAAACAGGCATCATCTAGGTGATGCCAAGGTCTGCAATTAGTGGGAGCAGTACCCAGGACCAAGAATATAGTGGCACCAGCCTCCATGTACCTGGAAGACTGAGCTCAGTGAAAGGAATCCCAGGTAACTAATTCCCTAGAAGGCCTGTCTTGAGCAGTCATTTCAGGAACTCTCTTCTCAGATGAAAGGTTTACACTTTTCTACCCTTAAGCCAACAATACAGGCATTCTTGCAGATTTCTTCCTTTATTTTTTTCCAGTACCAGGAATTGAACTGAGGATCTTGTGCTTGCCAAGCAGGCACAGTGCCACTGAGCTGTATACCCTGCCCAATCTTACTGATTTCTGAGAGGCGCTCCTGGCATCCTTCTTCTGGTCCCTGTATCTGGTTTCTTTTTCATGGAGGTAAAGTCTTCAGTAACCACATCTCTTTTGGCCCCCAATTTACGCATGGTTTCTATAAGGCCTAAATTTAAATTTTTTTAAATTTTCTGCTCTGGTATTTGCCCCTGATTTTCAGTATAAACTAAAAGCAGCCAAGTGTATTCATGCCACAACCTGAATACTGGGATGCTTTGAAATTTCACCCACCAAATGAGTTAGCCTATCTTAGCCCTTATATTTAGTTTCTTGTCAAATTTCAGGACACAAGTAGGAAGTTCTACTTAGTGGCCCCAGGGACCATGGAATAGTGCAGAAAATACTGAAAAGGCACAGCTAGGGTCAGCACTAAGAATAAAACCAGCAACATAAATAATTTGCCTGGCAAGGAAACCTAGCCAAATACAATGCTGACAAAAGCCTGTTACACTAACTTCAATAAACACAAGCACATGCACATTCACACAAATTTCACAAGTTGTTTTGAAAAGCAATCTAACAGAGAAAAATAGGCATGATAAATGTACACATAATGCATATATGGATATCTATGTATGAAATAGAAATATATATATATGAAAAGTTTCAACCTTATTAAAAATCAAAGGAAAGTGCATTAGAGCCATTTTTATCTATCAAATTGATAAAAATCAAATGGAAGACCAATATCAAGGAAAGCTAATGGGAACATGGTCACTTGTATACAGCTGGTGGCAAACCCATTCTACCAAGAGAATTTATCCTATTGAAATAAACTGATAAACACAAAGATGTGTGTGTAAAGGAATAATTATTGCATTGCTATTTATTATGGGAAAACATTTGAATTAATTAAATGTTTCACAGTAGAGAATGGTTACGAATGGTATGTTTATATGATAGCATTCCATGTAACCAACAAAACCACTCACAGATTTTATTAGCACATAAAAATTGTTTAATATTTGTTTTAAGTGAAACAAGCAGGTTATGAGGCAATATATATGGAATGATCTACAGCTTTTAAGAACTTGTAGTATATATATATATAGTCTGTAGTATATATTGGGTGTATGCACATGTTTATGGAACTAAGATTGAGTGAACATACACTAATAATCTAATAGTGATCAAGGCCATGGATTTAGCTCAGTGGTTCCATCATTTGTGCCTCTGAAGCACAAGGTCCCGAGTTTTATCCCTGGTACCAAA
>NW_022900935.1:33547602-33602034 GCF_012274545.1 Fukomys damarensis | reverse complement strand
ATATATAGAGAGAGAGAGAGAGAGAGAGAGAGAGATTCTCTATGTGTGGATCCATCATATTAGAGATTCTTATAAATAGTGTTGTTTGAATATTATTAAATGGAATAAAATGGAATGTATTATTTGGATTTGCTTTTTACGCTTTTAAGGTGAACTGATGTTAATGTATTTATTTTTATTACTGTATGGGTTTCCATTGCATGAATATACCACACATCTTCTGCTATGAACAGTATCATACACATCTTCTAATGCACATGTGCAGAATTTATGAGGAATAACATGGCTAAGCTGTAAGGAACAGGAACATTTAAGTTTATGAGGCAATGCCAAAGTATGTAACAAAATCCATACCCCTCGCAGCAACATAATATTTATTCTTCCACAGTTCTGAAAAGTACTCAACCTTTAGATAATTACATAGTCTCTCTTCTCCTTGTTGTTCCTCTACAGTTCTGATGGTTTATATGCTGCTTTTACGTTATAAGCTTTCTATACTTTAATCTCTTTCATAGTTTTTTCCCATTTTTTTGTCTCTAGATCGTGTTTTGGATAATGTATTTGCCTCTCTACTGTTCCACTAATTATCTCCTTCATTCCATATGTTCTTTTAATCATTTATTAAAGATTTAATTTAAATAATTACACATCTTATTTCTGTAAGTTACTGTTTGTACTTTCTAAACAGGTTTGCTAATTTTCCCATGTTTCTTACGGCTCAAATTTAATAGTCTTTTGAAAACTATTAAATCTTATTATTTTATCCAAAATTGGATTTGCATGCAGTTCTACTAATTGTTTAGTTCACTATAAATCAGGACCACTTAAAAATAAAATATCTTCAAAAAGTGTTTTTGTATGACAAAGTAGAGAAAGCTTGGATTCAAAAATCTTTGTGAAGCGCCAGGGATGTAGCTCAGTGGTGCTGCATCTGCCTGGAAAGTGCAAGGTTCTGAGTTTGACCCTTTGTATTGAAACAAACAAACTATGTGAAGACTGACTCCTGTGAAGACTTCTTAGAATGAATTTCTTTTTTTCCATTTCATTTATAAATCAAATTAACACAAACAAGCTTTCATCTTCTTCATTACTAGGAATTTATTTATTCTTTATATTCCTTCCACACTGAGAGTATAATTCTTAGAGGACTTAGCTTTAGGTATGAACCTCTCATTAAATTTCTAAATTTTCCCTTTTCTGTGTTATGGCTTATATCTAGATTCACCTCCCAAAGCCTCATGTGCTTATAGGTGGGACTTTGGGAAGGTGATTGGATTATAGGGGTGTGATGTTCATCAGTGGATTAGTCTGCTGATGAGTTTAGAGCTAAATGTGATGTTGGTAGGAGAAGCCTGGTTGGAGAAGGTGGGTCACTGGAGGCATGGCCTGGAAGGATATATTTGCATCCCTCTTCCCTTGATTGTTTCTTGCTTCCTGCCTGCCATTCCATAAGCAAGCAAGCCTCTTCTCCAATGGCCCTCTGCCATGCCACCATGCCTTGGAGCCAGCAGATGACGGACTGAAACTTCTACAAACTGTGAGCCACAACAGACCTCTCCTCCTTTAATTGTGGGTGTTGAGTATTATGTCCTAGTGATGTACCTAAGACACTCCATATTGGTCCTCTCAGGCTTCCATACTAAAAGGTCATATACTGGGGAGTATAAAAAATAGAAATTTACTTTCTCACAGTTTCAGAGGCTGGAGTCAGCTCAGGGTGTAGTATGGTTGGTACCTGATGAGAGCTCTCTTCATGAGTTGCAGATGGCTGACTATCATATACTCACATGGTACACACACACACAAACACACACACACACACATGCAGAGATACAGAGGGAGAGGGATCTCCATCTTCTTATACCCCAGTCCTATTGGGTCAGGAATCCACCTTTATATCCTTATTCATCCTTACTTACCAAAATCCCTGTCACCAAATATAGTCATACAGGGGATTAGGATGCCAACGTATGAACTAGGCAAGGAGTGGGGCATGATTCTCTTCATATCGCATACAAAATTTAATGTCCTGATTCCTATATGTATATGTAAGATATCAAATGCAAATTTAAAGTCAATGCTTCAGACATCTTTTAGCTGTATGCAGTGAAAATTATATCCCTCCATTTCTGATTTCCCTTCATGTTTAGCTGCTCCAAATTTCTGACTTTTTGGAAGCTGATCTGTTCACTTATTGATTAAATTTTCCATTCTATTCCCCTGTCTTAGTTTTTTTTTTTTTTCATTGCTGAGACAAAATACTCAACATCCAAAGTTAAAGAGGGAAGATTTATTTTGACTCAGTTTATAGGGATTTCAGTCCATAATCAGCTGGGTCCAAGGCAGGGTGGCATGGCAGAAGGGCATCACAGACGTGAAACAGTTCATGGCAGGCAGAAGGCAGACATCTTCTAGCAATAAGCAACCAGCATCTTTCTGTCTCCTATAGTCTATCCAGGCCATCCAGACTTAAGGCAGGTAGCACTCACACCCTTAATCTTAGCACCCTTAATCCTACCATTACACCATAAATTAATGCCAGCATCACACATTCTAGATCCAGCTACCTTTGAAAAGCCCCCCTATGACTACATGAGATTTGGGGAGGATATCTAGACATAAGTCATGCATCACCTAATTCACCTTCTTTTCTTGTAACTTTTGGAAATGTTGATCATAGCTCATTTCTTTGCCAATTAACTCCAATATCCTAATCAAACAAGAATCTTTTTTCTTGCCCTTTTTCTCTCTGTTATTTGGTTTTCAGGCAGACGGTCCCATTTAACAACATCTCTAGTGCATTTTAACTGAATGTTGGGGATTGTGTATAAGTAACAAAGTGTAAGTATAAACACAAATTCGGGGGTTGGGGATTTGGCTCAGGGGTTCTGCAGCCTGCCTTGCAAGCAGAAGGGCCTGAGTTTGATCCCTGGCACCAAAACAAAACAAAACAAAAGAACAAAAAACCCACAAATCCATAATTTGCATTTTGTAAGTCTTTATTTTGTGTTTTTCGGATATATTTATAGGAGATAATTTTCAAAATCATTTAATTATATTTTTAGAGACTGAGTCTCATTATGTTGCCTGGTCTAGCCTCTCAAATTATTCCCCTGCCTCAGTCTTCCAAGTACCTGTGACTATAGGGTCCAACATCAACTCCAGCTTACTTAAGTTTTAAATCACTCTTAGTAAAAAAATTTATCTTCTATACTTAATTAAAGTCTGCCAAAATATAAAAGTATCACAGACATATTTAAAAGATATTTATGAATCCTTAATTCACCTTTTTGAGTTGTTTTTACCTGAATTTTTTTGTAGGTGACCTTTCTAATGTACTGTCAGAAAACAATTTAAGTAAGTGCTTTCTGCAAAGAATTATTTTTGTGGTTTATGATACCATCTAAAAGAATAGATATTAGCAAGAAACAGACTCAATTAGATGGAAATAAAAGATATTGGGGCTCAGTAACAAACTAGCTGAAAAAGAAATCACAGAACAATCTCATTTTCAATCATTTGAAAAACTTACATGGAAATAAATTTAATGAAGAAGATGAAAGGACTCTATAATGAAAACTATAAAACAGTGATGAAAGCAGTTAAAGAAGACATAAAAAAATGGAAAAGCATCTCATGTTCATGGAGTCAAAGAGATACAATTGTTAAAATGTATATACACCTGGATGTAGTGGCACACATATTTAATCCCAGAACTTGAGAGCCTGAAGCAAGAGGATTTTGAGTTCAAGGTGAGCCTGGACTATATAACAAGACCCTGTCTCAATAAAACAAAAACAAATAGTACAAGATACAATGTCCATATTACAGCAACCTATAGATTCAGTGTAAAACCTTTCAAAATGCCAATTACATTTTTCTAGAAATAAAAAAAAATCTGAAATTCACAGAAAGCCACAAAAAAGAACTTGGACATCCAAAGCAACACTGAGCAGAAATAACAAAGTTGTAGGAATCATAATACTTGACTTCAGAATAACTGTAACCCTATAATAATGATAGCATGGTATGAGCAAAAAATCCAGACATATCAACTAATATAAAATAATAGGAAAGCCCAAAATAAACCACATTTCTACAGTCAACTAATTTTCCCACCAAAGTACAAAACCATACATTGGAGAAAAAAAATTCTCCACAATAAATTGTACCAGGAAAATTATATCCATATGCAGAAAAATTAATCTATTACTATGTATAGTCATATACTCTATCTTTCACTATATGTAGAAGTCAACTCAAAATGGCTGAAATTTTAAATGTAAAAATCTGAAACTATTAAACTGCTAGGTAAAAAAAACAAACAATGGGGAAGTCCTTCAGGAAATTGGTCTGGGCAAAGATATTTTGGATATGATCTCAAAAACATAGGCAACAAAAGCAAAAATAAATAAATAAGATTACATCAAACTAAAAAGTTTCTGCACAGCAAAAGCAACATTAACAGAGTTAAGAAACAACTTGAAGAATGGGAGAAAATGTTGGCAAACCATTTGTTGTGTGAAAGATTAATATCCAAAGTATGTAAGGCATTCAAACCAAAACAAAAACATCCAATTAAAAATGGGCAAATGATCTCCAACAGCATATTTTAAAAATGCCAAAAATCACTAATCACCAAGGAAACGCACATCAAAGCCACCGGAGGTTATCATCTCACACAGTACAATGACTATTTTTTAAAAAGGCAAAAAACTAACAAATGTTGGCAAGGATACGGAGCAAAGAAAACTTTATAGAAAGGCACTCAGTATTCTGAACAGACTGCCACGATGCCATGTTTATTGCTGCATTCTTCACAAGAGCCAAGATTTAGAATCCAACTATGTGTCCACCGATGGATAAATGGATAAGGGAATGTGGAGTATGAAGAAATGAAATCCTGCTATTTTTAACAATATGAATGAGTCTGAAGGACATAATGTTAAGTGAAATAAGTCGGGCACAAAAAAAAAGATTCTCATTTAAACGTACAAGCTAAAAAAGGAGATGTCATAGAAGTAAAGAGTAGAATAGTGGTTATCAGATGCTGAGAAGAGTAGGCAGAAAAAGAAAGAGAATTAGTAACTGGTATAGATCAAAGGAATGACTTCCAATATTCTATAGAACATTAGAGGATAGTGGACAATAATTATATATTTCAAAATAGCAGTAAAGATGGTTTTGGATATTTCCAACACAAACATGAAGAAATGATAAATGTTTGAAGTGAGGAAGATGTCAATTTTCTTGACCTGATCAATACACACTGTATATATGTATCAAGATGTCACACTATATCTTGTAAACTGTTATGTATCATTTACAAGTTTGAAAAAGTATATTAAGCAAAAAGCACAAGCAAAAACTTACCCCCAAACAGCAAAAATCAAACCAAATTAGTACTGATCTGCCATATTTAAATCTGAAAATTTTATATAAGCATGTTTTGTATGAGTATTAATATAAAAATATAAAATATACATAAAGAAGTTACACAACCATGTGTGCCATTCAATTGAGTATCAGAAACTGAATTTATATGTTTACGTTAGTTCAACTCAGGTCAATAACCAGAACACATTCCCATACCCTGGACTCCCCTCAATGTCCTCTGGAGTTATTATACGGCCCTCATTTCTGAAGATAACCACTCTAGTGGCAGCTTACATCACTGTGGAACAAAATACTTCAGTGTTTGAATAATCCGCAATGGGTTGATCTATAATACTGTGTATGGGTACTTAGCTATTTCTGCTTGGGAAAATCAGGAACAATGTTTCTGTAAACACTTCCATGCAGATTTTTAATGCACCCATGCATTTCAGGCTTGTATATGATTAAGAATCAAATTGATAGGTCATAGGATATATTTATATTCAACTGAATAAATAATGCCAAGTGTTTAAAAGACTCATTAATTTAAGAACTGCAGATAGCATGTGAGAATTCCAGTTACTTCATAACAAATGTTACTTGCCAATAGTTGGTATTGTTATTCTTTTAATTTTAGTTGTACTTATAGGTGAGTGACAGACTCTCATTGAGGTATTAATTAGCATTTTCCTAATTACTTTCCTAAGTTTTAAATTTTAAGATTTAAATTTTTTATTAAAATCCTAATTTATAAGCTTTATCATATAAATTGTTAACATTTGTAGGGAATTTTAAAAGATATTTAATGTCTATTCTTTATTTTTTAAAAAAAAACTAAAAGTACATTTTTCTCCTTTGTATTTGTATATTCATTTCTAATACAATTGCATTATAGTCAGAAAATATCATAGGTGATAAAAATGTTTATTATTTGTAGACATTTGGTGTAAAATAGTTTACGACCTTTTGGTTATTATAGTTCCTAGATGCTTCTGTGCAGAGACAGTAAATTTTTAAGTTTGTTTACTACATATAAAATTAGTTCATTAATTTTGTTCCCATCTTCTCTATTCTTGCATATTTTTGTTAGTTTGATTTATCAAACACTGATGAATGTGTTTCAATATCTTACCAAGTTACTGGATTTGTGACTTTCATCAATGATTGTCTACCGTGTAGTCAAGGATCTCAGAGGAAGTTGGTGACTAGATTGTTCTTGTGCCTTGCATGTGAGCACAATAGGTCCACCAAAAGGCCTGGAGTCAGTGGAGCTGAGTCCTGGCCCTACTACTGAGTATTACAAAAGAGGGAGGGCCTGCACTTCTCTGCTGAGGTATCCTGGATGGAGGAAGTACCATGGGTGGAAACAACAAGGTGATGATATTTTTTTAAAAAAGCAGAAAAAATAACCTTTCCAGTGTGTGCCTGATACTAACAGGCACTTGCTGAGGTGATCATAGTATTGTCGTTCCTAGGAGTCTTCAATAAAAGTTTTAGACAACTACTCACCATGAATGAAAAATAGTCAGGGTTTATAAATCTACCTTGATATGGGCCACCTGAAATTGTCACCCAACGGCAGCTACTGTGCATCCCCTTGGTCTTCATTGAGAGTGGAGCTTTGTAATGATAGCCTTGAGGCCCATTCCCTACTCCTAGGTGCTGCATGCAGGTGGAGATCTGGCTGAGTGTGGTCCAGCTCCCCTTTTCAGCCTCAGTACAAACAGCTAAAAGAGAAAGGTCCAAGGTCAGTACGGAACTAAATGCTGAGGGCCCCATGCTACACCACAATAGAACTCTGGAGACAAAGTCCAGGCAGACACTATTGCAATAAATTTTGCAATGAATTATTTGTTTTTTTCAACAATTTTTTTTAATTCTTTCCACTGGCAAGACACCAGGGAGGAATGTGATGCCCAAAGATAATATAAACAATTCCGAGTGCTCAGTTCCAAGCCTCAAGAAATTGTTCATACAGAACGAACAGCAGCAGGGCTTTCTCTGATGAACAGAAACAGAGTAGTATCTTCGTTGTTCTAAAAAAGGGTTAATAAAACACATGAATAATTTTCAGCGCCTCAGATTACATTGCAAACAGCATTATATGGCACACAGTTATTGAATGAATGGGAAAAAATCCAAACTTCTAGTCCATCCAGTGCTGCTGCTCTTAGAAGAGGACAGTAAACAGTGACAATTGAGAAACTTGATGGAACAAAATGAGACTTTGAAAACATTCTGTCTTTGTTTATTATTCTTGGAACAGTCTTTAGTAAGAGAGAGCCAAGTGGTATCAGATCTGGTGTCTGGTGCCTGCCATCCGACGTTAATTGAATGGTTGTTTCTTGTCTCTGTTTGGTTTGTCTGCAGGTCATCTCATTACTTCTCATTCATTCTTTTCAAGCTATGGTTTTGGTCATGGCACCTTTCTCCGGCAAATCAATAGATGACCATCATCTATAGAAAATCTTTTTTTTAAAATTAATTTTAAACCGGGCGTGGTGGTGCACACCTGTAATCCCAGCACTCAGGAGGCTGAGGGAGGAGGATCGCTGTGAGTTCAAGACCAGCCTAGGCTACATAGTGAGTTCCACGTCAACTACATAGTGAGACCCTGTCTCAAAAACAAACAAAAATTAATTTTATTGGTACATTTAGGGTATACATTATAATGGCATTCATAATTGGAAATTTGCACCTTTACATACTCCATCTTGGTTCTTATGTTTTCCCCATTCCCCTGCCCTCCTTTCAACTCCTCCACCCTTCCTTATCTACAAAGACTTTGTTTCCATTTTTTTATTTTTCTCATATTAATTCCATTCCCTTTTTTCTTTTCCCCTACCCCTCCTAATTCCCCTTTGAAGCTATTCTTCATATTTCACATTATCTATTATACCTTTTAGTCCTATTTACACTTTCAGTGAGAAACTGTTTGCTATTTACACTTGATTTTGCATTTATTTACTTTGGTATTTACTTCACTTGAGTATCGGCTCACTGTGTATCCATTTAGCTGTAAATGTCTCTAGTTTCTCATTCTTTGTAGCACTCTATTTTATAAAAGAATCACATTTTCTTTATCAAGTGTCCTGTTGATAGGCAATTGGGTTGCTTCCAAGTTTTAGCTATCATGAGTTGTGTTGCTATAAACATGGGTGCACATATATCACTGTGGTGTGATTCTTTTAATTTTGGGGGAAAGATACCCAGCAGCAGAATAGCTGGGTCAAATGGGACCTCCAATCCTAGTTCTTTGAAGTGTCTCCATATTGATTTCCACAGTGGTTACAGCAGTCTACACTCCCACCAGCAGTGGAGCAGGGTTCCTCTTTCCCCACAGCCCTGACAGCATTTGTTATTGGTTGATTTCATGATAGCAGCAATTCTTTCTGGGGTGAAGCTGAAGTTCAGTGTTGTTTACATTTGTGTCTCTCAAATGACCGGTTATGTTGAACATTTTTTCATATGTTTATTTGTTATTTCTACTTCTTTGTCTGAAATATCTGTTCATTTCAGATGCCCATTTTTTAATTAGGTCTTTAAATTTGGGAGGTCTGAGTTCTTTTTTAAATTCTTTGTATATTCTAGACAGTAGACCTTTGTCTGAGGTACAGCTGGTGAAAATTTTTTCCCATATTGTGGGCTGTCTCTTCACACTGTTGGTCACTTCTCTTGCTGTGTGGAAGCTTTTTAATAAGAAGACATCCCACTTATTGATTATTTGTGCTAGCTCATGGGCATCTGAGGTTTTTTTCATAAAATCTTTACTTACATCAATGTCTTCAAGAGTTCTACCTAACCCTTCTTCCAGCCAGTTTAGTGGTTCTATTTTAATATTTATATCTTCAATCCATTTCAATTTTAGTTTCATGCACGGTGAGAGATGTAAGTCTAATTTTAATGCTTGGCAAGTTGAAACCCAGTTTTTGCAGCACTATGTATTAAAGAGGCTATCTTTCCTCCAGTGAGGGTGTTTGGCTCCTTTGTTGAAGATGATGTGACTGAATGTGTCTGGAGTTGTTTCTGCATCTTCTAATGTGATTCCCCTGGTCATCAGGTCTGTTTCTTTGCCTGTACCATGTTGTTTTTATCACAGTAGCTCTATAGAACAGTTTCAAGCCAGGGATTCTGATACCCCCTACCTTATTTTTATTGCGTAGAATTGTTTCTTCTATTCATCCCAATGAATTTTTGGATTTTTTCTCAAGGTCCGTAAAATATGCTGCTGGAATTTCAATTGGGATTGCGTTGGATCTACATAGCAACTTTGGAAATATGGCCATTTTCACTATGTTGATTATTCCTACCTAGGAGCAAGGGAGGTTTTTCCATTTTCCGATCTTCTCTTTGATCTCTTTTTTGAGAGTACTGTAGTTTTCAGAGTAAAGGGCCTTTGATTTCTTCTGATAGGTTGATTCTTAGGTATTTCACTTTTTTGGATTCTATTATGAAAGGAATTGATTGCCTCATCTCTCTCTCTCAGTGAGTCTGTTTTTTGTGTACAGAAAAGCTATTGATTTTTGTGTATTAAACTTGCATCCACCTACTTTACTGAATTTGGTTTTTAAGTCTAGAAGAACCTTTGATGGAGTTCTTGGGGTCTTCTATATGGAGTATCATGTCATCTGTAAATAATGACAATTTAACTTCTTCATTTCCTATCTTATTTCTTTTATTTTTTTTCTCTTGTCTAATTGCTGTGACTAATGTTCCCAAAACTATTTTGAACAGGAGTGGTGATAGTGGACATCCTTGTCTTGTTCATGATTTTAGTGTGAAGGATTTCAGTTTTTGACCATTTAGTATGTTATTGGCTGTTGGTTTTTCATAGATTTTTTTTTATCAGATAGAGGTAGAGACCATCTATTCCAATTTTTTGAGGGTTTTTTAAAATTATAAATGTGTGTTGGATTTTGTCAAATGCTTTTTCTGCATCTATTGGGATGATCATGTTTTTTGTCCTTGGCTCTATTAATATAGCGTGTTACATTTATTGATTTGCATATGTTGAACCATCCCTGCATTCCTGGGATGAATTCCACTTGGTCAGGGTGTATGATTTTCTTGATGCATTTTATTTGCTAGTATCTTGTTAAAGATTTTTGCATGTATGTTCATTAGTGAGATTGGCCTACAATTCTCTTTTTCAGTTGGGTTTTTCTCTGCATGGGAATCAAGGTGATGCTTGCTTCCAGGGATGAATTTAGGAGTATAGCTTCCCTTTCAATTTTATTGAACCCAAGTAGGGGCAGTAGTTCCTCTCTAAATGTCCTGTAGATTTCCACAGTAAAGCCATGAGGACCCAGGCTTAGATAGTCACTTTTGACCATGACCTCTGTTTACTCCTGTCCATAGCCACATGTTACATGTCCTATACCCGACAGTGCTGGAAATACAATGCTGGAAATTGACTTTTTGCACTACTTCTTCCACAGTCACCTGGAAATCCTCTTCCCTGTCTTCATCCATCACCATAACCTATACAGAATATTTTATCACACAGCACTTCATATCAGATCCCTAAATAATCAACAGGCTCATGGAATGAAGTTTGATCTAAGTTCAAGTCAACAAATATTTAAGGAGTCCATAGGCCTCCATTAAACTGTACTATTAGACTTGGAGGTATAAGAGACAATCTAGATGGAGAGACAGAAGGCAGAACATGATGGAGAAGCACCATCCTGAGCCATCCCCTTAGGGAATGCAGTGGTGGGTAACATGATGGCTCAGCAGAAGTGTGCCTTGCTCAGCCTGCGTGAAAGCATTGGTGGAAGAAAGTATCAGGATTTGGTGTCATATCTGAAGTTACTCATAGAAGAGAAAGTGAGGAAGGATATTGTCATGGGCAAGAAGAGCATGAACAAAGACTGGAAACTTCTATGTCATCTCTTTAACTTCTTCTTATTGCAAGACTGAATCTTTCTTCTCAGCTGTAAAGTGACATTTTTTGGCCAATGCTTTTACACTATTATAATATTGCCTGTAGTCAGTCTTGTATTTTAGCTACTTGGCTATATTTGTTATTTGTTAAGTACCCAGTAAGTCTGAGGAATCAAATCCTGCAAAAATTTATCTCATCTGATCTACCCCTGAACCTGATAGGACACACACTATTGTCATAAGCACATGTAGATGAGGAAACCAACCTTCCAAAGAGTATAACTAAACTAAAAGTATAAACAGCTGCAGGCAGGGATTTCAATTTAGTGGGTTTTAATTGGGACTTGTTTGTTCATTTCATCAAATCACCAAGATGAATGAGAATTACATTTGGAGGAGCTCTATAGCCAAGCCTGTCAGATTCATATGTCTGGCCTTTGGGTTGAATAACTCTTTACTTAATGTTGTATCTTATGAAGTCTTTGATGACAGGGTATGCCATGTTAAAAATGTTAAAAAAAAAACTTTTATTTGGCTGATTGCTGGGACTAAAGTGAGGATTCCCAGCTTATTAAAAGAAGGAAGCTTTATTTCTCAAGGTTGAAAAATTTTGCTTTCACTGTTTATGGGTTCTTACCTTAAATAACAAAGTTAAAGGGTTTTATGACCCCATGTTTCCTCCAAAATGAGTCTCAATGTTATTGTTGGTAACGTTCTAGAAACATTTCTAGTTCATTTGTCCTGTTAAATTAGTGATGCTTCTAAAAGACGCATCTGGCCAATGTCACCGCATAACTACAATGTCTGTGATTTCCCATCACAAAAGGCAAAGGGCCACTGAGTTGAGCCTGAAATCCAAGATCTTCTGGAATTTTATCCCATGCCCCTCTCCAAATTATTGGCTCAACATCTCCACCCTTGCACCTTGAGTGTGAGATGCTTGCTTCTCAAATTCATGAAGCTGTCTCATGCCTCTTCATCTGCTTTTCCTTCTGCCTGGCATTTCCTCCTCAGTTTCAACCCACAAATGCCCATTCCTCCTTTAAAACCTAACTAGAGAGTCTCTCCCTCTGTGCTGAAATGCCTGGTGCTCCTCAGTAAGTGATCATTTTCACTTTGATTCCATGTGTCTAATGTAGTGCATTCTGTTTATAACCACACACTCCCCTTTTGACTGTAAACTCTCCAAGAGTGGAAATGGGATTGCCCTCACCTCCATGATGTGAGTGTCTAATAAAATGCTCTGCAATAAAAAGCTTCAATTGCTTTTTGTCGAATAAATGAGTGAAGGAATAAAAAAGGTTGAATGAATGAAGGTATTTGTTTTTCTTTCCCATCTCAAGTGAATCCATCAGGAATCTGTTGGCTAAACCACTGTAACATTCCCAGAACCCAATTACTTGTTTCTGTTGTCATGCTTAAATAACTTCCTGAGAGTCTCTGCACTTTGATGCTTGATAGTCATTAAAGTCTGTGTGCACCCAGCACGGAAGGTACATTTATTCTTTAAATGTAGAATCAGATAAAAGCTGTCCTCTGGTTTCCATTTCATGTAGGACAAAGTTCAAGTCCCTGAAGTGGCTTATAAGCTTTACACAAATGACTGCCTCCCCTGTCAGCCTACTGTCCAGCTCTCTTACTTTTTAATCTCATCCCTTACCCCACACCCTTGTCCACTCCACTCCAGCCATGCTGGCCTCTGCTGTTCCCCCAGACACACCAGGCAAGCTTCCATCAGAGGGCCATTATACTGGCAGTTCTGTGTGCCTGAGGTGCACATCACTCCATCATCACTGCTGACTCCTCAGCCTCTGTGAAGTCTCTCCTAAATGGAACCTTCTCAATAGGCTCAACCTCAACCACCATGTTCGATATTGTTCTCCCAGTTGCTATTTGCCTTGATTCTCATCTTCTAACATATAACATATTATTCATGACTCTCATTGTTTACAGTCTAACATGTAGTGTATTATTCATGGCTATCATTGTTTATGGTCTGACTCCCTGCTAGAATGCAAATTTACAAGGAGTTGGTTGAGTATGATATATTCTAATTACATGGATGGTGCCCAGAACATGATAAACGCTCAGTAAATAAGATTTGGGTGGATAAATGAATGTGTGATTACTCTGATATATTCCCTCCTTAGATGCAATGAATGTATCAGCCTTCAATAAAGAAGCCTACTCCCAAATATACACTGGCCATTTAGTAGGTGCTTTGTAAATGCTTGTTGAACAAATGGGTGTGTTTCAAAGGATCACACTTGAGAGGGAAAATATATGTCAGCTAATAATCAGTGGTATTTATTTCAAACCCATTGGTGTTCAACTTAACAAAAGCTTTCTTGGACTTGCAACACTAAAATAGGATGTCACTGAGGTCTCTGTGGTTTTAGTGGCTATGATATTTATCATCATTCTCAAAACAGGAGAGAGAGAGTCATGCCATGGATGCCTTAATTAATCCAATCCTGGCAGGAGTGATGCGCTGACCAAAAAATAAAATTATATTTAAAAATAAAATAAAATAAAATAAATCAGGAAATCCCGTAGACCAGCTAAGACCAGTTTTCCCAAAACAAACCTGCAGTTGTTCCTAAGTACACCAGACACTCTAATTTGAGCAGAACTTGGGCTCATTTCAGTGGACTCCGCGTGCTTTTAGCTAACATCAAATGATGAATAAACCCAAAACTTTCCCACGAGAACCTTCCATTAAATTCGCATTCTGCCAAGCTGCAGAAAAGAAAAGTCTGTGCTTTGCAAATACAGAAAATAACCTTAGCTGTATTCCATTTTTGCAGACTCATGGATACATTTTCCAATCAAGGATGGTCTGTGTGATCTGATTTTTTATCAAAATATAATGTTTAACAGGTGGGCTATTTGGAACTCAATCTTTGCCAGGTGGCATGAGACCATGGCATATGATCATAGTACCTTTATATAAAGGATTTCAAGTCACTCTGCTTGTCCTGTCATTCAGATCAGCCTTCACAGAAACTCATTTCCTAACTACACCCACTGCTGTGATGGCTTGAGCCAAATTGCTTGGCTGAACAAACCTGTTGCACTGGAGTTACTTGGAATTGTGGCTTGACTGACAAGCTTTACAGAATAGGATCTGATAGCTGAGGAAACAGTTCCACCAGGATTCTTATGCTTGCCAATTTTTAAAGCACTAGTCTTATGTCATGACTGTACATACACAAGACCTGCTAAGTGGATTAATCCTAGAAAGTAGGATTAAAAATTATTCATCATTCTATCTGTGCTGCACAGTAGTTTGTAGCACAAGTCTAGTACTTATAAACCTTTAGGAATGGATAAATTAATTACAAGTTTCTTGTAGACTCACTAAGGAAAAATCACTGTTTAAAGTGGGTATGATTCTCTTCACGATAATATAATAATAAATTATAATAATAGTATTTCCCCCTTTACATTAGATTTTTTTTTTGTACCAGGGATCAAACTCAGGTCCTTGCTCTTGGGAGGCAGGTGGCAGAACTACTGAGCTAAATCCCTGGCCCTACATTGGTTTTCAAGAGACTCAGAGATGTCCTTAACTATGGTAATTATCCATTCACCTAAATTGTTAATGTAATTGTTTAACCTTTCCTTTCCTGGTTTTTAATTTTCTATTTCTGCTTTCATTACTTGCTGATTTTCCAGAACTAGCGTCTTTTAGTTTCAAAACTATTTTTGAATATACATTGGGTATTCAATACAATAATGAAAATGAATAGACTCAATGTACTATATTTCTTTAATTTTCTATTAGAAAAAGTGCAGTAAAATAGTTGCTTTCAGGACTAAATAGATACCTTAAACATTTATTTGATATGACAAATTAGAAAGGAATAATTCTTTCATTTTGACAAGCATTTCCCCATAAATTCTGTATTCAAGGCTCTGTGTTTAGTGGTGAGTTATGAAATGATAAAGAAGAGTCTAGATTGGGACACAGACACTCCCATTGGCAGCACAAAATAATGTGGTGATGATTCCATTTGTATGAAATATCCACAGTCAGCAACTCCAAAGAGACAGAAAACAGATGAGTGGCTGCCAGCAAGTAGTGGGGAACAGGGAGTGATTGATTGAGGAGTATGGAGTAGCCTTTTGGGGTGATGAAAATCTCCTGGAAGTAGACCTTGGTCATAGTTGCACAATACTGTCAATATATTAAGTGTCGCCAATGACAATTTTTGTTATGCATATTTTACACAACGTTTTTAAAAATCCACTCAGTGTGATGAGGACAAATGATTCATTCATTACTTCAACAAATATTTACTAAGTGCTGACTATGTGCCAATTTTTGTACTAGGTACTGGGGAGAAAAGACAGAGCACAGCCAGGCATGACACTTCTCTCTGGGACTATTGTCCAGTAAAGTTTAACCACAGATAAATGTTATGGGAGAAAGAAATTGTTTAATTGAGAAACTTGGCCTAACGACCAATGTAACAGAAATGGCCATACTTCCAAAACTGTTATATGGATTTAATGCAATCTCAATCAAAATACCAATAACGTTCCTCAGAGAACTAGAGAAAACAATACTAAAATATACAGGGAAACAGAAGAGACCCAGAATAGCAAAAACAATTCTAGGCAACAAGGACAAAGCACAATCCTGATTTGAAGTTATACTATATAGTTACCATGATAAAAATAACTGGCTAAAGAAAAAAAAAAAACAGACTTGATCAAAGGAGAAGAGTAGAAGATGCAGAAACAACTCTAAATACACCCAGCCACCTTATCCTTGACAAAGGGGCCAAATGCAATGAATGGTGCTGGGAAAACTGGCTTTTCATATGCTGAAGATTAAACCTAGAACCATATCTCTCACCACGCACTAAACTAAAATCAAAATGGGTCAAAGATCTAAGTAATAAAAACAGAAACACTTAATCTCTTAGAAGACAAAATAGGTAAAACTCTTGAGGACATTGGTGTAGACAAAGACTTTATGAACAAAACTCTAATTGCACAGGAAATATCACAAAGAATCAACAACTGACATCACATAAAATTAAAAAACTTTTGCACAGCAAAAGAAACCACCAACAGAGTGAAGAGAAAACCCACAAAATGGGAAAAAAATTACTAGCTACTCCTCAGACAAAACAGTAATATATAAAAAAACTAAAAACATCAGACCACCCAAATTTTAAGACCCAATCCAAAAATGGACATCTTCTGAAATGAATAAACATTGTACAGATGAGAAAGTCCAACGAGCAAATAAATATATGAAAAAAATGTTCAACATCCTTGGTCATTTGATGCAAATTAAAACAGCACTGACATTTCATTTCATGCCAGAAAGAATGGCTATCAAGAAGAAATCAACCAAAAGCAAATGCTGGCAAGGTTTTTGGGGAAAAGGAACCTTTCTTTACTGTTGGTAGGAGCATTCATTGGTACAACCAATATGGAAATCAGTATAGAAATTCCTCAAAAAACTAAAACTAGAGGTTCTATTTGACCAGCTACTCCCATTCTAGGTATTTTCCTGAAAGAGTCAAAAGCATCATACCAGTGATAATGCATATCCATGTTTATAGCAACACAATTTATAACAGATACATCTTGGAAACAGCCCCATATGCCTATCAACAGATGAATGGACAAAGAAAATGTGGTATTTATATACAATGGAATACTACTCTGCCATAAAGAGGGATAAACTTGAGATTTTTTTTCTTTTTAGGTAAATGGGTGCCTCTGAAGACCATAATTCTAAGGGAAATAGATCAGACACACACATTTAAATACTGCATTGTTTCTCTTAAGTGAGAAAACCAAAGGGTAAATCAGGAGCAAAACAGAGGATAGATATTGGGAAGTGGGAAGAACATGTTCAAATGGGAAGGGAAACAAGAGGGAGAAGGGAAGGAAGGAAAAGGGATTTTAAAAACAGAGCATGGAAGGGGAAATGGAAACAATGCTTCTGTAAATGGGAAGGGGAAGAGGAGATGAAAGAAGGGAAGGGGGATGAGGGGAAAAGAGAAGAATTAAAGTGTATTGTGATGAATGTGATCATTGCAAATACGTACAGTAAAGACAACATTTTTAAAATTAAGAAAAAACAAAATGCAGCATACATGAAGGCTTTGGGCAGTGTCAGGGAAGATTCTCCAGAGGAAGGAACAGAGATCTGGGTTTTGATGGAGGAGGAGAAGCTGGCAGAGAACCTGAGGCGGAGCAACAAGAGAGACGTGGAGCTGTTGGGGAGCAGGGACCGTGTGTGCTCAGAGGAACAGTAAGGAAAGAGGAACAATCTGCCATAGGCTGGAGGAGGAGGCAGGGGACAGGCTGGGGAAGGCGCGGGACTCGGTGGTGAGGCAGACCGCCCACCAGGACGACGTCCACCGGGGAGATCACTGCTTTGGGCAAGCCGGATGGGGAGAATATAGAGGACCCCAATTCTGTAAAGCATACTCCGGGGGCAGAGGGTGCAGAACTGCGTTATGAACTGGGGGGAGGGGTACAGGAAGTGTTCCACGGGGAGTCACACTGACTCAATCGGGGAAACTTTAACAAGGTCTTTCTCGGTGATATGGGTGATATGCGTGAAAGAGCTTTTCTTGGCCCTTGACACTTGTAATTGGTCACCAGAATTGTCTGCATTGTAATGACTGCAGCACCTCTTTCTAATTCATTAAAGCCTATGCCAGCAGTCTAGGAAAGGGCTCCTGCAGTAGTTCTGTTATCCTTAACCAATACTTTTTTGTTCTGTTTCGACTGTAAGAGTGAAACAATAATAAAAAGGTCAAGAAAGCTATCAGTTATCAAGAAAGCTACCCTTTATTAAGTTTGTACCCTGTATCAAGTATTATTAAGCATTTAGTGTGTGTGTGTGTGTGTGTGTGTGTGTGTGTGTGGTACTGAGGGTTGATCCCAGGCCTGTGACGCTGAACTACCTCCTCTACCTTTTTATTTTGAGACAGGGTTTTGCTCAGTTCCTCAAACTGGACTCAAACTTATGATCTGCCTGTCCCGGCCTCCCAGGGCCTGAGATTACATGTTTTGGCCCCCATGAAGATCTTTCCCCTGATTCTAAAGAGAAAAGTAGGCCTCAGAGTAAATTACTACATTATTTCTAAAATACTAAGTAATAAGTAGGATTCAACATCAGGCCTATTGTCTCCTAGCAAGTTTCACACTCATCCAGCTGCACTGACCCCTTTCCAGCTGTGATCATGTGTGTGTCTCTCTCGGGATTGTTACCAGGCAAATGTGTGCTGGCTAAGTCAGTATTTTCTCAATACTTTCCTTTCACTGGGCTCATCTTTTCAATCCCATAAATCACCAGCATGAATAGGAAATCGGTGCAACTGTAAAGACAGCCATAAAAATGACAATGAAACAAAGCTCTGCCTCTCAATTCTAGTTACTTGTTTTCTTCTGGGGATCTGAATTTTATGTTGTTCTCACTATTCAGAAAAGGGGAGATTATAGAGCGAGGGGTATGGCTCTGTGGTAGAGTATTTGTCTCTCATATGTAAGGCTCCGCTTTTGATATACTAGCATGGTAAAAAAGGAATTAGAAATGTCAGAGGGGTGTTAAAGACCCGAACTATACTGGGAGATGATTTGAGATAATTATTTGAGAGAACATAAAATAGTTTTCTTTCGCTGTGCAATTCGTTGTTATTTGCTACTACGAACCACCTTAGACCACTTTGTTTCTTCTTGCCATCAAATGTCCCCCGCCCGGTCAGGGTTATGCTACTTCTATTAACTGAGATTGCTATACCTCGAAATCTCTCTGCATGTGGACTCTATTAGCATTTGTTCTCAAGATCTTGACACCAAGGAGTGCCTAGCAATTCAAGTTGCTTCTTCTAAAGGAGCAAGGGAACAAGGCCAAATGTGGGCTCTCCTGTTCTCAGGAGGCCATTGGGGCAGGAGAAAGGATGAGGGGACTTAAGCCTCAGCTCTCACAGCATTTAATAGCATTTACCCGAAGAAGGAATAGTTGCAAAGCTGATTCTAAAATGGATGCTTTCATCGTGCAGGAGGACACCACGCGGCTGTCCCTATGGCTGACATGATAAAGTTCAGAGATTGCAGGGGAGTCAAGGTTTTGAGTCCGAGTTGGGTTCATGAAGACAGGTCCAAGGGACAAGAAGGGCAGGCAGCCAGGTCCAGCTGCAGAGGGAAGAAACAAGCCAACCACACTTGGCTTTCTATGAAGTGAGGAGAGGCAACAAGTGCATTCTGGAGGGAGGAAAGTTAAGCAAAGTTAAAACACAGCATTGGGGTCTCTTCCACAAAAATGAGCAGAGCTGTGTTTTTTGGAGTCAGAGATTCCTAAGGTAAGAAAACTAAAGCTCATGTTACATGGTCCCCAAGAGATTAATATGCAAAGCAAGGACATTAGTGCCAGACTGGCTAATTCCTCCTTTCTCTCTAAGATGAACAAGGGGCCTGAGAAGTATCTAAACCTTTGATGACATATATTAACCCATCTGAATGATTTACTGTTACCATATCTGGGCCGACTTTGAGTGCAAATGAAGGGGGAAAAAAATGAAGAAAAACAAGCTTACCCATAAAAAGAATTTGTAGAACCTCATGTCCCAACAAGTGGGTATGTTAGCCTTGTTTTTTATGGCTTAGTAAATGTCTTTCATAAAAATTGCTGAAAACACACTCCCTGGATCTCTTTATTAGACTGAAAAAAAAGATCATTGATCAGAAGGAAGAGTTGATCAGGAAAGAGGGTTAGAAGGGAAAAAAAAGGAAGGAAACCAGGTCTCAGGTTGAATAGAAATACTGACTGTCCTGTTGAGTTTCATAATGCAGTAAAATAAGTATGTCTCAGTTACTTTTCTCAGTGCTGTGACAAATTACCTGATATCCAAAGTTAAAGGAGAAAAGATTTATTTGGCTTACAGTTTGTACAGGTTCAGTCCATAATTGGATGGCTCCAAGGAAAGGCAGCACGTGGCACAGAGGCAACTGTTCCTGGTGGCGGAAGACAGAAAAAGCAACAAGAAATCAAAACAGGATCTTTCCGCTTTTTTATCCTATTCAGACTGCTTAGCTCGTGTAGCACTCATGCCTTTAATCGTAGTGTCCTCAGGCCTAACCCCACTGTGAATGAGTCACACACTAGATTCAGCCACCTCTGAAAAAAGCATGAGGCTTTGGGGGAGCATCTAAACACAAGTCATGACAAAGTGTTTGTAGATATCTCCTGGAAATGAGTCTAGAGAAATTAAGCAACTTGTCTGACAGATACCAAGTTAAAAGGTGCAGACGTTAAGACTTAAAGCCTGCCTGAATTTTTATATGTCTTTCCTAAATTGCTTCAGTCTTCCTCTAATCACTGCACCCGTTCTGCATCCCCATCCCTTCCCCACCCTGTAAGCAGGGTGATTTTGTCAAAAGGTAAATCAGTTTTCATCACTGCCCTGCTTGTACCCCTGCCGCTCCTTCCTGTTGGTATTAAAATAATCTCTTTGCAGTACTCCATGGTAGACTCCATGCCCGCCTCTTCCTCTTCCATCTTCTCTTGCCCTGCTCTCCTCTTTGTTCCCTGGGCTCCCGCGCTGAGCTTCCTGCACAACCTGACATCACGCCGACTGTCCTAGCCTCTTTGGTCTTCCTGCTTGCTGCGCCATCTCTCTAGGTATGTGCTCCCCTCCCTGTCTTCTCCGTGTCTCACTTACTTTAATTCCAAGAGTCCTTTCCCTGAACAGTTTGTAGCCGTAGCTCCCAAGTCCTAGAAATTCTGCTAACATTTCCTTCCCCCTCTCTTTTCTGTCTACCACTTGTCCATATACGTAGATGCATATTTCTTTTGAGTTGTGTGTACGCTGCAAGCTCCATGCAGGTAGGAATACGCCCACTCATTCCGCCTGCTACTCTGCACTTTCTGTGTGGCACAGTGTCTTAGTATTAAACATGCACTACTAGAATCACTTCTCTGAACTTGCCTGTAAGATGGTCACACCCATTTGTATCTTATCAAACTTTGCAAATTAGATGAGTTTAATGTACGAGATTCCTCCACAGCTTCAGTCACTCTCATATATGAGTTACTCTACGGAGACAAATAAAAGCATTCTGTCACACCTTTGAAAATAAGCTACCATGGCGGCATGGTGGCACATACCTGCAATCCCAGCACTCAGGAGGCTGAGGCAGGAGAATCACTGTGAGTTCAAGATCAACTTGGGCTACATAGTGAGTTCCAGTTCAGTCTCAACAACATAGTGAGACACTGTCTGAAACAAAACGAAACAAAACAAAAAGCTGCCATGGTTTGATTAAGTATTGCTTTTTGATATTGCTTTAAGGTCAGATATAATAAGACCTAGGGGTGGATGTTCTAGGAAAGCAGCCTACTTATTCCTATAAACTAAGAACTATTAAAGTCTTAAGTACCTTCCAACAACAGACTACACTGATGCCAGAGTAGTAAGTTCTCCAGCACTGGAGGATGTTGCTTATGCATCAGATAAAGAGACTGCAATAAACAACTCTCATGCTTCTTGAAAACTCAGGGATTCTCTAATCTTAGGGAGCAACAACAAAGACGAAAGCACCCCTAGATTTGCCCATGCAGCATAAGAAGGAAAGATCTTAGCAGCAGTTCCGCAAGGCACATCTGCATAGAACAGCAATGAGGGAAATACTTTACGTTACAATCTGCCAAACTAAAACTGAATGGGACACTGTTGTTAGTTAGCAGATCATCAAGGTATTAGTTCTAAGAAAGCATCACAAAGATAATGTATCCCTTTCTCAGAGTTACAAAGATAAAGAAAAGTGTGAAAAATCTAGACATCTCAGAACAGGGAGCCAACGAGCAGGGACACAGCTAATATTTAGGTAAAATTCCATATTGTCCCTAGAATAGCTCCCATAGACAGCATGTTGAAAGTGCAAGGGGGGGGGGCTTAAAAGTGCTCTAGAGTAAACCTTAAGCAAGATGAGGCAAAAGAGAAAATATTTTTGACTTTCCAGAAAGCCATGTAAACATAGAGAAATAGCAACTACAACAGGGCCCCTTCCTTATGTCTACGGAATGAAATCACACATCAGAGTGGTTCAGTCAATTCAGAGGCGCATCTTAAGAGTATGTTCTGGAAACCTAAATCCAAAGGAGTGTGGAAATTTGTTTTTAATAGTAATGTCACTAGAAGAGCAGCCACCGATCGCTCACACAGGGATGTTAGTTGAGCACTAGGATTTTAGATCCTCCTCGTCTGCCCCACAGTCCTGAGATGTAGAATCAGTCTCAGAAGAACAGAAAACTTTCTGCCAAAGTCTGTAAAAGTAAATGGGGGTCATTACAGGAGAGACAACTGCGAGACTGTTTCATTTCTCAAGGACTTACGAAGCATTTTTCTAAGCACAGCCCTGGGAGACTGTGGTTTTTGTTGTTATTGTTATTGGTGCCCAGGACCCACCCACTGCTGCTTCAGGACTCCTGTACTCTGCATTCCCTTCAGAGAACAGTCTCTCCCACATTCCTAGCCCCAGAAGTTGAACTCACCCTCAGCCTTAGCTCCTGGCTACCCTAGTCTGCAAAGCTCAAGCCTGAACGCATTATGATTAATTCTGGGAAAGGCCTGAAACTAAACTCTGGCCAGGAAAGTGGAAAGAGGTTTCCTGAAGACCCTTGAGCAAGAAACACCCTTGATGACCTGAAAGAGAGAGGAAGAGTCCTCATTTTGCCTTCTGAAAGGACTGAGAAGTGCAGCCCCTGGAGCTGCTGACAAATGGTTTGTCAACACAAGAAATACTATTTTCAGATGACGATGACACAGCATAAAGAAGGTGCTTTAGACCTAATCGTATCTCCTCCTGCTACAAACACACACACGAAGGACTCCACCTACTAATCGTCAGAACCCGTGAAGGTTACCTTATGTTATGGCTTATATCTAGATGTTCCTTCAAAGCCTCATGTACACATAGATGGGGCTTTTCAGAGCTGGCTGAATCTAGGGCACATGATACTGGGATTAAGGTTATGTGATACTAAATTAGTCCACTGATTGGAATGAATATAGTCCTTAGTGACACCACCTATGAGGCTGGTAGCCTGGGTGAAATAAAAGAGAAAGGCAAGCTGCTGCTTTGCTGCTTTCTGCCTGCCATGAACTGTTTATCCTCTCCAGTGCCCCTCTGCCATGCCACCTTGCCTTGGAGCTAGTTGACTAAGCACTGAAGCTCACTAATCTGTAAGATGAAATAAATCTTTCCTCTTTTAACTTGTGGTTGTTGGGTATTTTGCCTCAGCAACAAGAAAGGTGACTAAGACACCTCATATGACCAAAGACTCTGGAGATGTGATTAAGACTTTGAGGGCCAGGAATTTGGCTCAGTGTTTCCACCACCTGCCTCAGAGAGGTTTCCTGAGTCCCAAGTTCAATCCCCAGTACCTCCCCCTCAAAAAAAGACTTTGAGAAAGCTGTATTATCTTGGCTTATTGGGGTAGGTTCAGTGTGATCTTATATGTCCTTATAAAGAGGGAGGAATGGGTGTCCCAGAAAAAAAAGGTGAATGACAATGGAAGCTGAAACTATGCTGCTTGCTTTGAAGAATGCAGACGCTAGAAGCTAGAGAGAAGAAGGAAGTAGGCACCTTGCTAGGGTCTCCAGCAGGAACACAGGTATGCCCAGACCCCAATGTTAGGACTCCTGATCTTCAAAACTATGAAATAATAAACTCTCGTTACGTTAGCCACTAAATTTGTGGTAATTGGTTACAGCAGCTGCCCTAGTCACACTCTTGTTTCTAGGACAAAACTGCCTGACACCCATACCCATAAAGGAGGGAGATCTATTTAGGCTTATGTTTCCATAGTCTCGTTCCCTGCACGGTTGCCCAGCTCCAAGGTGGGAGACATAGTACTAGCTAGGACAGAGGAATAACTGCTCACTGCATGACAGGAAGCAGAAAAAGAAGGCAGGAGCTGGGGAGGGAAATAAGCCCTTTCAGGCCATGTCCCCAGTGTCCTGCGTCTTCCCACCAGACCCCACCTACTCAGACCAAGTCAGCTATAAGGCCCCACCATCCAGTCACCTTCCAAAAGCTCACAATATATAAATTATAAGAGCCACTACAGGAGACTAACACAGCAAGGAAGAAAGATGGCTCAAAGCAGGTTCACTGATTCTACCATAATATTATTGATGCAACATATCAATCTCTAGTGATAACCGCACTATCATTTGAGTTTTGGGTTATGGAAACTTCTATCACTGGACGTGAAGATTCTCTTACTAGAACCTAGTTATCCTAACTGATAGTGGGACTAAATAAATACAGCATAACTGAACACTGCTCAGCTTAATGAGGTAAGATGCTGCCCTTTATTGGAAAGGTTGGCAGTGTGGACTTACTGCCACTGGGACAGTGCTTTCCTTCAATATGGATGTTGACTGCGTGTCTCTGGGCATCATTAGCCTGTCTTCTGGGAGTGAAACTACAATGCTGGTGAGATCTGTATGGACATGGGGCTTGGAGCATCAATCCTGACCCTGCACTTGGAGGACCAAATGCCAACCTGCACTGCTTCAAGGCAGCCTCCTGCGGTGAATAATATGGTCATTAAAGTGCCACACCGAGGGAGGACTGTGTCCAGAAGTAACCTGGTGAAGTGAATGGAAATGTCTCCTAAGACACTGGTTAGTGATGAGGATCACAATGTTTCCCTCAAGAAGAAGAATTCCCACTGTAGAGATCTGAAAGGGAGTCAATAAGGAGAGGAGTAGAGACTTATAAATGGCAGCTCAAAATAAGGAACTGAGGGTATCTAGCCTCCTGTGAAGGCTTTCATCTTTTCCTCCTTTGTATCTTGGATTATGATAGGCAACTATCATAAATTTTTCCTTCAATAGTGTAATTACCCGGGTAATGCTCATCCTTTGGTGAGCCCTTAGGGGTGGTATGGTGGGGAGCAGAGATATGGGGTGCAGAAGGAATGGCTTGATGCTTCAGGAGCTATAGAGACCCCACTTCAACAGGAACAGGGCTAGAGTAGGGGTGGGCAGTCAGTGACAGCCCTGAGAGGCACCCTGAGGCCTGTTCACAAGGTAAATCATTCTTTTCCAAGGTACTCTGGAGAAAGTGATCTTGAACATGAACAGGGTGGAAGATTGTCATTATATATACTGTATCCAAAAGTCCAAGTTATCAAACACCATCTAGCTTCCTGAATGCTTTCTGGAGCAGGAGGAAGAGCAGCATCACTGCAGCTAAGGTAGGTGAGACAGGGAGGTGTGGAGTGGGCATAACATCCAGACTATGTTCTCCATGTGGCTCATGAGCTCAGAGGAGGCCAGACTGCGTGCCTCATCACACAGGTCCCAGAAGGGGGAAAAAGCCAGCCTGAAAACCAGTGGGCAAAGAGTTGTGATGGTATGGTAGGTCGAAGAGAGCCTCAAAAGGGGTCTAGATCCTGACCTTGGCTTCAAAGCATGCTGATTCTCAGACTCCACTGTCAGCCTGTTATGTAATCTATTAAATGAGACACATGGCTGTCAGAAACTGAGGATGTCATATAAAGAATGTGACATCCTAACTAGCTAGTGCTCAGTAATTAGTATCTATTGTTTCATTATCATTAGCATCTCATGCTTCTAGCCTAATTCCTAGAGTGGAGTAAATTCCTAATCCATAATAATCGCACATCATGAGAACTGCTTCAAGATCTTCATCTGTATTATTAAAGGTAATCATTGTAATCTGTGAAGTTGCTGATATTTTTTTTCCATTACCCAAATAGGAATATTGAGGACAGAGAGATTAAGTACTTGTCCAAGGTCACACAGTTCGTGAATGGCAGGGCCAGCATTAGAACTGAACCCAAGCCATCAAGCCTCAGGTCCAATCTCCCAACCATGATGTTCTTTCATGGGAAGTAACCAGTGTGACTTCTCACTGGCCTCCCCTACCTCTGTGATAGACACCGAGCAGATATGAAAAGGGTGTAAGGGAAGTCTTAGCCTCGCAGCACATGAGGGATGCATACCTCAGCCTCATGAGGCCACTAGAAGAAATATAAAACCATATGGACCCCAATAGAGCATCACACCTTCTATTCTTTTATTTATTTTTTAAACTGGGCTTATTGGTACATTTTAGGTATACAGTACTGTTACATTTATTATTGGGATATTGTACCTTTACATGACAGGTCTTGGTTCTCATTGTTTCCCCCTTGTCCCTGCCCTCCCTTTACCACCACCCCCCATTTACAAACACTTTATTTCCCTTCTTTCATTTTCTCATATTTTTTCTTTTCCCTTATTACCTTTCCCCTACCCTTCCCACTTTCCCTACACCTTTAGCCCTTTTCTTCCTATTTCACATTGTCAATTATCTCATTAGGATCTTATGTCCTATTATAGTTTTTCACACCAGAGAAACTATTCAGTAACATCACACCTTTTAAACAAAATGCAGCCAGAGCCAGAGACTTCAGAGTGAATGGTAAAATCTGAGAAGTCTTGGAAAAGGAAATATGCCAGAAGCCGGCTACCGTAGTTAACAGCAAAATCTCTGACTCATTTGCTCCCTGTCTTCCCAGCAGTGTCCAGAGCCCTAAAAGGAAAAGAAGGAGAAAACCCTTTCAGCAGTTTAAAACCCCATGGACTTCATAAACTCTGGACCTTATCAGGCGTTCTCATTTCACAGTGAGGATCTCAAGTCCCAGTTGAGGATTGTGAGCAGCTGAGGCTCAGGAGATTGACCATATCAGGTGTCCAGAGAGCTGGAAGCAGCTCATGCTGGCTGTGGTGAAAGGTGTGTTTTTGAGAAGTGGAGACAGAGGGGGCTGGAGAATCGATGTGTAAAATGCTTGCACACAGCACACCAATAGGCGATCCCTACTGGATAATTATTATTTGTAATAGTCATGTTAGAACATGGAGGATTGCCTTTGAGGTGAAGAGATTATTCCACAATCTAGGCCAGTGACGGCGAACCTTTCAGAGCTTTCAATGATGAAAACTGTCTGCTGTGGCACTCCTGCCACAGGTCCACCACCACTGATCTAGGTAGTCTTGACTAGAGTCTGGATGAGGTCAGTGGATGTGGTGGTACAGAAGAGGAGACACACAAATATCTCAGAGACAAAATAGATGGGAGGTCTTGTAAGCCACAAACTTGAGATCTGATAAAACACGGCCCACTTTCTAGGCTGTGGCTATATGGGAGGGGAAGGAGGCAGAGGCCAGGACTGGGGAGAGGAGACCAGCCTGGATCTGCTTGTCGATTCAGTCCTCTTCGTGGCAGAGTTTGGACTCCACTGAGCACAGACGCCCTTTCCTCTCTCCAGCTGAGCACATCTGGTTTTTGAGATGAAAAGATCTCAAGTGTCAGGTTTAAGCGCCTTGACTGACCAGCTAAAGAGGAGAAAGGATGAGAAGCAAATCAGGTCAGCACGGGGACCTCCCCAGGGGAGGAAAGTGATCTTCCCAATAATAAACATGGAGCTATGGCCAGTGAAACCACGATGGTCCTCGTTTCTCTGGCTGGAACTTTATACGTACAAACACTGGAAAGTTGGCCAGAAGTTATAACCGTGTGGTTCATACGATCCCACTTCATTTTAGATTCTTTTCTAATGTTATCCCAGCGAGAAACGTACTAGGAAACATCTGAGCCAGATAACCGTCCTGGATGTTTTGGCTGAGAGTTCCAGTGGTATTTGGACAACTTTAATGAAACGCCCTTTGTAGAGGTACAAAAGAAGAGGTGGCCGTGATCAAAATGGGGACACCACGGGCGTCAGCCTCACCACCTCTACACTGCTTGGTGACATTTGCACTTTGGTAACCTCGAAAATCTTGGAATTTTCTCCATTATCCCAAGTTGCTTTCAGAAAAGCGGTAAAAATTAATTCACAATAAGATGTGAAGTGTTGTTGAAAGTTAGTGGCTCCACCTTTGGTGCCTGCAGGAGAAGGGTTGAGGAAACAGTGATGCCGAGGGCTATGAGGTGATGGATCTCAGAAGCCGCCCTTAACTGTAGTACGGAAGTGACACAAGTTTCTCCATCTGAAATACACTTGAACCCTCTGCCAGGCCCTGACTTATTCTTCAAAGCCCAAGTCTGTCACACATGCTTTGCAAAGCTTTCGCTGTCAACCCTAGCCTGCAGCAGCAGTGTCCCTGACAGCAAACTTCTCTCCGATTGACTGTTCATCACTTTACACATGCGCAGAGCAGCAGACCCATTAACTATAGCCCCTTAGGAGGTGTGAAGTTGAGCCCCTTCAGACAAGGTACTCTGAGTTCCAGTCCCAGTTCACCGGTTATTACCTGAGCGCCCTTAGGCAATCTCGCGCGGTACTGTAGTTTTCAAACTTGTACACTATACATATGAATTCTCACAGAGTAACCATGAAAATTAAGAGGAATCACACAGGGAAGCCACCGAGACTCAGTGAGAATTTAACAAGAGCCCCTCCCCCATGGGGTGAACTCAGACCCTGTATGCTAAACTCTACCCCCACCCTATTCCTCTCCCTTTTTGAATCTTGTGAAATCCCTAAGTTTTCCAAGCTGGGCTCAAATTTACAATCCTCCTTCTCAGTTTCCCTGTGTGCTGAGATTACAGGCACCCACCACTGCATTCAGTTCTATGTTCTTTTTAATTTTTATTTTCAAACTCCTAAAATAATGGAAAGAGAATATATCCTAGTGCAGTTATTTCCTAAGCTCTAGGCATTTATACTCAACTTTTGCTTTTTTTCTCTCTCTCTCTTCTTTTCTTTTCAGTGAAGGAACAGATGTGCTACTTTGCTCTAGGCATTTATACTCAACTTTTGCTTTTTTTCTCTCTCTCTCTTCTTTTCTTTTCAGTGAAGGAACAGAGATGTGCTACTTGTACCATTAACAGTTTAACATTTTCTTTAAAACTACTTAGTCATAAAAATTTAAAATTTATTTAAAAACAAAATTCACATGACAACTATAAATAGAAAAAATCACGCTCTGTTGCTCTAAATAGGAGGTAAAGATAAAGGCAATCAGATAAAGCAATATTATTAAAGTTTAAATAGTCTCTAAGTACTACATTTGCTCCCTTACTACTGAAAAAGGAGGATTGCAGAGTATTAAAAAGGTTTTGTAGATATGTTCTTATGAAACTGGCAATGTTTCCTTGATGTAACTAGGAGGAAAGTGGAAAGAGAAAAGTTTGGAATCTAGGCGAAAAATAAGATGATTCTTATTTAACCGTTGCATTGGGAAAGTAATTCAAAATCTTAGTGACTTGGTTTCCTCATATACACAGTGAAATATTAATAGTCCAGGCAAGACATTTGCATTAATGCAAAAAAGTATGGAAAGCACTTAGCTAAGAGCCTTGAATTCATAACAGCAAAGCAAAATGATACTGACAGGGGAAATTGCCCTGTCAAAGTACAGATAAATAAAATAAAGGACAGGTTGTTTGTGTGCCCAGCCACCTAATTTTCTGGGACAAAGATGTTCTGTGATTCTCATCCCAGACATCTGGACAACCTGTCAGCACATAACTGGGTGGTTTTGCAACACCCCAGAATTATATAATACTGGATCGTAATCAGGACTATTGGACTTTCTTCCTTTCGTCCTTATTATTGCATTGATTTCATTGTTGAACCATTCAAAGTTTTAAAAAATAACGTCTTTTAAAAGATTGAGGAAATACAGCCAAGCAGAGGAAAAAATAAAATAATCTACCATCCCACTGTCCAGACATAAAAATTGTAGATATTTTCAAGTATATTCTTTCAGACTTTTCTATTCAGAATATAGTTGTGTAATTGTTTTTCACTTAGAAAGTTACTCTACACTGATTTGCTATCAACTTTGTTAAATCAACAAATATAACATACTCACATAAACATTTGATCAATAAAAATGATTCTATAGCACAATTTTCATGGCTGTGATGGTACATCTTATGAATGTAGCAGAGTTTACTTATTCAATTCTCTGCTATTACCTAAGTTTCTCTCCCCTGGATCTGTATCTGCTACTTAAAATAATGCAATTAGCTTCCATTTAAATTAGTTACTATATGCAAGCCATTTCTTTTAGGTAGGTTATAGAAGAGAGAAAAATGTATAGTCAAAAAGTACATACAGTATAAGTCCCTGTTAGACTTTGACATTTTAGTGTTAGAAAACTTAATAACAATTTATAGTAAAAATATAGACACATACTTTTTTAGTGCCCATGCCCAAGCTAGGCAGCATCACATAAAGATAATTTTGTCAATTTAAGTGAAAACATTGTCATAGTTGACATATTTCTACATAATTGTTTATGGTGTCCACTTTTTCTGGTATGACTTCTGTGTTCTTATTTTTCTCTTTGGGTATTGATCTAATTCTTACTGAATTAAAAGAATTCTTTATACGTTAGAGTTAATGATTTATATGTCATATACATTGCCAGTAACTTATTGACTTCTTATTTTTATACATGCTATATGTGATATTCCGAATATTAAAAATATCACATAGTTGTATCTATTAGTGATTTCTTTTACAACAATATATTTGGAATCAAGCTGACAACATTTTACTTTACAAATAATTATATACATTTTGCACATATTTTTCCAGTGCTTCCAGAAGTGTTGCTCTACAAATAACACACAAATATAATTTTGTTGTAAATATTTATGATAATAATCACTGACACAACTTTGTTCACTTGATTATAATTCTCAGGGTCATGGCTTAAATCTGATGAAATCCAATTTATATGGCAAGCCTAATCTACCCCACAAATCACAGAAGTATCCATCCACCTGAGTCTCTCACATCTTCACTTAGGTGTTTTACAAGTATTTTAAATTTAACAAGCCCAAGCCCTGGGATGGGGATTTAGCTGAGCAGCGTAGGGCCTGCCTGACAAGTGCAAGGTCCTGAGATTGATCCCTGGTACCAAAAACAAACAAACAAGCAAAGAAAACTGAGCCCTGGTATTCCTCTCAAAGCTTACCCCTCTACTATGGTATTAATGTATCCCCCAGAGTTCATGGGTTAGAAATATTCCCAGATGCCTGTGGAGGGGAGCCCTTTGGGAAACAAGTAGGGTTGGATGCAGTCAGAGGCCTGGGTCCCCAGGACAGGGCTCCTGGCTTTGTAAGAAGGGAGCCCTGACCTGCATGCTCATCCTTCTCAACAGGGACGCCCTCTGCTGTGAGACGGCTTGGCAAGAAGACCTGGCCAGACACCAGCACCCAGCTCCGGAGCTGTGAGTTAAATAAAGTTCTGTTTTTCATCAATACCTAGTCTTTGGTATTCAGTTAGAGCAACAGAAAGTAAGATGCCCTCTCACACCCTCTCATCTCAATGAATGCGAGTCCACCTTTCTGACTGCTCACAAAGGTGTTTTCACAACCTTCCTGATGCACCTTCCTGTAGGTTCCTCATTCAGATTGTCATCAAATCCTAACAGCAATGGCCTCAGAACAGACAGCCACCTTAGGCCACCTACTCTTCCACCTCCCAATCTTCTATTCAAGCCACCTCCAGTCTGTTTTTCCTTTGTGTGGTTCTCTACGAAGCAACCACAGTGACGTTATTTGGAAGGTATCGGGTCATATATACCTGTAACTTAAACTTTCCAACAGCTTGTTATCTTGTTCAGAGGGAACAGTGCAGTCTTCAGATAGTCCTTGTCCTCATTCCCTTCATCCCTCCCTCCAAGGAATGCCCACGTGTATGCCCTACTCAGGCCTCTGTGTTCTTCTTTTGCTCTCTCTACTAAAATGCCCCACATGTACATGTTCTTTCCTTCATCTCCTTCAAATCTTTTCTCAAATGTCGCCTTCTGTATCAGTCCACTTTGCATTGCTATAGCTACGTATCTGAGGCTGGCTAATGTATAAACAAAAGAGATTTATTTCCCTCACGGCTATAGAGGCTGCAAGTCTAGGACTGCATGCTTGGTTTGTTCAGCCTCCCTGAAAACTTACATGGTGACCACGTTGTGAGGCAGGAAGCTAAAGAGAGGGACTTGTGCTCAGGGTTGCTCCATACAGCCAACCAGGGTCTTGGGAGTCCTGCTCATTGTCTTTGGAAGGCCATGGCCCCATGGACCACGCTGATTCCTGGAAGGCACTTTCCACTGAGGGGCAGGTCTGTAACCCCTGAGCCCTCCGCACCACAGCACCTTCTGAGTGAAGCCCACCCTCCTCACCCTCTTTCTCAGCTTCATTTTCCTCTGAAGCATTTGTTACCATTTAACAAGTGGTAACAAATACTTTACTTATTAATATTTTCATAGTCAGAATACCTACTCTATGAAGGCAGCATGATGCCTGCTATTGTTCCTCACTGCTGGATTCCAAACACTGAGAATAGTACCTGGAGCTTGGCAGAAACCCAACCAATATTTGCTGAATCCATGAACTAACTTACTATAAGGCCTTTGGCAGTGCTGGAGATTGAACCCAGTCTACCAGTGGGCTATACACCCAGGCTGATAACTCCTCCCTTTCATTATCACTGTCAAACTCAATCCATTCCCCAACACCCAGAGGTAACTAACAGTAAATAAATAAGTTGAAGAACATTACATACAAAAAAATCCTTAATGAAAAAAAAGTAAGTGCCAAAATAAAATTACGGAAGAACACACACCAAACTAAAATGCCGTTATTCCATGTGGAGCTTATTATTCTGCAAAGTGTGAGGGGAGAACAGATTTTTTTTCCCCAAGTGACTATCCAGTTGTGCTATTATTATAAAAAATTCACTGATCCCCCACTGGTCTCTTATGCCACTTTTAACATATATTACATCTGTCTCTACTCAGGTTTCTGGACTGTCTATCTGAAATGCATGATTTTAAAATTATAGGTTTACAGCTAACTTGCCTATCTCTTAGCATTAGCCAGTTTTATATACTCTTTCAAAATGTCCTTGGCTATTTTCCTGAGTTTATTCTCTCAGATAGCTCTTGAAATTAAATTTGTTTGGTTAAAGAATTAAAATTTATGAGATTTCAATACCCTTACAGATTCATTTATGGAGAACTGACACAGCTGTATGACTGTCTTTCTGTCTTTGACTGTAGTGTTTCTTCCTAGTAATTCTTGTTTTTCATGGTGCAGAGTATAGTCATTGAACCGTCTTTACATTTAGTACCTTTCATATGAACTTAATTTTTAACTCAGCTGTTATTGATCTATAAAATAATAGTTCATTGTTGTGTATTTATTTTTATATGAACCAATGTATGGAGTACTATTGTTACAGCTTGCTTTTGTTGTCATCCCTGTTTGTTTCTTTGACTTTTCAGATAGACTCTCATCATATCAAAATAATAATTTTGTCATTCTTTTGATTAGCTTATATTCCCCAGAGCTCAGAAACTGAAGTGGTGGTTTTTATAATTGACACACTGTAATTTGCTAGGGAGTAAAATCTTATGTACTAGCTCTCGCACTCTGGAAGCAAAGCAGAGAAAGCAATCAAAGAAACTATTAATAAGTGATCAGCTGTCTAGTCCCACAGAACTGAGTGAGAACCATACGTCATACTCCTATCATTTATCTACATAAAGAAAAGAGAAGAATCTACTTCTCGCCACCTGACACTTATCAAAACCTCACCTCAAAAGGTGCTGACTTTGCTTCACTTCTGGGTCTGTACATGTGGGCACTGAGTGTTGTCTCAGCAGTTTCCATGCCATAAGAATAGAAGAGAGATCCTAGGAGGAAAGACACATGGTGTAGGTGTGAAGTGAGGTATCTCCAGACTACATCAGCAATAAGTCAGTCAGAGAGTGCACAGGACAATGCTTGGTGGCATAAGAGACAGGTGAGGCAAGGAGGGATCTGAAACAGTGTATGAAGAGATGCTTGATGAAGTCTGCTCTTTGACATAGGATCTGCTAGTGTCTTCCATCATACCTGGCCTCCACAGTACAATGTGCTTCGAGACACAATGCCTTCACTTCGTCCCTGAAAGAGAAAGGAATCACAAGTCCAGTCTTTCATACAGTCCCTCAGTGGGATTTCCTGACATGATGTAAGCAAGGTTTTATAATATGATTAAAGACATAAGTACTAATCTGTGCTATACACCTTCAATGAATATCTCTTACTTCTTGCACAGAAAGTCCTCTGATTTTTCTCTTCAGGTGCTTGCAGAACCACTCTAAGCCTTTCTGATGTGATTTACATGTGTGCATTTTATATGTGCACCATATGTGCATTTATATTGAAAGTGAGTTTCTTTCAGGCAAGCACAGAATTGGGTCTCGCTTTTTAAATTCAATGCACAGAATAGTGCTTGCTGGACTAAGAGACAGATGAAAAGGTGTATTTCAACTTTTTAATTAGAATATGTAAATCATTTAATTTTAATGTAATTATAAACAAAATGAGCATACATGGTCATCCCTCTTTGTGTTCTTTTTTCCTTTCTATTCCTCAATCTTTTCTATCCTGTGTTCTGCCTCCTTTTGTAATGGGTGATATTTAGTACTTTATAGTTTTCCACTATTGGCTCAATAGCTATATCCCTTTGACTTATATCTTTTAGTGATTGCTTTAGGATTTATAATTTGTTTTTAAACTTACTATAGTCTGCACTCAAATTATACTACTTCAGGTACTATGCAAGAACTTTACAATCAGACACTTCAATATCCTCCACTTACACTTTGGCCTAATATCATCATACATTTTACTGCTAGCAATGTTCAAATTTCACAATTCAGTGTAAAATATATTTTATAAAGTGGCTTAAAGAGAATAACAATGAGAAAATATTTATTCTGTAGTTATCATCTCTGGAAGTCATTCCTTTGTGAAGATCTGAATATCCATCTGGTAACATTTTCCTTCTGCCCAAGGAATTTTATTTAAAATATCTTTCCTTAACATTTCATGCAGATATGCTAGAAATAAATTTCATTCTGCTTCATTGGTCTAAACTTTTAGACAGTATCTTTCCCTTTGAATGATATTTCCTTGTTCTGACTTGAGGCTCTGCTCACATTTTTTTCTTTCATGTATTTCATGTAGAGTGATTTCAATAATTAGATATTTGCAAAAGCTAAGCTAGATTGAGAACTTGATTGGCTTCAGATTCACCCAAGGGATTAGTACACTGCACTTCTGGGTGTGTCTGGGGGGTCTTGGAGGCATAACCTTGGGTACTATAGACCTTGGGCCTTTCTTCTCTGCCTCCTCTGGTTCTGTTTCCCTGTTCTGCTCCCCAACTTCCATGAACTGAGCAACTACACTCTTTCACCATGCTGTTTTTGCCTTGATTCCAGTGGCCCATGACCTGAACCAACTGAAACCATGAGGCAAACTAAACTTCTCCTTGTCTGATATTGTGTCTAGCAATGCGACAGTCGACCAATACAGAAAACTGGTACTGAGAGTGGGGTCTGTACAGGGACATGTTATTTGCCTTTGGAACTGGTTTGTAAAAGGAGTTTGGAAAGTTTTGGAGACGTGGACTAGAGAAGCTCTAGAGTGTTGTTAGCAGATCCTGATGGATAATTCTAGATGGAGCTCAGAAGACTAGAATGCTGATGGGAATATAGGCTCATGAGGTTTCGGATGGGAACGAGGACTCTGTTGAGAATTGGATGAGAAACAACGCTTGCTACATTCCAGCAAAGAACTTGTATACATTTTGCCCTTATCTTGAGACTTTGGGGAAGGTCAAATTTAAATGCAGTGGATTCATAGCTGAGAGTGCTGTGAGGAGATTGGGCCTGGTTAGAGGAAGCCAGTAACTGGGGCGTGACCTGAAAGGGTACATCACATTTTCTGGCTCCTCTTTTCTTTCTCTGCTTCTTGGCTCCCACAATATGAGTGGCTTTTCCTCCAGTATGACTATGTTTCTGCCTTAGATCTGACTAAGAACTGAAATTTATGAATGCAGGAGCCAAAATAAAACTCTTCTCCTTTAAGTTGTGGATGTCAGGTATTGTGTCTCAGTGATGAAGAAAGTGATTAAGACAGGTTGTTGTTATGAATATATCTGACTAATGTTAAGACATATTTGGAAGCAATTCACAGGAAGAATTTCTAGAGGTTTGGCAATAGCTAGAGAAGTCCTACAGTGCAGTAAGTCAAGCTTGATGGGGAATACTGATCAGAGCCCAGAAGGCGAAAATGATCATAGAAATGAACACAGTAAATGCTAGGCTCAGGAGATTTCAATTGGGAGCAAGGCCTCCATTAGAGGTTGAACTGAAGACCATGTGGGGTATCTGCTAGCAGAAAATTTGCCTATGTTTTACTCATGTCCTGAAATTTTACTGGAGATTCAAATTAAGGGTGGGGATTGAAATTAATGTAGTGGAAGATATTTCCACATAGCCCATGTTCAGGCTGTAGTATGGGTATTGCTGGCTTTTTTAAAAAAATCTGGATTTATATTGACAGTTTAGAGCAAAAAGCAGAGAAGAAAATTTTGAAAAACTTAAATTGTGTCCCCAAAGGAACCACATTTAAAGTTGGACTGAAAGGAGTGTAATTCCTGAAGAAATTAGCACCATTACAAAGAAATCAAGTACATTGATTAGGGACAAGAAAAAAGATACCTTGAGGGCATCTCAGAAACTAGCAAGACCCCATTCATTGCAAGTTTAAAGGTGCAAAGCTGTAAACCTTTTATTTGAGAAATGATCCCTGGTCCTCCTGTTCAAAAGAGTCATCTAGGGAATTGGTTCCCCGGTATTCATTTCATATGTTCAACCATTCAGGTACTCAAAGCTGTTGTGCCCATGGTCCAACGGGGCCTGGCTACTTCTCCTGTTGACCTTGTGGGGGATTAATATTTCTCCTATTTATGTCATATATTATCCTGCTTCTCTGAATACTTGTTAATTTTAGATTGGATGTCAGACATTGTGATTTTTTAGGTGCTGAGTTCTGTTATATTTGTGGTGTTGCATTTTGTATGCAATTACATGTAACTGACTGAATGCAGTCAGTCTTTCTTTCAAAAGATGTTAAACATGTCTAGAGAAGCTCAGTGTCTAGAGTTCTCTGAGCTGCACTTCTGTGAAGTGCTCTCCTGAGAACTTGGTCTGATGCCTTGCTTTGTTACACAACAATAGAGTGCTGTAAGAAGATCCTAATGGATAATTCCAGATGGAGCTCAGAAGAATTTTCTTCTCCTCTGGGTGGTTGACATATAAACTACTTCAGTCCTCTGAGGGTTCTGGAAATTTGTTGCTGTTGTTGTTATTGTTGTTTGTGTGATTCTTTCCAGTGGTTCTTCTCTGAATATGGGCCATTCCTCTCCAGGTACGCACAGCTTAGACTCATGAGTACTCATCCAAACATGGTCTCTGTCTCTGTCATCTCTCTCTCTCTCCCTACCTCCATTTGTCTTTCCATTCCGATACTTTATCTTTCAACTTCTTGTCAGCTTTACTCCCCAAGCTCTGATCTATTTGAATTTTCCCCACTTGCTCTACAATGCTAGGCAGTAAGCAGGCCTATCATAAAATTCACCACTTTGTTTGTTTCCTTCTTCCTTTTTCACACATCCTCTTGTCCGATGTCTAAACACATTTTTTTTCCAAAATTTCAAGTGACTTAAGAAAGAAGTTCCATATGTTCTGGAAAAGAAAACCATATGCACATAAATTATACTCAGAAAAGTTTGCTTTTAAATTATTTTGCTCTCTTTTGTTTTGTTTGCAATGCCAGGAATTGAACCCAGGGTCTTAAACATACTAGGCAAATACTCTACCACTAAGCTAAAACCCCAGCCCAAAAGTTTGTTTAAAAAATTAGATGTGTTTTATAATAATCAGATTCAGGATATTTGATGAATCAAATACTTCTTTAAAATTCTTGCTTCTTTCAAGTATGTGTTAGATTTTGAGTTTAACTCCAGAAGATAGTTATTTAAAAAAATTGTAAGTAGATAATTATAATACATATATTTTTAATTTACTGATTGTGAAGAGGACAGTGAGATGAATCTGAGGAACTTAGTTTGGAATTCATGGTTAAAGCTCTTTTGAATCCTAGGTGAAGAAGTTTAGAAGTCAGTTGGATCTATGCCTTCTGGCACTCAGGAAAGTTCTGAGCTGCACAGAGATTTGAGAGTTACCAATGCAGAACTGGTGCTGGTAGCCATTGAGATACAGTAAATATGCAGAGTTCACAAGAAGAAAAATCAAAGGCTAAAAGAAGGTGCAGGATAGAATCCCAGAAAGAAAGGCAGAGAAAAATAACTTGCAAAGGAGTATAATATGGAAATGTGGTGCTAGACCTAAATTTTGTCAATTTTCTCAAACAATCTAGCCTTTAGATGAATAAAGAATATGGTAAACTCATGTGTTATTAGTAACAATGCTGCATGGTAGGCGATTTTATAAGCATTTGTTGCCATTTTTCTCTCTCTTCCCACTTGTACTCTTCCCTCAAATTGGGAGAAAGGATAGATGTTCAGGCCCAGGAGATTTAGGCAAGGATGCTTGCATGAGTGGGGTGCTGCCTGAGATCACAACCCAATGCCCTTCTGATTCTAATTGAGAAATTGATAAAACACAGCTTTTGTAATAAAATGAGAGTAAAAACCAATCAGAGAACTTTATGAGATGCTCTGCCACACACATTGTTCAGGTTAAAATAGCAGCACAGTATTTTTTCCAAGACTGGAGTAAAGAAATTCTTGGAAAATATTGTAAACTGGGTTGGGGCTCCTCAGTTATATAACTCACAGTTCTATTTCTTGTCCCTCCATCTGAGGTTGAAAAATCACTGAGGTCGGAATTGCGTTGCTCTTTATGTGGCAAGACAGTTTAGTTGCTGAAACTGTGCTTCTATTCAAGGTCTTGGCAGCTGGTGGGTACATCCCTTCCCTGGATAATGAAGCTACAAAAAGGAATTGGATTGGTCTTTGGTTTGCTCACAACCCTTTCCAAGAGATGTCATTTTTATATGATGGTGTTAACCTCCACACAAGACTGAATTTGGTCTTCTTTAGAAAGCTATAATTGAAAGATTTAGGATTTTATATGCAGAGTGGTATTTTTATTTAAAATATTATTTAATGGCATCAGAAGGAGATAGTCATTTGGAAGATGAAAGAAGTGGTGAGTTAATGATTGTTGATATGCTTAGGTGTTTAATACATGTTTTCATTCCAAACCAGTAAAGTAAAACATATTTTTCTCCTTTTCTGCAAGAGAAAATGACTCCATGGAGTTAATGCTCAAGGCCATTGAGCTAGTGCATTGTGATTTGTCTAGTCTGTTTCATAAACCCTTCCCTGTTTGTATTTCATGCCACCTTCATGGTGCAGGAAGACAGTCTCTGCTGTGGTCAGAGAAGCCAGAGAGCTCACATTACTCTGGAAGATTTAGAAATAAAGAGAGTGAACAAAAGCTAATTTTTCACCACCACACTTAATAAGATACAATACATTGTTTTTAGTGCTGAAATACATAAGTACATGGAATGAAGTAATTTAGCTCACTACACAAACAAGAACCACGTACACAGGATTCTGTCTGAAAGCATTTTGGTTCGAATTTTAGATCTATGTCCTCTAATAAGAAACTTAACTGTCCTGAGCCCATTTCTTCATTGGAATAAATGGGGTGATAATGTCCAAGTCACAGCACTTGAGTAGAGATCTCAATATGCATCTGGCTTTAGCAATGTCCCAGGAGCCTCAAAAAGGCTCCCCTTGACAGTAATTTTTATCTGGAATCCCAAAGCAGTTCCTTCATGGAGCTCTTGACAAGAGTGCCGATCATAGCCCCTTCCTGTAGTTTGAAATCCTGGTACCAATTCAATAGGTCACTGCAAATAATGGTGGCAAATTGAAGGCCCATAAGACAGATGAAAATGGAAAGCAGCTAAAAAAGAGGGCCATAAACAGTAATGCTGGGTGAAGTTTGCTATCATTTCTGTTCCAAAAGGAAACTGACCTACAGCATCTCCCATATTTGCAGGAAACAATGGGCTGGGAGAATATGTGGGAATCAAGAACAGAGTAGAAAGGATGGAACAGTATTTTAAATGTCGAAATGAGCAGCAGCATTTTAAATACTCTCTCAAGTAAATATTAATATTTCCCATTCCATTCTTTACTGGGAGATAAACCATAGAGAGACAAAGGGGCAGAGACAACAGGAGCTATGGCTTTAATCCAATGATTTTCATTCTGACATTGCAGCAATTTGGAAGAGCCAGTCAAAGGCATTGAGAGAAGCCAATGATATATGAGCACTACTTTGGGAAAGCTGGCCAGGCCAGTGAAAGTAGGGTTGCACACTGAACAATCAGGAAGTTAATGCAAAAGCCCAGAGGGAATAGGATGTGAATTGGAGCTGGGATCCCAATAGCAGGGATTAAACTGAGAGGATCAGAATTGGAAAACATGGTGGAGAAAGCCTGCTCCCAAGATAAAAATTGGTTAGGGATAGAAAGCAGGGTGAAGGCTTTAAAATATTTAATTGGTGAGTACGAAGGTGGAGGAGACATTAACTAAGATAAGCTCTATCATAAAGGGTTAGTTTAGAAGGCTGGCTATAGTCTGGATCCAAATGTCCTCCAAAGGCCCATGTGCTAAAGTTTTGGTCCCAGCTTGCTGCTATTGGGAGGTGATAGAAACTTTAACAGGAAGAGGTGTTCAGGTCATTGTGGGCATCTCCTTAAAGGTGATGGCTAGACCCTTGTCTCTTTCTCCCACTCTCCTTTTGCTTTCCTGCCACAGAGTGAGCATTTTTGCTCTGCTCTGTGCTTCTCCCCTGATGTGCTACTGGAAGCAACAGAACCCAATGACCATGGACTTAAACCTCTGAAGCAAACAGCCAAAGTAAATCTTTTCTCTTTCTAAGTTGATTGCCTCAGGTGTTCCTTATGATGTTTCTAGCTGTGAAGAGCAGTAAGATAATAAAGAAGATGAGTTAGATTGTATTTTGCAAACAAGAACATATGGTTGGGCCAGAATAGGAAGATTTCCGGTCTGAACAACTGAATGTTGGGCTAGGTAATGCATGAAAACTTGTGTATGGCCTAAAGGAAAGGAGAGTTGCAGAAATATGGTGTTAGCTATATTTTCTGTGTACTACATACCAAATACTGCTCTATGAGCTATAATCTGACTCTCACTACAATCTATAAAGTACTTGCTATTATTAGTATCTCTATTTTACAGGAGAGGAATGTGAGACATTGAGGTGGTGAATAAATGTGCAAGGCCATGTTTCTAGTGAATTTGAGTCTGAGTTTCAAGCCAGGCAAATTCACTGTACAGCCTTTGCTCTTGTAATGAAGCTTTTTCCTGGATTACGTCTGTGTGCAATGGTGAAGCACACTAAATATAATGAAAGTGTGCCATACGTGACGACCGACCATGATGTCCTTAAGCTGCTATTCTTTCTATATTCCAAATAAAGATGTTGAGGTAAATGTCTTCTGGTGGGTTATATGGTTACTGCATGGTTGATGTGGCTCACAAGGCTGGCTCTGGCCTCTCCAAAGGCTGTTGATTTTAATAACCAGCCCTGTTTTTTAGTAAGGCCTGTTGGAGTGTATGGGTGTGATCTCACTAAGGAAAGCATTTGTTCAACAAACACTGAATGAATGTCTACCAGGCACTGAGCAACAACCACCACCAACAACAATAGGGTCATTCCACATGTTGAATGCTATGCCAAAAGAGGATTCAGTAGTTGGCATTTTATCCACTTCATTACACACTTATTGATCTCTAGTCTGTTTCAACCACGTGCTAAGACAAAGAAACAGAGACAAATAAGACAGAATCAATGAGAAGCTTCCCTCAGGGGGGAAAAAGTAGCATCACTGTAGAGATTTGTTTGCCTAGATTTAAACAAATATTTAGTCATTCCATATTATCTATCCTGCCAGTCATTTTATTACAGAAATTCACTTTTCTGTGGATTTTGTATCACGTACTCTTCCCCTAACGTACCTGAAGACTCGAGCATCAGGTAAATCTTAATTTAAATACATAGTGATGAACAAAGGTGATATACTGTAGAAATGGCTAAATAGAATGTGGATAAGAAAATGATACTTCAAAAGTGGTTTCATCTAATATGAGAATTGAGCTTTGGCCAGATTTCACACCTCAACACCTTGACTGCATTGTATTTCTAGAAGGTAGAGAATATTAAACATTGTTAATGATTGATTGCTACTCAGCTTTCAAGTGTTACATCAAACAGACATTTAAAAGGGAGATTTTATTCTTTTAAAGTACTCCAACAGAGCCATTTTTATTATTAAAAAAAACTAATGCCCTGGATTTACTACATTTAATCCAAATTTGATCCAAGAGTGAAATTCCTTTTTGGCAGAATCATCAATAATTTACTGCATCATGAGCTTTCCTTTCTAGGGCAAAAATATTGGCAAGAGGAGTTCTGGCTAGCACATTGTAAAATAAAGCTGGCAAATGGATTATATGGGAGTTTGCCAATTCTATACCCATCTGAAGATTCCCAAGTGAATCAATATGGCTTTCCTTTACAGCTGCCCTCTGAGAGCTGGTATGTACCTTTTAGCATCCAAAAAGACGTAGAATTCTGGGAATATACACCTGTGCTGGATATGAACAGTCATGTAGCTTAACCACGCTCCTAAATTGGGGGTTATTTTATTGGAAAACGCCCCTGATACAGTTCACTCAGTTTCAACTGAACGTGCTGTTGTAGAAAGTTACACTTTCATTATTTTTTAGCTCTGAATACTAAACAGCTGATAAATACCTCTGAGACGCTGAGATGCGTCAGCTCTCTGAGGTCACAATGAACTTAGCTGTCCCCTCTTTAGAATGCAAGCTTGCAGATGTTTGGGGAGTTCACTCTTCACCCTTTGCTGTCTCTTTTCAGGAAAATATAGCCAGCTCAACTGAGCTAGTTGTTCTGTCCTGGACTGTCTTTAATTTGTTAGACTCCTTTAAAATTGTGAGTCTCAAACTACTCTCTAGGTGCTCAATCAGTTCTCACATACTGCCAACCAGTTGATTGTCCTGTGGTGGTGAATACAATTAACCCCCTATGGTCACTCCAACTTGTTACTATCGGCTTCTTGAATGCACTCTTGAGGAATATTCTAATGGTAACAGTGGGCTTTCATGTATCTGGGCTCCTTTAGCACCTCTGGACTATTCAGTATTGATGGGAAAAGTCACTAGATTAGCTAGAGTGATGCCTTGGATAAATGACTGAGAGAATAACCAGCTCTCTGAGAGTTACATGGAGTTACTGAAAGCAAAAATCTAAGGAGCCTTCTCATTGTGTTTCCTGAAATTCCTTGAAGGATAAAGTAATGTTTCCTACCCAAAAACATTTTCACTCATCTACTTCCATGTGTTCTTTGCTATTTAAATATTGGCCAAGCTAAAATTATTCCGTCACATGGAAAAATTATATTTCAGCCTTAAAATGGTTTGTTCAAGTATTCTTCCTAAACCAATTGGCATCTCTGAAAGTGATAACAGGACAGTATAATAATAAAAGCTGTGATAAAAATAACTGGTATTTTATTTTTTTATATTTTAAACTATTTTAAAACTGTTTCTCTTGATCCCTATGAAATTCTTGGCATTATTATTCATTTTTAAGATGAAATGACAGCTGAAATTTTAAGCTGAATATGCACAAGAACACTTGATCATTATGTCCTGTTGAATCCAGGATTTTTTTTTTTTTTAACTACAAAGTCTGAACAGTTTCTGACACAAGATGAGCTTTGGACACATTTGTTCTTACTTATTGTCTTAGTCACTTTCCTTGTCACTGGGACAAAATGGCCAACGCCCACATCTTAAAGGAGGAAAGGTTTATTCTGGCTCACAGTTTTAGTCCATAGTCCATAGTCCTGGCTCCCAGGCAGGAAAAACATGGCAGAAGGATTGTGCGGCAAAAACCTGCTTACAGCATGGTGGCCAGGAAGTAGACAGAGAAGGGGAGGGCCTGAGAGGGAGATAGACCAGTCCAGAATAGGGGCTTCAGCAAGTCAGCTCTAACCCCCATAATCCAGTCACCTTCTACAAGCCCTGTAACACACGAGGCTTAGTGAAGATATTCCAGATATAAACCACAACACTTATCTTTTTAATGAGGCTGGCAGGCAGGTTTAGCTGTAATTCCCTTGTCTATCCATGGTACACTTCCTGCTAGACATTCCCTTTCCTATTACTAAGGCTCGCAGAGTCCTCCACCCCAGCTCTCTATTGTGCTCTTTCAGAACCACATCAGCAATGAAGTTCCCTTTCAGTTGTCCCTAATTCTTTCTCTGTCTCACACTGGTTCACTCAGCCATCTGCCTTCCACTTTCTTGTCACTGGCCCTAGAGCAGACAGTACCTCTGCTTCCTTTCTCTGGCTTGCAAGTGGAAGCTGTGTCTGAATGACTTTCAAATAGTCTGCCCCGCGCGGTGAGGGAAGAAGCATGACTAAGGCATCATAGAGATTCATAACCAATTACAGCTTGGGGCCATTCTCTGCTTAAGATCATTAGAAATAATTTGCTTTTATGAGACTCAGCCAGGTTGGATTATTTATCCATCTATGTTGGTGTTAAAACAGAGCTTCTTTCTTTACTTAGGTTCCTAATAACATTTCAATCATGCAACTTAACATCTAATGTATGTGGTATGTTTCCCAAAAAGTATTTGTGGGAATATATACCAATAAATAAAACTAAGAGACATAATGGAGAAAAGTTGGTTTGTGAAATCCATTTCATAGATCCTGAAAGCAGAAATGGTAAGTAGCCCATTTATATATAGTCATGATTAGAATGCTTTGTTATGTTTCTATCTCTCCAAATCAAATGTAACAGCATGTGTGAAACACAATTACATCATGCAAACTCATGTATAGGAACACATATAACTCAGGGCATTTTAAGGATTTTTTTTGTGGGGGGAGTGCTAGGGATTGAACCCAGGGCCTTGTGCATGCAAGGCAAGAGCTTCACCACTGAGCCACATCCCCAGCTCCATTTTAAGGATCTTTTAACAGAATTCAGGGCTTTCTAAAAATATTAAAAGGGCTTGCAATGTGAAAACCAACAGTATCTTGAGGCATCTCCCAGAATATCACAAGAACCGCACACACTGAAGAGCAGCTACTTCTGCCAGAGTCAAAAAACAAGGAATGTGGGAGCAGCTACTGAAATCCTGAAGCTGGAGAGTACACCTCAGAGCTTCAGTCCAAGGACCAGTGAGCCAGATGAAGATACCTCTACAGCTCTCACTATAACCACTCATGACCTCCAGATGTTTGGGGACTGGGGACTGGACACTGGGTCTGTGTGTAATGCTGTGACTATTTTGTCACTTCAACCTAGAGATTAATTGGTAGAATGCCACTTTGGGGGCAGGAAAAAAAGACCAAGTATCAAGAAGGAAACAACTATTATAGAGACCAAGTTTTCTGATCAAGGTGGGCTCCCCCTTTGCCCCTTTTTCAGCTCAAGATAGCTCCCTCTGTGCCCTTTGTCATATAGAATTTTTTGCAGCTCGTTAGCAGATCTCTGTAATTTCTGCAGCTCTGTAAAATTTTTTGCAGATCTCTGTAATTTCTAGCAGCTCTCTGTCCTAGGCTACCTCCACCCTGTGTTTCAGTACCTCTTCTTATGGCCCAGGGATGAATCTATCCTCTTCACAATAGTTGCTTAAGATAATCACATGTTTAGTTAATTATAGAGTTTGATTAATCAAGTGTTCTTTTAAAAAAAGGGATCTTGATTCTGGGAATATAGGTATTAGTAATTTTCAATAAGTATCCTCCCAATTCCAGTAAGTGCCCTCCCAATACCCTCCTATTCCAGTAAATACCCCAAATATCCAAGTGTAATCAAAAGGTAAAAATAACATCAATAAAAAGGAAAAGGCTCCCCAACCCTATATAATACTGCTTCAAAGATGGGTCTGGACTCATCTTTTTTGATGATCCTGATCCGCTCAGTAGGTGAAGTACGAGGGTCCAGGCTCGAGCTTGCAATAAACTCTTCATGTAATTGCATTGGACCTGACTCCTTGGTGGTCTTTGGGGACTTCTTGACTTGGGCACAACATTCAGAGGCTCGTCGGGGATCCCCAAACACCGAAGGACTTCCTCCAAAGGAGATTGGCTGGCAGAACGTGCACATGTGAGTGTCTTTTTCTTTTGTTTTATTGTTGTATTGTTGTTTTAATATCTAAAACCTGTGAGTCTTTTTAAGCCGACTGTGAGTTGTAGGCCAATGGGCCTATACAACCCCAACAGGTGGGGAAGAGTGGAAGATGTTCCTGCCCCAGGGGCGTTCTTGGATCAAACGTAGAGTTCACGGATCGAACTCCAAACTTCTTTCTTTCTGTCTTTATTAAGGTGAAGTAGATCGCTCCCACACCAGAGTTGTTATGCCACCACCTGTGTGTGATATTTGGTGTTTTTCGGTGTCCTTTGTGATTGTATGTGTTTTGTCTGTTGGTTTTGTGTAGATTGTGAATGGTTTTATGTGGACAAAGACGGACGTGATCAGTAATAATGGGACTGTTCCAAATTAAATTATTCCCCTTTTCTTAATGATTGGACACTTTAAAGAAGTAAAAGCATGAGCTCTTGGTTTGTCTGTAAAAGTAAAAAAAAAGGAAAGCATCAAATTATTGTTGTTTGGAAAATCCCCCTTTTTGGTTAAAACCTCTTTTGTCCTCACAGCTGCCGGAGCCAATTTTGGTTACCAAAGAGAAGGAAAATTCTAAAGATCCAGCTCCAAAAACACCCGGCTGGATTGCTTTTTCATTAATTTTAAATTGACTTTTTCCCTGAGCAGAAAGATGAATACAGAGTCAAATTCTCCAGCAGGAAAGAAAGAACTAACTGACAACCAGTATCGGATCCTAGACCCGAGTCATACCAGAAAAGCCAGCTGCACACCTCCTTGGAAGGGAAAAGGGACGCCCCTCGGATTTCCTGGGTTCCCTTTCTAGGACGCAGAGGCTAGCTCACTGGTAGCAAAACAGAAAAAAGGAAAAGAGAAGTTAAAATCCTCTGTCTAAATGGTGAGATCCCCTGGGTTGTTCCCTAGTTTGTCTTTAAAAGGGGCCCAGGGGAGGGAATGTATTAACCTCTTGTATGACTGTGTGTGAAAGAGACTTGGTTAGGAGAGTGAATAGAATGAGCTATTAAAGCCATTGGTAGCCTCGTCTGTGCACCAAAACAAAGGGAGGGGGCGCTTGCACTTAAAGAGCCCTCCCGGCATTGTGGAGCTTGTGTGGGTCAGTCCTGCGAGTCTGTGGCCATGCTTAAAAAGACATAACAGAGACTTTTGTGATGAGAAACTCTCCTTTAGTCCAAGTGGGCCTGAAAGAACTGAAAGGCGCAGAACCAGGTTCGCAAATGAGAGACCCCACCCTTTGTTTGTCTTGCGTCACCGGACAAGAGAATATCTAATGGATATAGAAAATACCGAATAGTTTCCCTGGTGTGAATATTCTGCAACAATGCATAAGATTCTAATAAGATTACTGACATTTAGAAATGGGAGGAAAGGAGCTAAAGATGTAGGGAAGGTGTGATACGTAGGGGAAGAACAAAAAGGGAAAAGAAAAAAATGTGAGAGAATGAAAAGATGAAAATAAAGTGTTTGTAGATGGGGAGGGGAGGAGGGGGTGAAGGGAGGGCAGAGGTAAGGGGAAAAAAATGAGAATCAAGACTTGCCATGTAAAGGTACATGATCCCAACAATGAATGTAACTGTACTGTATCCCTAAATGTACCAATAAACTCAATAAAAAAAAAAGAAAATGTTAATATTAAATCAATTGTTCTTAAGTATATAATTTAGAATTTTAATAAAATTTTTCTGGGGGATTATAAGACAAAATTGCAATCAAAGATGTTTAAGAAACTTCGTGAGTTATCATGATCTCAGCTAAGTCAGACTTTGCCCCCTGGACAACTCTAGACAAAAAGAAAATTATCTGCCTTTGTTTCACTTATCTGAGACTTTAATAATTTGGAGCCTAATGTATTCTAGGAGCTATTCAAGCTTCTGCTCTGTGGTAATCAGCTACTAGTAAAGATTATTTAGTTCTGCTCTTAAAATAATTGTTTGCCAAACTTGCTGTTTTCCTGTGGTAAATTTGCCTCTCAAAAAAAATGTGACATCACTGCAGGCAAATCCCAGTGTTTCCCCTTTTTAGAGGAAATTAAACTACTTCCCCCTCTCAGAGGTGCTAAAATCAAAAGTGTAGAAAAAATAAAAAGCAAGAACAAAATTATTTAGCTCTATTGCACCAGAGGGTATAAATTAAAAAATATGTTAAAAATTTTAATTATTTGATAAATGTTTCATTGTTTTAATTTAAATTAAGTTTAATGGGTATGTTTAAAATATTTCTTGTGCATTGCAAATTCTTTATAATTATAAGGTTAATTTGCTCTTTTATATTTTGTCGATAAAAATTCAAGGTTAATACTATTCTATGGGTAGCCAATCAAATTTTAAAATGTAATAATCTGAAAACAGAAAAAGAACATTTTAAGATTTTAATAGTTAAAGTTTGTTATAAAAAGTTAATAATAAATGAGACAAAAGAATAGATTTAAAAAGCTATGGGTAAAAGAGATATACTTTTGATATAAAAAGATTTTGTATGTTTGTCTTGTTAAAAAGATATAAAAAAAGATATATAAGACCAAAAGGCCTAAGTATGTAAAAAAAAAGTGTATAAAAGTGATTTATGTATGTTTGCTTGTTAGTTTCAAGTTTGTTGTAAAAAGTTTATTTTTATAATAACAAAGAGCTTTCATTCCTTTTGATTGTAATTCTATAAAAAAATTTCTGTTAAATTGATCTGCAAATGTTTTGATTAGTCTTCATTAAAAGAAATTTTAGGGCTGGAGATTTAGCTCAGTGGTGCTATCTCTACCTTGCAGGCACAAGGACCCAAGTTTAATCCCCAGGACCAAAAATAAAAAAATAAAAAAATAAAAAAATAAGAGAGATTTTATAATTCAATTGGCCAAATATTTAAATACATTATAGTTTTATAAATTGTTCTATGTTAGTCTGTGTTCAATATGTTAAAAGGTGTTTATCCAATTATATTTTTATTAAAATGATAAAAAGTATATTAATAATTTGTTAATTTCCATAATCTGATTTTACAAGTCAAAATTTTGTCAAGATAATTAAGTATAAATTCAAGGTCTAAATAGACTCCTGTTAATAGTAAAAAGATAGATATTCAGAAAAATTTATTCTGGTCATTATTCACTAATGACCTTCTAAAAAGATATCCCCAATAAATATGGTTAAATATGTTGTTATAAAATGTTTATATTGGTTATCATAAAAAAGAATTAGATTCTAAATACGTTGTTGTGATATATTTATAATGCTTATTTTCAAAATAAGATTTTTGTAAAAAAATAAATTGAGGTTCTATTAAAATGTTTTTAATACCTAATTAGATTAAAGGGCATAAAATTTCATATATAAAATTGTGATTATTGTTAATTTTCTGGTGTACTAAATAAAAACAGGGTATTGAGAGATTTAATGTTTTAAGAGATAAGATATAAAATTTATGCTGCTTAGAGGTAAAAGGATTTAAAGCAGATAAAAAAATTCTTAGATAAAAGTTTTTTATAAGATCTAAATTCTCTCTTATATATAAATCTTTAAAGGGCCCAGAAAGATAATAATTATTATAAGATAAGGAATAAGAGTCAGCATTTAAACAGCTAAAACTAATTCTGCTGCCCCCTATATCAGAGATCCTAAGTGTGTTCCAGCCTTTTAGTTTATATCTAATTGAAAAAAATTATATTGCTTTAGAGGTACTCATACAAGATATAAGGCCATAAAATTAGCCAGTGATATATTTATTTTAGAGTTCAGATCCAGCTATAAAGAGATAGTACCCTTGTTTATAAAACCCTGCCAATTGCTATAATGTTAATTAAAGAAGTTGACCAGGTAACCCTAAGAAAAAGTAAATTGTTTAGTTTCTTCATGCCTTTTAAAACTATTGAGTAACAGGACATTGATGGCTCTCAGATAATGGAGTCACATAGCATCAGTCCCTCATCTGTGAGAATCCCCGCCTATATTTTGTTCCAATTAAAACCTTAAATCCTGCTACTTTTTGCCCTCAGAACCTCACCCGGATCACAACTGCCTCGGGGTCACTGACGAATTGTTCTCCAGTCATCTAGATCTGCAAAAAGACCCACTGCCTGAGGTTGATTTTGTCCTGTTCAAAGATAAAAATAACTTCATAGAAAAAGGGGTATGCTATGCTAACTATGCAGAGATGACTCAAGATAAAATGGTCCAAGCAGGACCCCTCCCCACTGGATGGTCAGCTCAATGAGCAAAACTATGGACACTCATACAGGCTCTCCGATGGGAAAAAAAAAAAAAGAGGATAAATGTTTATACAGATTTCCTGATTGCCACTTGGTATATCTATGGCATGGTCTATATGGGTGTGGTCTTCTCACAGCAGAGGACAAATTTATTGAAAATAACTAACATATAATATAGTTATTTAAGGCAATATAAAAATCTGACAAAGTAGCTAAAGTAATTTTTTAAAAGATACAATAGTGAATAATAATGCTAAGATAGGCATATAAGCCAAAAAGACAACTAAACAAAAAATTTAGATGATTATACCCAGCCCCTATAATGGGTTTATATTTATCTAGATGGCCTGGGGCCTTCCCTATAAAAATAAAAAGTGTTTCAAAAATATGTAAGATCTTATTAAAATTCAAGGTTTAGTCTGCCTCTCTCCATAGGCAGTGACCATGAACAAGCATTTATAACAGAGGTTATACAAGATCTAGCTAAACTTTTATACTGCTTATTGATCTCAGAGTTCTTATAAGGTTAAAAAAATTGAGTTGATCTGCTCCTTCTGGCCTTCTTTAAGAACTATCCAAGTAATACTGGGTTCTCCTCACGTGAGGTCTTGTTTAAAAGGCCACCCTGTATCTTGAAACTTTATAAAATTATCTCAACTGGGCTTATCCAGTATAAGATCACAGCTGTTAAAATTGGGCAAATATTTCAAAATATTCAGGGATTGAAAAATTAAAGCCAGGGGAAAAAAAGAGACTCAGTAACGGCTATGACTTTGACATTATTATTAAAAATGGGTATCGTGGGGGCTAATATTAGAGCCACCGCCCTCAGCAATACAATGGCCTGCAGGTAGCAGCTGATCAAGATATTGAAAAAATAAAATTGACAATCACTAAATTACAAGAGTCTTTAAGCTCCCTTGCTGAATTGATTCTGCAACTTAAAAAGAGGGATAGTTCTAATTTTCCAACAGCAGAGAGGCATGTGTGCAGCCTTAAAAAAATGTTATTATATTGATCATTCAAAAATAGTCAGAGATTCTATGGCTAAAGTTAAAAAAGGACTGAAGAAACAAAAAAAGAAAAAATATACAAAACCAAGGGTGGTTTCAGAGTTGGTACGCTTCATCCCCCTGGCTAACTTCTTTACTTTCAGCCTTAGCTAGATCTTAGGTTTAATTTTGCTTGTAATAAGACCTTATATAATTAATAAATTGATTGCTTTTATTAAGCAAAAAAATAGGTTCTGCATAATTGATGATATTGAGACAATATTAGCCTCCTCCTGGAAAAAAAAAATCTGAAATGTCCAGAAAAAAATTATAATGTCCCCTTTCTGTCTAATCCTCTTTCTCTTTCTAAGGGCCGGATGTGCATTTAGCCCAAGCACTCTAAAGGTAGATAAGTTCTTTGGGACCATCGGGGCAGGGGGGAATGGATCCCACCAGTGGCCCTGGAATGGCTCTCAATTCTATATCCTAAAAAATCTTGTCTTTATTGTGCCACCAAAGTTTGGGGGTGGTCAGGCAAAAGAGTAAACAAGTCAATCAGAATAAGAGACACAGCTTTTGTTACAGGATATTGCATACAACACAGCTTAAAATTCAATCTGGCCAGAGATCTGAGTCCAAATTGGGTAATGGGGAGCCTCTGGCATAGTTGGTTCCCAATAGGTAGAGCTATAAAATTTTTAGTACATCTTTTCTGCCATTGCCTTACTCTCCCTATGCCCTATCCCATAATTTATCCCTATTGGATCTATTGGGTTTGCAGTTTTCCTCTAGTCACTAGAACTGTCACTAGACTCCCTTAAATTAAAACAAAAACAAAAACAGAGATTATATAAGACACAGTTGCGGGACCTAAGGTCTATATACCTAAAAAGAAAAAAAAAAAGCTGAAAGACACTGGTAAAAATGCTACCTGTCTAATAGATATGTTCCTCTTACCTCCCCTAGATCTCTCCAAGAATTAGCAACAAAAGAGCTCCTACAGGATTAAAACCAAAAAAAAAAAAAAAAAAAAAAAAAAAACTCAAGGCACATCAAAACTACCACTGGTATGGACAACGCAAGACCCAACCCTGGTCTCAAGAACCTAGTGTACCCTTGCCCATTTTTTTAGGTTCCACGATGCCCTTGTTCAGCAGGAAATAGTTTTAGAAGGATGATGCCCCTATGTCCCAAGATTGGGTCCCTAAGGTCCTTGAGAAGGGGGAATATAGAGATCAAGTTTTCTGATCAAGGTGGGCTCCCCCTTTGCCCCTTTTCTCAGCTCAAGACAGCTCCCTCTGTGCCCTTTGTCATATAGAATTTTTTGCAGCTCGTTAGCAGATCTCTGTAATTTCTGCAGCTCTGTAAAATTTTTTGCAGATCTCTGTAATTTCTAGCAGCTCTCTGTCCTAGGCTACCTCCACCCTGTGTTTCAGTACCTTTTCTTATGGCCCAGGGATGAATCTATCCTCTTCACAATAGTTGCTTAAGATAATCATATGTTTAGTTAATTATAGAGTTTGATTAATCAAGTGTTCTTTAAAAAAAAGGGATCTTGATTCTAGGAATATAGGTATTAGTAATTTTCAATAAGTATCCTCCCAATTCCAGTAAGTGCCCTCCCAACACCCTCCTATTCCAGTAAATACCCCAAATATCCAAGTGTAATCAAAAGGTAAAAATAACATCAATAAAAAGGAAAAGGCTCCTCAATCCTATATAATACTGCTTCAAAGATGGGTCTGGACTCTCGTTTCCTGATCCGCTCAGTAGGTGAAGTACGAGGGTCCAAGCTCGAGCTTGCAATAAACTCTTCATGTAATTGCATTGGACCTGACTCCTTGGTGGTCTGTGGGGACTTCGTGACTTGGGCACAACACTATAAGAAAAATGAAAAAATGGAAATAAAGTATTTGTAAATAGGGAGGGAGGAGGGGGTAAGGGGAGGGTAAGGGGTAAGGGGAAAAATGAGAACCAAGACCTGGCATGTAAAGGCACAAGATCCCAGTGATGAATGTAACTTTACTGTATACCTAAAATTTGCAAACAAACTCAATGAAGAAAAAAAAGGAGGAAATTACTAACTTACTCCCATTTTAAAAATGCAAGTGAGAGAATCTAATTCTTAAATCTTCATTTGCATGTGAATCCCAGCCTCAGATTGCCCTGGGAAAAGCATTTATGAACGTTACAGCTTGTTGCAGTAAGGAAGAGGTGGTGCACCAATAGTTGTGGGACTGGGTGGAAATGTTCATCAAGTGACTGTCCAGCTGGCAGTGGAACAGAAAGACAGCTTTAGCATCAGATAAACCTAATTCTGCTATTTATTTGCTATGTTACCTTGGTGAAACCACATACCTAGGTTTAGCCTATTTTCTCCTCCCCTAAATAGTAGAATGGAAAGTACTTAACCAGGGGTCATTTAGAGAACCAAATCATCTATATAATAGATGTCACCTATCTCTATTCTGTGGTTCTCAAACTATATGGCAAGGTCCTTGCAGCACCATAGCAAAATTATAAGGCCACATCACAATATCTAAGTTTTCAAGAGAAACATAAAGTTACTTGACATTTGGGCTGGGGATTTAGCTCAGTGGAAGCACAAGGTCTTGCCTTTGATCCCTGGTACTGAAAAAAAAAATGTTACTGACATTTATCAGATCCCATGCAAAAGATTAGCTTCAGGTAGTTGAGATCAAATTAGTCTCAACAATAAATTAGGCTCCATTCATTTTGGTAGTGTCCTATCCTTTTGAAAATGGGCTATTAATGGTTACAATGATGTCAAGCTTGTACTGCACAAAATTCAAAATGAAGGTGGCCATGTTGAATATGATTTTTTTTT
>NW_022900935.1:33532743-33547492 GCF_012274545.1 Fukomys damarensis | reverse complement strand
GTACTTTTTTTTTTTTTTTTGGTTTTTTGAGAAAGTCTCACACTATGTAGTGGAGACTGACCTGGAACTCACTATGTAACCCAGGCTGGTCTCGAACTCACAGCAATCCTCCTGCCTTAGCCTCCCAAGTGCTGGGATTACAGGCATACACCACCACGCCCTGCTTGAATATGTTTTTAAAGTCTGAGAAATTGTACAACGTCCAGTAGGCACACAAATCCCACTAGTATTATGGGTTGATTTGTGCTCTGCTACCCCAAATTCACCTGTTGAAATCCTAATCTCCAGTACCTTGGAATGTGACTGTATTTGGAGATGGTGCCTTTAAAGGATTATTAAATTAAAATAAGATACCCTCCCAAAGAGCTTAAGACATCATACTATAGCCATACTTACATGTCAGTGTTTATAGCAGCACAACTCATCATAGCTGAACGCCAGAGGCAACCTGTATTCCCACCAAAAGAAATGTCATAAAAAAATTACTGACATCCAAACTTCTAGGAACTTGAGAAACTTCAGGAAGAGACGACTGATGATAAAACATAATAGATATCAATAAAGTGGTGATCATTATGATGAATAGGAAAAACTCTTTTCCTATTTTGAAATGCAGTCACTTTTAGTATAAGGAGATAATTAAGACCAGAAAAGAACTGAGATGAATTTCTCTGAAAAAAAAATCAAAAGACTTTCTTAAATAAGATGGCTGTGGCAGAATTATGTAAAATTGCTTATATTAGTAGAAACCTAGTAGGAAGATAGAGCGATGGAGGACCAGAGAAGAGAGGAGTAGAGGTTGCCTCTACTGAATTGTCAGCCCCTGTCCTAAGGAAACAATTGATTGGATTTCCCAGATTTTTTACCTACTGCTGGTATTTTTCCAACGTTAAAGTTCGCAGTTAATATTTAAGCCAATTCGATTACAAAACAGAAGGAAATGATGACCGTAAGAAGGAAAATCATGACCGTAAGAAGGAAAATCTGAAGAGAGAAATCGTTACAATGTAACTGAGGAGCTGCAGTACCCACTGTTACCGCCAAGGGTCGCCCTGCCGAGTTTAGGGTCAATAGCACTACAGCAGGGGCTGCAGGGCTTCCTCCTGTACCACATCCACCAGTGAGCGGGCTTTGTCCGCTTCCCGCTCTCCTCCTCCATCCCCTACACCCTGTGGCTCGTGGCCCACAGGATCTTAGCTTTCCAGCCCTGTAGTCAGGAATACACCAACCTCTGCCCTAGCTGTGCTGCCACCCCAAACACTCCTGGGGTTCCCTGCGTGGCCAGCTGTTCTTTTTGGAACCCATCAGCCACTGGAGGCAAGAATGCCAGGCCACCTGTCTGTCCTCCACTCTGCCAGGATGGCATCGATGGTTGAGGCAGCACATGACCCCGCCATGGCCAGGCTGGGCACTACGGAGTCTGCTGCTGAATATGAGTGGGTCCTGCTCTCTACCTTACCTTGTCCAGTTCTCCCAGGGCTGCTCAGGACTTGATGGGAGCCTCTCAGAGTCATGCACGGAACTGCAGCATAGTCCTCCGCTTGTGGGCACTTCCCCATGGCTACTTCCTGGAGACCCCATCCTGTTAGGTGGGGAGGAGGGGCCTGTTCCAGCATGCACACTGCACCCCTGATACTCTGAGCCCCAAGAAGCTCCTTTGTGGAGAGTTTCCTGCAGGATGAACTCCTGGGTCCCCAGCACCACCCAGCTGTCTCAACAGTGGTGGCCTGCAGGTTTGGGAAAAGGAGCAGCCACTGACCCCCATCTACAGCACAAAGCAGCAGCCCCAGTGAGCCAGGCCCACTGGGTTGCTTACTGATGCTCCCTGGAAAGAAAGCTTGCAGAAGGAGCAGCCAACAGGCATCTGGTGTCCCTTTGATGAAAGCCAGGCCACACTGGGCAGCACAGCTGCCTTGTTGAAAGTCAGCACCCACCCACTGGCAGGGCCAGGCTCCTGGCCAAACTTCCCTTCTCCCCTCAGTGGTTCCTCATGCAAGTTGGCAGCTCTCCAGGTATGAAAGACCTGGCCTCCTGCACTGGGGCTCCTGTGCTGAGAGCACGTGAGCGACCCCTGGGCAGGAGGAAGTCACGACACTCAGGCTGGCCCTGCCTGCCACAGTCAGCAGAATTGTGGAGTGCTGTGGGTGTGGAGTGTGCCTGTGCCACCACTGTCCTCGGGAAGGGGATGCCTGGTGCAATCTTCATACTCAAAACCGCCTGTGCTGTAGGCAGGAAGAAGCAGGAGGAGGCAGCTTTCTCTGGCCTTTGCTGAGAAGTACTCTGAGCTCTACCTTACTCCTCAGCTGCTGGTCACAGTGACTCTAAGCACACAGACAGAGCAGGCACTGCCAGATCCCTGGAAGAATCCCAACCAGCCCAGCATCTCACAAGGAGGGGCTCTGGCCCTGCCTTTTGCTGCTGTGGCAATAAAAGCTCCCCAATATTCAATAAATAGTAAAAATTGTAAAAGGTGAAGATTCTATATCCTCAACAGTGTCAAGAAATTGATATTCTGCTTGTCTAGGAAGTGAGGCTGTGCCGTTCAGTCTGCCTGGGCGCCCATGTGGAGGGAAGCTGTGGATGGCAATGTGAAGAGGAGAGGAGGCTCCTACCTCTAGCCATAGCGACCAGGGAGAAAGGAGAAAGCAGGGGATGCTAGCCGCTCTGTGGAACTGTTATGAAGTGCTGTTAAGTAATACCTTACTGTAAGCACCTGAATATGATCTGCCCAAGTGTGTGCTGCATAAGGAAAGACAGACAGGGTGAAAGATAGTTGGAGATACAGTTTATCTGTGTGCTAAACAGGCACTTTTCCTAAAATTCTTAATGTGGGCATCAATGTAGAGCAAGCACCTGGACACATAGTGTATGTACGATCCACAAACCTCCCTCATTTACTGAGAGCTCAATTTGTACAAGTACTAACCTAGGCATTTTACACATATTAGTTTATCCCAAAGTCACAATGAATTTAAGAAACTGACACTTACTGGTCGTCACTGTCTTCAGCTGAGAAAAACTGACACAAGAGGATTAGTAACTTCTTCAAAGTAAGGTAAAGAGGAGGAAGACCCAGAATAGAAATGAATCAACTGGATTCCAGAACCCTTCATTCTCTTCTATGCCTTCGTGTACACATGGCAGTTTAGATAAGCCTCAATCTGATGATTCTCCTTGAAAGAGCACCAAACTGATGATTTTTGAGTGCTATGGTCTGAATATTTGTGTGTCCCCCAAATTCACAGGTTCACCCTAATCCCCAGTGTGACAGTACCAAGAGGTTAGGTCTTTGGGAGTGATTCAGTTATGGCAGCTCTGGGATTCATGTTCTTAGGAGTGAGGTCTCTGTGAGTAGGTGGTATTGATGAACCAGACCCTGAATCTCCTACTTCCCTGGTCTTGAAAGTCCCAAAGTCCAGAATTTTAAGTCTTAAGTTCTTGTTGTTTATAAAACATTCAGTCTATAGTATTTTGTTACAGTACCCCAAAAACCAAGTCAGCTACCTTCCTCCTAAAACCATTCCTCCTTCAGCCTGTCCCTCAGCTTATCCTGGCACCTTGTTCACTATTTCCCAAACTCAGCACACTCTTCAACAAAGGACTCATTCGTAGTTTTACATCCTGTCTGGCCTTCTTGATTTCGATGTTGATTTTTTCTCTGAAGATTTCTCCCTAGCCACACTGTCTTAGGATATCCCAGGTAAGGCAAATCCAAGTTTGATGCAGCCCCGTTTCCCACCTACTTGTATCCTTCTTCTTTCATTCACTTCTTACTTCAATGAATCTTAATCAATGCAATGCCCATGCATTGTGCTAGACATTAGGGTTATAACAGTTAATGGGCACCAGCCCAACTCTCAAGAGTTTACAGCCTAGTGGGTGGTGGAGAAGTTAAGTAAATAAATAATTTACATAGAGAAATATGCTTGAACATTTAACCCAGTCCTGGAGATCAGGAAAGATTTTTCATAGGAGTTGATATTTCATTAGGTTGAAGAAGGTGCATAGGAATAATCCAAGACAAAGGGAGAGTAGTTAATATATTTAGAGGTTATATTTAAATATAAATATTTAGAGGTTAATATATTTAGAGGTGTGTTGGGAGAGTGGTAGCAAAGTAGAGAAGTAAGTGATATTGAGGAATTTACACTTCATTCTGAGAGTAACAGAAGCATGCAAGAGTTTAAAGCAGCCGAGTAAACCTGTGCTTTGGGAACACAGCCTTGGCTGCAGTGTAGACAGTCATAAGGGGACTTTACCAAAGGCAGAAAGACAAGTCCAGACACCATGGCAGCAATCCAGGCAAGAGACAAATTTAGGAAGTGGCAGAAGGAATGTATCTGATATTCTAGATCATTTAAGGGCTTGGAGATGACAGGATGGCATTCTTCCTTGGAGTCTTCCTCTCTTAACCAGAATATTCCTGCTGATGCTTCTCATAATTCCGTGAGCTTTGAGAAGTGGAGTTTTGAGACACTCCTTTGGGGCTCTCCTCAGCTACTTAGCCTTCCATGGTAACGACTCGTTTTTCAGTACTCATTTTCCTCTTTGTGCCTCCTCTCACCTCACCAGTTATTACTTGACCTTTCATCTTCTGAAGCCTGAGCAGCATGCAGACAGCTTCCTTGGATTTTGTAGCTGACAGATGTGATCTAAAGTTCCTTGCTGTTGCCTTCAAATAAAGGGATTAGAACACCAAATCTTCTCCACCTTTAAAGGAAGGATGATAAAATACGTGCTGGGAGAGGTGGTAATGAGAAGACCATACCAACTCCTGGTTTCCATCTGTACACACTCAGAGTGCCTCTTGATGGAATTTTGCATCCAGGAATATTTTTTAACTTGAGATTCCATGTGGTCCGCATTGAACATGGTCAGAATTTCTGCAAGAAAGCATGAGAACTTTTCATTTTTCAATGTGATAGTTGGTGAAGGACGAACAGTGATTTTTTTTCTGAACTTTTGATATAGTAGAAGGAAAACTAGACTTGTTGGAAGTCTAAGTTGGGAATTTCATTCCACCACTCAGGAGACAGGAGAGATAATAAGCCATATGTTACAGGGCTTTTCATAAGGCAAGTCAGAAAACATGAAGCCATGTTGGCTCTCAACATAGCACTTAATTGACCTCACCATTGTCACGTTTACCAACAATGGCCACAATGTGAAATCCAAAGACATCTTTCACTGAACTTCTTCTTCTCCATCCCGGGCTCAATCTTTCATGCTGTCTGGAAACAGTGTCCCTTCCCAGCTACCTAGGTTGGCTGCTTTTCCTCTTTAACTCCTTATCAGGCTCTTTGCCAGTTTCTCTTCCTTGATGTGACAGAAATGTTGGTGAGCTCAGCTCTTGGTACTTGTTGCTCCATCTTCTCTCTCTGCTCTCTTCACGGTCTTTTCCACTGGTGTGTTTTATAGACATCTCGAACTTTACAGGGATGCACCAGGTGTTGCTGCGCTCCTGATAGAGCCTACATTTGCTTCTTTATGTTCCCTATGTTGCTAGGCCCTAAAGTCTGCAAATCACGGTCCCAGAATCCACAACTGCCGATTTCCTGCTGACTCCCTGCCAGGTTCTGCCAAGGAAGGTATTGCGTGGAAGCGAAAGAGGGGAAGAAACTGAAGAACATTCACCTTTGACAATGGCAGTCCTGATGTTCTCTGATAACATTAGAGGAAACAAGGGTGGTTCTGGTGCTCTCAGGGTCAAGGATGGCTCGTGAACTCCGGCTTATTGGTGGCAGCGGCATCCAGATCTCCATGCACTGCCCATCGCCTTCCATTCTCCAATCCTGTAAACACTTTCCGAAGGACCAGCCTCTCCCCGAAACACAATGGGCACAATTCCTAAGGTTCCCAATAGTTTTAGGGTCCCTAGAAATGCTTCAGTTTTTTTTTTATTAGTCAGAAAAAGAAAATGATTATGTAACAGAGAATCTCCAGCTTAGATTATATTTGTCTTAATATCTCATGGCCATAAAATGTTTGTTTGTTTGTTTGTTTATTATGGGAGAAGGGGCCTAAAAAAAGCAAAAGTGCCTAGGACCATAAAAGTTATAATGCAACCTTTCTAATAGACCGTGGTGACCATTTGCCTACAAAAAATTCCTCTTCAGGAGAGCATCTAGAAGTTTCTGTTTCATTCTTTAACTATACAGTGGCTAACTTGAGGCCAAGAAGAGAAGTCTTCACTGGTGCCTCTAAAAGCATCTGCTCCTCCCTGTATCTCTCTCAGGGATGACGACGCTATCATCAGAACCCCAAGGTAAGACGTCCCGGGCTGTAGCTCCATACAATTGTATGTTTGGCCTGCCCACTGCTACTGCCTAGTCCAATTCACCATCAAGGCTTCCTTCAGAGTCCAAATATGAAACTAGACCTCCTTGGCCTGCCCCGAACCCTGCCTGGTCTCCTGTATGTTCTTGTGCTGTTCCTCCCCATGTTCAATACGCTCCAGTGTGGTAGACAGATTGCATCAGTGGCCCCAGGGGTGTAATCAACTGCATTTTCTATTCTACTGCCCCAAGGTAATGCCCTTCCACATGGACTCTGGGTTGTTCTTCATATCTTTGTGCAGATTTTATCTCACAGGTAACTTGTTCGTGTGTGATGATCATAATTTCTACTTTATAATTATAAATGAAACTCCATGATGAAAACACAATGAATAATACTTGAATACAAATTGCTCACTGGCATGTTTAATTAGTGATGCAGTGTCAGGTATTTAATTTCTATTGTTTTTGGCAATTAAAATATTCTATTATTGATATTTTTCTGCAGGTATTTAAATTTTTCAGATATGTAGCCAACACAAAGTTCAAATTAATATTATCAAACAATGGTAATTTCGGTCATTTGTCTAATCGAAGTGCAGGAATGGATATTTTCCAATTTATCTAGTCTTTGTGGTGTTAAAAAGAATACACTCATCTTAATAGTATGTGCTCCTTCAGAGAACAAAATTACTGAAAAAAAAAAGATTCTTTGATTTCCCATATATACAAAATTGGCATAAAATTAAACACAATAAACAACTATGAAAATTTTGCATATTTTGAAGAAAATGGCGACAACCTAAAAATATAAAATCTATCTTAAACTTAGGGTGTCCTAGGTAACATTTTTTCCTTGCACCTCTTTTGAAACTGGGGATTAAACCCAAAGCCTTTGCAGTGAGCCATATCCCCCACCCTTTTTATTTTTATAACTGAGTCTTACTACATCACTAAATTGCCCAGAGTGGGCACGAAACTGCTATCCCCTTCCTCAGACTCCCAGAGTGCTGGGATTACAGACTTACACTCAGCTTCTCATAGGCAATTTCATCTAAGGTTGCAACCACTCCAGCAATCCTATTACACCCTTTTGGATGTTACAGACCTGGTTTCAAATGATTCCATAGTTCTCTGAACTTTCAGCTTCTGAGATCTATTTCTTTCGCCTGTAAAATGGTATTAAGCTATCCTTCAGGAGCACTGTGAGAATTTAATAAAATAAATATGTAATGGTGACCCATGGTAAGTATTCAGTCATGCTGCTTTTCTCTTATCAAAATATTAACAAATTTTTTTTGATACACGATCTCGAACCCGCTGTGTAGCCCAGGATGACCTTGCACTCACAGCAATTCTACTGCCTCAGCCTCCAGATGCTGAGATTACAGCTATGCGTGACCATGCCCAGCTCAATGGCAATATTTTAAAATTAACTTTTGTTTTTGATTGAGGAGTCTACCTTAAAGAATAGGAAATTAAATGAACATAACAGCTTTGAAGAATAAAAACATCTTTGTCACTCTGATAGTTACACTAAACACCAAGAATTGTGGGGTGCACTACCCACAAAGCCTATGGTATTCAGTACATGCAGTGTGCCGGGGCCCATGAGACAAATCACATTGAATTCCTGGCCTCAAGGTGTTTTATGAGTATTTTCCTGAATATCACAGTAAAGCCATTTATGGCCGTAGCAAAAGAGACTTTTCAAGAGTCGTTTCACGGGGCAAGGGACACCGAAATGGTTATGAAAAGCAAAGCGACCTGTGTTGCGCGTTTTCTGGAGAAGGGTTTTGTTGGGAACTTGGCAGGATGTTCCCCTTCTTCCCTGGGTCATCTTCATTTGCCTCATTCCCTGAGGAGCTGTAAGATATAAAAAACAGGTGGACTTGGATGGCAACCACTTCTGCTACTGAAAGATTCCACTCCTTAAAACCAAAGAATGTAAAAGGGGATAAACCTGCCTCTAAAGGATTTTTCCTGTCATTTTTCACTCACAGACTCAGTTTGGACCACCATTAGCTCTGAGCAAGCTTAAGGAACCCTTTTCCCTGTGCTTCGTATTTCTAAATATCACTGCTGCCCCTTGTATTTATTTGCTTCAAGAGAAGCACAGACATGCCTGGCACACACCTGTAATCCCAGCATCCTGGAAGCCTGAGGCAGGAATGTCACAAGTTCAAGGCCAGCCTTAACAATTTAGTCACTTAGGAAGACCCTGTCTCAAAACTAAAAACTAAAATCAGGTTGGAGATGCGGCTTAGTGCGAAGGCCCTGGATTCCATCTTCAATACCATTAAAACCAGAGCAAAAGAGAAGCAGCAAATAATGAAGCCCACATTTTTGAAGGAATAGAATCGTGTTCTAAGAGAGAGGTCAAAGTGAGTGGCAAATTTGGATTCAGGGTTCCCCCCATGCCCTCCTGCACACACACACACACACACACACACACACACACACACACACACACACACACCGCTAGAACAAGAAGGGTTACACCAAATGCAGAAAAGCCCATTCCATTTTCCTACCAAGACAGCAGTTTTAACAACTGTTTACTTCTGCTACAATTTCTTTCGGAAATGGGTATCAGGAAAATTTCTTTTGTGCTATAAAATACGTGAGCTCCGCTGCTCACCTGTCACCCCACTGACAAGGAGAAGGGAGACACCCGTGCAAGTCGTGTTAGAAGACTGTCAAGGTCTATCCTCCAGCACGTTAGATGGGCAAGGTGTCCATGAGTGCTCTGCAAAAAAAGATCTGTGGTCAAGTAGGAATGTGGGGTGCTGCTTTAGCTAAAGTCAAAAATAAAAATATCTTTCATGCAGGACTTCTTAGAACTGTTACCTATTGATTTGCATTGCAAGTGTCCAAGACTAGGCTACGGTAGGCAAACACTTTGACAGAAATGCACACACATCTAGGAACAAAATGGAAAAATAAAATGAAAACATCATTTTATCATTGTCTAGTGGGAAAGCAATCCCAAACAGAAACTATTAAAATCTAGTGATGAAAATGCAATAATCAAAGCAAATACATGGGACTATGGAAACTCAACAGGAAAAACTAACCAGACAGGGAGAGCCAGCACTCCAGTCCACCATTTTTGACACCCACATGGAAAAAACAATACTTTCTCTTCACTAGAGCATATTATTTTCCACTTTGGCATGCAAGCATATTTGCCTTTTGTTTTCTTTGGAAGTTGGATAGATCTAGATCCATATTTCAGCTCTGCCTCTTTACTACCTCTGTGATCTTGAGCAACTAACTACCTTAGCCTCATCGGTTTGTCTGAGTTGTCATAAGAACTAGGGATCATTTAAGCATTGTACACAGAAAAGTTCCTGAAACATAATAGTTTCAACCATTTATTATTATTTTTGTTAAGCCTTAAAACTGGAATAGACATAATAGATGTCAAATGTAAGCAGCCACTGCATGTACCAGTTTCATTCACAAGATGTTTATATTGTAACTTCTGGCTGGAACTCGGCTTAAATCCAATTTGACTTAATAGACTCTCAGACTCCCAAAGACACAATTCTATACCTGGGATAGATCACGTAAACCACAGATTTTGTCCTGCAATGGGGCTGGGTGGAGTAGAATGGAAAACATAAAAGCATAACAATAAGCAAAAGAGATGTGGAAGTCAACAAAAGGGCTGAATAAGAGATGTCCTCCCAGGAGAGGGAACATCGCTTCCCTGTGGAGGACGAGGGATGGCTTCATGAAAGGGATGACACCAAAATGGACCTTACTGTTTGGTTCATACTTAAATTTGAGATTAACAAGGGAAACACACATAAGAAGAAAACAGAAGAACTTGCAAAATATGTATATATTTGGCCAAGTCATAAAGTTAACATAGGTAACAAAAGAATATGAAAGCAGAAAGCAAAATTAGTAACAGATTATGAAAGAATGAATAGTTCACTCTCCATTTCTGCCAATATGTCACGTTAGGCATATGTTGCAGCTCCTACCAGCATGACAAACGTCCTTTAAATGCAAAAGTAAAAAGAAGGAAAATCCTCAGGAAGCAAAAACAGAAAAGCAAAAATTATGAAAACCTTACCAGTAAGCTCATAAGATGACCCTGAGAAGTAATTTTTTTTAATGTAGAAGAAAGAAAAAAGAATGACATTAGACTTGAAGTGTTGGGGTGAATGGATGCGTAACTGGTACCCACCTATTAATTAAGGGTAGAAATAAAATTAATTAAGGCTGTAGAAATAAAATGGAACACTTGCATAAGTCTATCTACTATTACAGAAAATTACACACAAAATTTTTTATCAACCTGGTTACAAAAGCAAAATTGTTGTTTCTGGTGTTGTGTTCACAAACACTCATCGCACTTGAGTTTCATATTTGAATCTACCCTACATAAATGATGCAAAAAACTGCAAACTGAAAAACTAATACAACGTGGGTCACAGACAGCTACTGTTTGGGGATTTCCAGGAAAAAAAAAAGTACTAATCCATTCTGTCCAGACATACCCTCAAACAAAGTTATAAAATGTTTCTCATAGCTAAAACAGCACTGAAGATGAGCTAACAAAGAAAAATTCCATAGTTGCTGAAGAAGCAATCACTAGGGAGAGGTAGCAGACCAAGAAGCAATAAAAATTTCAGATAACAAGTGAAAAATAGCATATTTAACACAATTAAAAACAGAATTGCTAAAATATTTAAAAACATAAAGGAAGAAAACATTGATATGAAAGATAAGCACCATTAAAAAGATGAATTTAAGAAAGCATATATGAATGAGAAATGTGGCTGTTGACATTAAAATCGGTATAGAGTGTATTAACAGTTGCCTAAAATAAGCGGAAGAAATAATTAAATGGAAAAAGACCTGAGGAAAGGCCAAACTAAGGTAGAGAAATATGCTTTTTAATTCAGTTGGAAGACAGAGTTCAAAATAGTAAGTAACATGCTAGAAATGGCTGGAGAAGGAAGATTTTAAAGTCAATAGCTAATGTTTTACACTTTTCTCTCACTGTCATTGCTTACAGCTATGATTACAATGGAACCCACCTTTGTCATTTACCAGTATCATTTCAGTAGCTTCTTCCTTGACACCCCAATTCTGTCCTTGCTCCTCAATTTAGCGCTTAATGCCTGAAGTTTAAGTAGTGTTGGCTTCTGTTGATTCGGTTTATGAGTGAACCTTGGTCCATAAAAGGTAGACAGATTGGAAAGATCTCCATAGCCCTATGTGGTGTGTTTCCTGTTACTTTCGTGACTGCATCCCTTCTACTCTCTCCTTTGTTCAGTCTGCTATAGCCATTCCTGCATCCTGCCATTCCTCAGACATTCGAGCCATCCTCCTACCTCCATTCCTTTGAAAATGTATGGTGCTGTGGTTGGATGCTTCTCCCCCAGGCATCTACACAGCCCCTGCCTTCACTTCCCAAGGGGTTTTTGCATGAACACCACCTTGTGAGTGAGGTCTTGTCCAATAACTTTATTTAAAATTGCAGAACCCTTTGCATACCCCAGTGTTCCTTGTTCCTTGTTCCCTTTCTTTGTTTCTATTTTTCTAGGGCACTTCTCGTAACATTTTTATTTGTGTCTATCACCTTCTACCAACCCATCCAAGAATATAAACTTTTTACATGATAATGTCAAAAGTAGTAGAAATGATAGGAAATAGAAAGGCAACCTTTGTGAACATGGGAAGGGGATCTGGAGGAGGGGGAGAGGAGAGGTTGGAGAAGGCAAGTATAAAGGATTAAGATGCAATATGCATATACCAGATCCCCAAGATAAATGCAACTATTATGTATCAAAAATATACCAGTAATACTAGTAGAAACTGGATGAGGCAGTGATTGGAGAAAGACTTCTAAGTTTACATTGCTCTATGAAGCTAAGTTTAAAATTCTATCAATTGGATCCATTTTTAAAGTGTCATTCCAAAGGAAGCTCAAAGGAAGAAATGAAAAGAAGAGCCAAAATTAAAGCAACAGAAAAACAAAGATATACCAAAGGGGATCATTAAATCTGAAAACTGATCTTCATTTTTTAAGCATAAATTTATTAGAAAAACCTCTAGAGAAAATAGTTGTAAAACAAAGTAGAGGGGAAATTCAGTAATAAGCCTTAAGAGTTAAACAAAGTAGACTAACTACAAAAATAAGACAAGGTGAAAACTATTAAAGCTCTTCCATGGACAACTCTCCATCAGTAAGTTTGGAAAAAGTAGGAAAAAATGGACCACTTCCTAGAAAAATGGAATTTATCACAAATATAAATTTCAGAAAAGCACACCTCTATCTTAAACCACACTCAAGCATAAACTCCAGTTGAACATAAGGAACACAGAACATTTCCATACATGGTTAAACCTGGAAAACGCATTGAGCTGATTTTGGGTGTATTCTGTATTTAGTAGAAGGGCTAATGCATTTGCAGAAGTGATGTCCATCAAAATCAGGACACTGGTTGCCTCAGGAAGAGTTTCAGTGCGGTGAGATGAAGAAGGTGACATAGGAGTCACAATGCTCACTTACATTTCCGGTGTCACTTAGAAGACACAGGATGATGCGATCCCGGATCGAGACTTGGCACGGCTGGGTTGGGGCTACCTGGGCATCCATTAGATTACTTCCTTGTAGTTTCTGGTAATCTGAAGTATGTGGCTAGTTAGAAAAGAAGCCTAGGCCTTCGCTTGGCTTTTTTCCCATTAGCAGTGAGGAGCCCCCTGGAGTTTTTCAGAAAAAAAAACCTCTGACTGTGTGGAGTGGTGTCTCCGAAACCTGAGTTTTCACTCTTTTCCATCTCTTAGAAGGGGATGCAGCGTTGTTCCATTTGAGGAATAAGCATCCCAAGATCGGCCTGGCTAAACTAGCTATGGAACAAAGACACTTTATTGAGGAACTTTGTAAGGAGTATGTCACATTTTTTTATTTTGTTTATATGTTAAGAGACCCAAAGGCAACCATGTAACATTGTGCAATCTTTGGAAAATATCCAATTTAAACTGATGGTGTCAGGAGCCGAGCCAGGAAAGTGAAAACTTCCCCACTGTTCAATGCCTTCACGACACCTTATAATCAAGGCAGAAGCAAAAGCAATAGGTTTCCCTTGAGTGTAATCTTTTAAAAGAATGTATATAAGAAGAATCATTTTAAAGCAGTGTGTATTTGTTGTATCTCCTTGCTTTGGCCTGTAAAAATGTTTCTATGGAATTCTAATCCCATTATTTATGCTTTATGTTTTTCAGTTTTCCTGTGCACTATGTAATTATTTCGACCTCTGCTCTTTTGTGTGCTCTGCTGCAGGCTGGAATTGAGAATGGTTTCTTTCCAAGCAGCCCAGGACTTAGGATAAGCAGGCTCAGCTCATCCCGCCGGTCCTAAATCCTTCCATCTCCTGAATGCGTGTCAATGGTTTCAAGATGACAAAGTGTTCCCACACTAGTATTTACTCTCAAAGAGTTGGAAGCTTTGTTCCATCCAGGGAAAAGAAATGCAATGCCAAGTACGAATTGCTTTTCATTTTCCTTGTTCTTTCTCCATGCCAAGGTTGTCTATGTAGATAAAGGCAGAAGAAGGCCAGAGACATTAACTGGATAATTCAACACCAAGACACTTTGCCCAAGATTAGATGACAGACAAAAATGAGGATTTTTCAGTGTTGAGCTTTTCTCTGGAACTTTGACACAAGGAGTGTTCTGAAAAGATCCGGTGCCTATCTTTAAAGGGTGGGAAACCAAAGTAAAGGATTTAAAAAGAAAAAAAAAAGAATTAGACAGGGAAGGCAAAGGGATGAGCATTTCCTTGACTTTGAAGTCAATTATATTTGACTGCACCCCAGGCATTCGACATGATCCATCTCAGCAAAAACTCACACTACCCCGAAGAAGTATCTGTTGTGCTTCTCATGTCACAGATGACAGAGACTCTCAAAGGTCTGATGATGGAGCTAAGACCAAGTGGTAGCACAGAGGTCCCTTGCTCAGATCTGCACCGAGGGCCCATGCTGCAGGCAGCTTTGGAGAAGATGGTGCTGCACTTTCAGATCATCCTTGGCATCGTGACAAGGCTCACACAAGGCACCTTCGTGGCCCCCAGGCTTGACGAGGCTTGGCGATAGCCCTGAGTCAGTCTACTGCTGCTCACTGCAGGACTCCTCCAAACTGGCCCAGGCGGGGATTTCTCAGGACTGGATGGTGGACTAGATTCTCCTCCCTCTCACTCTGCTTTTCCAGGCACCAGAGTGGGAGCACCTGCCCTCTAAAGTGAACATTCTTCACTTCCCTGAGCATTTTGAATACTTTCATCACTTTTTCCCTTTTAGGACTATGATTTGATGGATATTTTTCCACTTAAAGAAAAGTAACAGCTGGGGATATAGCTCAGTGGTGCTGTGCCTGCCTGGCAAGCACAAGGTCCTGAGTTTGATTCCCAGAAAAAAAAGAGGGAAGGGAAGGGGAAGTGAGGAGATGGG
>NW_022900935.1:33530863-33532644 GCF_012274545.1 Fukomys damarensis | reverse complement strand
AAGGGAAGGGAAGGGAAGGGAAGGGAAGGGAAGGGAAGGGAAGGGAGAAAATATTTATAAAATACTGACTTTGAGCCCAGATTTTCTGGCTGTAACCTAGGGATCCAATAGAAGAAAGGCCCGGTTTCTAACCTCAAACCACTATTAATTTATGAAATTACTAACAATTCAGAAAGAAGCTAGGCAACCATACTGTTACTATTAAGCACTGTTAGTTTTCTGAACAAGGGAGTAGCAAAGTAAACAACTCCAAAAGGCTGTGCAGTCTCAAAAGAGCAAGGAATCTCTATTAGCTGGGAAGAAGGGACTAGGTACTGACATTTCTGTGAGCCTTGGAGTCATGTAGATTATCAAAGTGAAAGTGAACAATTAATGACTATTTGCTAGCTAGAGGAAAAAGCCATCTTCAAAGTCATGGCAGGTTCAAGGAGAAATGTGATCAGTAATTTCCCGCTTGATATGCTTAAAACCCTTCTCCCATACACACAAGGATTATTTTCCTCCAGAACACGAAGGACTGCAACATAACGGGAATAATATGCACTCAGCAATCACACAGAAGGATAGCTGGTCACGGGAACTGCTAGAACAATAACTGGGAATGGGTTAAAGAGTAAAACTATGAAGGAGGGGAACAAAGAAGACACTTCATGATGTTGTGAGGCAGATTTACTATTGTCCAGGTAACGTTCCAATGGGAGAGTCTTTTTTAATGCTGGACTTCATCCAAGAATTTATTCCTCCTAACAGGAGAAATCTTAATGTACTTCTTCCTCCCGTTCAATAGAAAACAATATTTTTAATAAAAGTCAGAAAATTCTAAATAAAAATAAAGAGGTGGCTACCCTGAGATCACAAGCTACCAGAAGGCTGTTGGAAGTTACAAGCAGAAATAAAAAGTATAAATCGTTAATCAGTAACTTTCTGCCTGTCTCCTGCTAGTACCTTAAAAACACACAAACCTTCCCTTGCAGTCCTTTAAAGAAGCTTCCATGTTTGCAAAAAACACTAAGAAAATTAAGAAATTTCTGTGAAATACTGTGGAGATCCCTGATAGAAGTATCAGGACCCAAGAATGAGACTGGCCTAAGTCCACAATGGGAGAAAGGCTCAGAAAGAGACCAGAAGTATTTGGACCGAGTAGTAACGAGGAGCTGAGACGCCAGCCCGACCCGAAGCTGTTTGTGTCACAGCTGGCTAAGATTGTGCTCCTTGTCAAGAAGGAACTAACTGATGGCACTAGCACGAGCCTATGTGCAGAGTTTTGCCTCTGCGTCATTGTGCTTTACCCAATCGTAGCAGCAGCAAAGTGCAAAATGGACAGGGCGGCTACCTTAAGCAAGCGATATCCTCAGTGCTGGAACAGCATCGCTAGAAAATTCAGCAGGGCTTTTGTTCACAGGGCCTCATAAATTGTATTAGGGAATCAAATCCACACACCACATGTATTTCAGAAGGGAAAGTTTCGCAGAATAAGTCATGGGCTGCGGGTGTATCAGTTAGACAACTGGTCAGACAAGAAGTAATGGTGACTTTGTGTTGGCAGTGGAAAAAATAGAGAAATAAGTTGATTCAAGAGAAGGTGAAAAGGTAAAATCACAGGAGCTGCAGGAGGGGCAGAGGGAGGGTGAGAGACGTGGGGGAGGAGCCGGGCCGGTTGGTTTAGTCATTTGGATGAGAGGTGTCACAGTCCGGAGGAGCGAGGAGCGGGATGCGACCAGAGGAGAGGGGGTCTGCCGGGGTCACCTGGCTTCTGAGGTGTTAAGTTGAAAGGGTTTTGA
>NW_022900935.1:33488974-33530439 GCF_012274545.1 Fukomys damarensis | reverse complement strand
GGGGGGGGCTCCGCTTACAGCTGTGAAAGTGGAGCATTTCACAACATTAGGGGGCGCCATTCAGGCGGATTCCCACGTGTACTGTGAAACCTGGACAGCTGTACACAAGGTGGCCTGGCTGGTAATTACTTTAGAAGTAAAATTACTCTGAAGGTAGCTAAACAAACAATGAAAAGCTGACAGAATTAAAGGTCTAAGAATGTGCAGGGCCTAAACTGAGACATCGAGAATGCGCGAGCGAAGTCAGGGGAAGGAAGTGGAGAAGATAGGAGAGAAAGCAAAGAAAACAGAGGGGACAAAGTGTTGACAGATAGGTCAGGACGATATTCTTCCACTACCGAAGATTTCAGGGGATGCGGAACGCTGGATTTTTATTGCTCTGTTTACTCTGAACAGCTTATAAAATAGCGATGGCTTAAATTTACCAAAATTCCCTTGCAGGTGGTTGTCAGTTTAGCCATTCAGAAAACTGTGCCATCTTAAGACCCAGATTCTAAATTCTCAGGAAGGGAACTGTGAACAAAGTCATCTTCTCCGAATCACGGCTTCTTTTTTCCTTGATGTTTTACTAAATGCTGTCAGGAGCTTTCCAAAAAGGTCTTATCACTGATCCTCTCTACTTTACTGTTGCTCTTTGTTCCCTCTAGCTCTAAGCTAGTAGAGGAAAAGCCTCTTTTGTTACTTAAATTTACATTAGCAGAGTGACTACAAAGCATTCATGGAGGAATGGATGAGTGGGTGAGTGAATGTGGCGTGTGCAGCAGTGACAGAGTAAGCTATAAAGCGAGGACCAGGACTTCTAGTTCCTAGTCTCGAGTCTAAGGCCGATGTGACCAGTGGAAACTCCTGTTGCTGTTTTTATATTTGTTTGACTTACTGTTTCACAAGTCATAGGCTCTTAGCATGTGTTTATTTCATGAGTACGACATAAACCTCCTAACTTCACCTGGGAAAGGCTCTAACTCCTATTAATGCCGACTATACGCTACCACCCCAGTCCTGCCACACACACACACACACACACACACACTCAGTGTTAACCCTTATCACCATGCCTTGACCACACATGCACACACACACACACACACACACACACACTCAGTGTTAACCCTTATCACCATGCCTTGACCACACACATGCACACACACCCTCAATGTTAATTCTTATCACTATGCATTGATACATGTGACATTGTCATCACTTTTACAAATAAATAAGATGAGATTCAAATATAGCAACTAATGTCCAGCTTTGCTCAGAGTAGCTAATACGTAAGCAGAGGCCTTCAGACCCAACCTTTCGATACCACCACATTGCCGCACGTTTGAGAAAGTTAAAAACAGTATACACAGATGAAGCATCACTGTTGTCTCAGGATGTAGCCCAAAGGCACAGAGCTAAGTGTTTGTTTCTCTATAAAATAGCCAAAGTGGTTCTCATACCAACTCATACAGGATGTGAGGCAATCAACAGACTTAAATATTTATTAAGTGGAGGGTAAAATGTCCAGATTTTGCTGAAGACTGTTTTGTTTTGCTCTTTCCTTGAGGCCAGGCAATGAATAGCAAGTGAAATAGTAAAATTTGTCAGCAGACAACTCTGCTAAAGTACCAAACTTCTCTTATCCAGTCAGACACTAGGACTCCAAAAACATCTGCCTGGTTATCTGTATCTGGTCTCTCTTGGCTAAAAATTGTAGATACTTCAGAGGTAAAGGAGAGTCCGTTCCTTATGGTTAAGACCCTCTCACACACAGATTTCTCTGAGTCTCAAAGTCTTTTATTTTTTAAATAAGAATGACATTTTATGAGAGAGGGATTGAGTGACAGACGTATAGGAGACTATTAGATTAATGATTTATCTTATTATCCATTAACATTTCACTTTGGGGGGGTGATACCGGGGATTGAACTCAGGACCTTGCACTTGTGAGGCAGGTGTCAATGCCACAACAGTCCACTTTCTAATGATACAGAATGTGTATGAAGGGAGTAAATCAAGGAAGTACATTGCTGAGTTACATATATATGCACATACTTAATTTTTGTCTGATACATTTTTTTTCTTTCCCCCTTTGCCTTGACTGTCAGGGATCTCAAGATTCATGCCCATGCCTAACGACCCATTTTCTGAGCCTGGGGTTTCTGTGCAAATGGGCTGTTTCAGACTAGCCTCCTGGTAATAGCCCCTTCTTGTGCCTTTTGTCACAAGCCACTGGAAATCCATGCTGGGAACATGGAGTAGATTCAGAGAGTTGCCTTGATTTTTTGCCGCCCTAGCACTCACTTCCTTCTTATAGCTCCTTCATGGGTGGGAAATGCATCCTGGTCCTACGATTTGAAGCTTGACCACGTAACTCACCTGGGACTACAAAGGACAGGGGAAGGGGAAAGGGCAGTGTACCCACACTGAACCTAGCTCCCACAGAGCCTTCAGTGTCTCCTCTTGCCCTGTTGTACATCTGCCACCATCACATAGAGCAAGGCTACCCACCAGAGTCCATCGCAGATCTCTGGAAAAAAGTTAATCTCTGCAAGGTAAATAGAAAATATTCACCTTTTAAATATATGCATATGTCTCCATGGTGAATTAGAACATTTTTTTTATTTTTTTATTTTTTGAGACAGGATCTTGCTATGTAATCCAGGATGAACTTAAGCTCAAAATGTAGCCCAAGCTGGCCTCCAAATCACAGTCCTCCTGCCTCAGCCTCTCAAATGTTGGGATTATAGGTACCCCCCACCACTCTCAGCCAAAAGACATTTGATGAATGTAAAAACAGTCTTTTAATATACAGAAATAATATATTATTTTGCAATTCAATTCTTTTGAACACCTTGTCCATTTTAGCTCAGTCTGCTGGATAAACTTCCTGCTCTGAAACTCTGGTCTCACGTTAGAATTCTGTGAAGTCTTGCCTCATAGTTCCTAAAGATCTCTGCTTAATCTGTGCTAAATGTGAATAGTGAACATATTTTTATATTTCTCTTGTCTCACAGTAGACATTTGTGACACCCATATTCAGGGACTTTATTTTATTTATGTATCTTTGTTGGATATTTCAGAGACATCCCAAGGACATCAGACATTCAGAACTATATGCAACTGGATGTGGTCTCTGAGTTTCTGGTTAGTTCACTTGTAGAGAATATGCTACCCAAGAAGATAATCCTCTAAGGAATATGTGGTAGAGGCTGCCCTTGAGAAACAACGCATGAGAATTGCTAGGAAAACAAATCACAGTATAGTACATAAAATCCAGGCTGGGAACATGAGCCAGTATCACTACACTGTCGAGCCCACACTTGTGCTGAGGCATCAAGATGATCACTGACAAACACACTGTACCAGTTGGTATTTACTAGAGATACAGATATAACACAAGAGATATAAATATATGAGAATTTACAAGATTGGCTTACAATGGCCACCCACAGAGTTGGATGAGAAAGAGTCCAGAGGGTCTGCCTGCACACTGGGGACTGAAGGATTTAGTGGAAGGTCTGGAGCTCACTGCAGTGTCCCATGGGCATCTGTATCAGGAGGCCGATGGGTCTGCCACAGAAGGCTCAAAAGTCTATACCAGAAGGAAGGCTGAAGGATTGGCACTGGTACCCGAAGAGTCTGTGTGTGCTGCAAGGCAGAAAATGACCCCAAAATCGAAGATGGAAGCTCCCCCAAAGGAACAGAAGAAACCATGGCTTTCCTCATTTCCCTTTATAACATCTAGGCAATGAGCACCCTAGGGTGGCTCTCCCATGTCCTAGGGAGTGGAATCGCCCAGCCGATTTAGCCAAGCTTCTCTTAACCAAACGTCTTAAGTTGACACAACCACTCAACCATCACAGACACCACAACTATCCTGGCATCAGGTTAATAGTTAATAAATATATGTGGCATTTCCTGGCTTCAGTGAAAAAGGCAGAATCAAGTTGATTTATCCTCACTGACTCTCAGAAAGCCTCATTTGTTTCCTTAAGGATTCAGAATGAAATAATAATGTAAATAGAATAAAGCAAGTTACTTTCAACAGCAGCAAACAAAATCCAAGGGAAAATTACATATAGTTCGGTGAACTTAGAAATGTGAGAAGGAAATTTTATTTGATGGTTTAAATACCGGTTATGGGTGGAAAATAATCATCCACAGTTTAATGTGGATATGTAACTCAGTATAGAAGTAGGGAAAAAATTCATAGCCTCTAATGAACAGTAGAGCCTGCATTATGAAATTTGTTAGATTTTCTAGATCAATTATTGTAACGTTGTCCTGGTTCAAATCTTGAAATACTGGAGGTTGGTGTTAGGGAAGAACACAGGTTACTCTAGGATTTATATCTTGTTCAAAATCATTTGTATGTGCTGCAATCGTTGAGATCCCTAAATTCTGACCAGGACTTTTACCTGCAGTCACAGTCTCCTTGCCCCACGTCTCATAACTAAGCTCCCAATTAAGGTAGAGTCAGTATACTAGATTATCAATGGATCTTAATAGGGAATGGGAGCATGGTCTATGACAATTCTTTGCCTTCCTATTATGTTTCACTAAGTTCAAGTGCATATTCAAGGAATAACACAATAGGTAAATACATACTACAATGTTCACATTGCTAATGTTCCTCCACTTACAGGAAACCTCATCCAGACTACATATAGAGCGCCTATCGATTAATGGATCTGTCTTTAAGCTTGCTAATTGGCTTGACTGCTATCCTGATCTATTCCTGGGTTGATCAACAGCTACAGTTTTAAACTAGATCTGACTAATTGGTAGCCACAAGTGCAATCATCTTAGATTTTATTCTTAAGAATCCTTTCAAATTTTTAATCAGGTTCATATGTTCATAGATTAATTTTTTTTTTTTTTTGGTTTTTTGAGACAGGGTCTCACTATGTAGTTGAGACTGACTTGGAACTTACTATGTAGCTCAGGCTGGACTCGAACTCACAGTGATCCTCCTGCCTTAGCCTCCTGAGGGCTGGGATTACAGGTGTGCACAACCAAACCCAGCTAATAGCTTCTTATTCTTGGCAAAGATACCATTTCTCCTTTTATTTTTTGAAGATTTTGTTAACCTCTTTGGAATTATGTGTACGTTTGGTATTCTTTTTATTTAAGCCCAAGTGAATTATTTCTCATCTGTTGATTTTGTTGGCTGTCTTCCATAGTATCCTTTTGCTCATAAATTTTTGACACTTGAGTTCATCTTGAGCAGTAGTTACATTACTCATAGTAGGTTAACTCTTACGAAAACCAGTGCTCAAATGTCAGAGGCCCAGTATAATGGACACTTCTTTCTTTCTCACACAACCTTTCAGTGTAAGAGTTTGTACAACAACCCTCCACATGGCAGCATAGAAGATCAGTCTCCTGCTTTCCAGTAGTTCTGTTTTTCTGTTCTCTGAAGACTTGCTCATTCAACCAGGTGAATCTCTGATCTTCACCCTTCTCAAACACAAAGTGAAGATGGTAGTAATACCTGCTTCACAGTTGTGAGCAGGACACATGTTGCTATATGCAATATCATAATGCTAATAATGATCGGTAACTATATGCAATGGGAATAGCATATAGTTTTTTGCTGGGGGAAAAAATTTACAAATGAATATATGGGTTAGTGAATGGGTCTGGGAAAATGAGTATTGTTTAGTAAGAGTAGAGGTCATGAGATACTTCAGGAGACAATGGAGGGTCATGGAAGGAGATATCATCAACCTGGGAAAGAAGCACATTGGACAGAAGAAAATACGAGGTGCTGTGGATAAATAATACTGGCAAGGTTTGTTAATCAGGTATTTAGGAATTTCGCCTCACCTAGTAAAAATATATTGCTCTTCAAAGGCAGGGTTGGGAAGACATAGAAGGAAAATCAAAGGAGAAATTAAGGAAGTTAGAAATAACCCACCCACATTTCTTAATTAGTTTCAAGGGAGAAATTATTGCCAAGGGTAATAATGCCGAAGTTGGAATATATTTATCCCTTGGGGGGGAAATTCCTTCTTCGCCTGAATTTTTCATCCAATTTAATTGACTTAGATCTGTCTGTTAGAAACTTAGGTGGTTCCAAGACAAATGGCTTATTCTCCCTGTACAGAACCAAAATAGCTGCAAAGAGGCTGGAGGAACATCCAGCAAACAATCTTGGCAAGAAAGATTTGCCACATAAATACGAGTTGTCTCCCTTTCTGCTCCAAACTATGTGCCACACCTTTAAAATGCAGTGGAATTTTTGAAATCATCAAAAATGGCTCTATAAGTCCCCTTCAAGACATTCCTAAAGTCAGCCAAAGAGGCAGCAAACCCACCATGAAAGGTAGAGTGGAGTGGTGACCAAGTTCCTAGCCAACACAGAGAACAATGGCTGTTACCTTCATGCCACATCCCACCCACTTGGCCTTGTTTTTACAACAGCAACCAGGTGACACTTTTGTTGGTCAAATAAAAATCACACCCTATGTGGAAACTTTGCAGAGCGATGAACACTTCTCCATGTTGGTGTGGTGATGGTCCCACGAGGGTATACACACATTGAAACTTACAAGTTTATGTGCTTTTCATGTATATAGCTTAGGTTCATACCTGTTGTACTCAAATAAGCAAAAACACCACACAAAATAAAATAATAACAGCACCACATAAAGTGGAAAAATGGTCCTGGTAGAGAACTAGCCATTGAGGACTTACAAAACTGCTTAGATAGATGCAGAATGTATATAATTTCTAATCATATTCATTTACTGCCAGAGCTGTACTTTAAAGACATGAGAGGTCACATTCTCTACAATGAAAGACCCCTCCAAGGTTCTCTTTTCTCCTCACACTCTCATAACCCTCCTACAAGGCCACAAGAGCCCTACTCTTTAGTTGCTGTGACCCTCTGGCTTTGGCATCTACTACTTTACTCTCTCAGCCTTGACAAGCTTATTACTCTTGATCCAGCCTAAGAATCTTCCCGAGTCCCTCTGCACCTGCTACTTTTCCTGTCTCAACATTTTTCTGCTGCTAAATATGTGCATAGCTTGCCCTACCTCCAGTACTTTTATAACTTTGATTTTAAACTTCACCTCCTTCATGATGCTTTTCAAACTTCCTTGTTGAAAATGGCACTCTCCTACCCTACTTTTGCCCCAGCATTTCTTATTTCTTTCCTGGTTTTAATTTTCTCCATATACTTTGCTATCTGATATTCTGTATAATTTACTTCAGTTTTTAATAGTCTTTCTCTCCACCCTCTTGCTACAATACAAAGCCTCCAAAGAGATTGCTTTCTGTTTTATTACAAGCCCCCATAAACAGGTAAACATTCAAAAAATTTATTTAGGAAATAATTCATTCAAGCAAAGCAAAAATCCAATTATGAATTTTATGTACAATTATAAATACATATGTATGTAAGGGATTAGCTTAACTTCTCTTGGAATTACACTAGTTATTTTCATGTCTTCTAAAAAATTTTAGTGAAATACTCCTCTCCTAAACACATGAAGTTAAAAAGATAGTGAAATCCTACAATTCACCTTAATTTACTCAAGTATGTAAGTGGCCTTAAAACTACCTCAGCCCACCTTAATTAACAGTGACACCTTTAGTGTTAGGTAACTTTATTAGTCAGCTTTCCCATTTCTGGATACAATACCCAACACCTACAAGTTAAAGGAAGAGAAATTTATCTGGTTCACAGTTCGAAGGATTCAGTTCATGGTCAACAGGCTCCGAGGCAAGAACATCATGACAGAAGGGCGTATCAGAGCAGAGCTGCTCAGTTCATGTTGACTGAGAAGCAGAGGAGAGGAATGGTGCCAGAGAGGAAGGGATGAGGAACCAGACAGAGTGCCCAAGGTCATGCTTCCTTGACCTGCCCAGACATACCCAAGAACTTGCTTTACTAATCTAGGCATTTCTTAATCCAGGGAAGTTCACATAGCAGGATTGATCGTCACAGTAACTAACTTATTTTTCCCTGAGCTATTTATGGTTATGGTTCTGATATTTAATTTCATGTGTCAACTTGGGAGGCTGTGACCCTAGATGTTTGGTGAAACATCCTCTAGATGGTACTGACAAAGTAATTTTTTTTTAAAAATGTGATTAATAGGGCTTCAGCTCAGTGGCAGTGTTCCTGCCTCACAAGTGCAAGGTCCTGAGTTCAATCCCCAGGTCCTCAAAAAAATAAAAATTGTGATTAGCATTTAAACCAGTATCATTAGGGATTAGAAAATGATACCCTAGTGTGTGGTACCTTGACCACTGAGCTGGTGAAGCAGTCTCACAAACAAGTTCTTTTTAACATTCCCTGTGTCTGCTAGGCCAAGCCCAGGGAGGGGCTCTCTCTGAGAAGTACCATAATCTCATTGAGAAAATGCCCTCTAAGAAAAATTCACTTGCCAGGACACGGATTTAGCTCAGTAGTTCCGGACCTGAGTTGGATCCCTGGCACAAAAAATAAAATTAAATAAATAAATAAATAAATAAATAAAATTCACTTGCCTTAAACTCCCTCCCTAGGAATCTCATTGAGTAACCAAGGGTAAAAAGACTTAAAGTCATTAGTGAACCCTGAGAGGTGTTTCATCTGGGGGCCTTTGTGTGCGTAATAGGACCTCTTTGTTCCCCTCATCTTCTGTACCTTGTTGCTACCCCTCCCCATCAATCCATGTATATGTGTAAGTGCATGTGTATATATCTCACAACAAACAACACTGTGAGATACACTGTTTATAGTTAGTAGTATTTCTTATTCTGTTTTCCAATAATCTGGATTTTTACAGATAAGGAAATTAAGGCACGCAGAAGTGTAGAGCACACCACTGAAAAGTGGTAGAAACAAAACTGTCATACTGGCAAATCAGGCTTCCAACCGCTCACCTTCCTGCCTTCTCTTGGGGCTTTTGGGAGTTGTCTCTATTCTCTCTACACTGCCCAGGGCACAGCCTGCAGCACCAGCACAGGCTCTGTGGCCTGATTGCAAGATGAATGTCTGATGAAGTCAGGAGTACAGGGAGCACAAATGAATGTCTCCTGTCATGGAAGGTAAAGAAAGAAGAGGAGAGAGAGTTCTCTAATCCTTTTCCAGCAAAATCAACATTCAGGAACTTCCAAGGATCCAGGAAGAAAACAAATGCAAAACAGAGACAAAGCAAGCCATAGAGAGAAGGGGAAAAAAATCTTAGTTGATAAAGAACTTAGAAAACAGACCTTTTGGTTGAGATGTCGGTGTAACATTTCTCATTGAAGCACAGAGCTCTGAAACAGTCCATTCTTACATCCCTTTTCTTGCTTCATTTCCTGCCCTAATATTTCCATTACCCCAGGTTTGCATGACTGCTTTCCTGATGCCGTGTGTGAGTTTGGAGCTAGTAGCCAGTGTTAGAAATGACCTGCTTTGAATACTGACAACTGGAACTACTGGAATCAGCAGTGCAATGTTATTTTCCTTTAAATGAGGTATATGCACAAGAGCTTTGGTTATAATTTCCTCTGCCAGGAAAGGTAGCCACCAGGAATGGGCATTCAGGGATAAATGACTTTTCAAGTAGTCTTCCTCAACAAATGACTTAACAGGGAAGCCAGTATAATAGGCGCAGAGGTTCTCAAAGTTAGATGGCAAAATTATGAATGGGATGGTTTGCTGTACAAATTCCCGGGCTCCAAATCCCTAGAGATTCCGATTTGTGATATTTGAGGTGGGGATGAGATTAGAATTCCTGTCAACCCACTTAGGTGATTCTACTTTAGATGCTGGTCAGCTCACAGGCTGAGAAAGACTATCAGGAGGGAAAGAGCGCAGAGCTTTAGGTTTGAAAATCCTGAGAACATATGAAATAGCTTTTGAACTTGGGCAGCTGCTTAAACTTTCTGATCCCCCAATACTTTAAATTGAAGGAGACAATAATAACCTATGTTCATACCAAGAGTGTGTTGGGCCATGTATTTCAGGGATGGAAGTTTGGGTGATTGTCTGCCTGCACATTTCACTGGATCTAACAGAGTGAGGGGCAGGAAGAGTGGTAATAGATTCAGTGTAATGCCACTTTCATGAGCAAACAGAGACAGGCAAACAACCACCAAAGTGCCCAAATATCACCGACAAACAACATTTAGTATAAAGAATGATATAACGACAAAGAATAACTGTATGTGAACATATCTGCAAACTTAGTTGAAATGGACATTTCTGATGAAAGATATAAATTCCTGAAGGTGATTGAAGAAAAAACAGAAATCTCAAATAAACCAGAAGCCATTAAAGTTGGAGTGCAATCCAAATAAGCCCAATGGCTGCTGTCAAGAAATCAACCAATAACAGATGCTGGTGGGGTTGTGGGAAGAAAGGAACACTTCTCCATTTTTGGTGGGAGTGCAGACTGGTGCAGCCACTGTGGAAGTCAATATGGAGATACCTCAGAAAACTAGGTTTAGAGGTACCACTTGATGCAGATATTCTGCTGCTAGGTATCTTCCCCAAAGAATTAAAAGAATCATACCACAGTGATATATGCACACCCATGTTTATAGCTGCACAGTTTGTAATAACTAAAGCTTGGAAGCTTGGAAACAGCCCACTTGCCCATCAAATGGAGACTGAATAAAGAATTGATGTAGGATTTTTTTGTTTTGTTCTGTTTTGTACCAGGGATCAAACTTGGGACCTTGTGCTTGCAAGGCAGATGGCAGAACTGCTGAGCTAAATCCCTGGCCCAAGATGTGTTTTTTTAATAAAATGGAGTACTACTCAGCCATAAAGAATGAAAAACTAGAGGCATTTATAGCTAACTGGATGCACATGGAGGCCATATTCTTGAGTGAAATGAATAGGACACATATGTAAACTCTGAATAGTTTCTCTGGTGTGATAAACTGAAAGTGTAAATAAAGATAAAAATGTATAATAATGTGAAATAGGAAGAAAAGGCCTAAAGAGGTAGGAGAAATGAGAGAGATAGGGGAAAGGAAAGAGGCAAAGGAAAATATATGAGATAAGAAAAAAATGGAAATGAAGTCTTTGTAAATAAAGAGGAGTAGACGGGTTGAAGGGAGAGCAGGGGAATGGGAAAAAAGTAAGAACCAAGATATATCATGTAAAGGTACAAATTCCCAATAATGAATGTAACTGTATTGTTTACTTAAAATGTACCAATAAACTTAATGAAAAAGAAAGTTGAAATAGGTGCAGATGCAAAAAAAAACTAAATAAGATATTAACATGTGGAGTTCAGCTGAGTTTTTTTTAAAAAGTGAGCAAGTAATATTTATTGAGAAAGCAAAGATGGTTCACTATCTGAAAACCCATTATATTCTAAACTCATCCATATATTCTAATATAGAAAAGTAAGCAACCACCTCCAAAGATGTAGAATAAACATTTAGTATGTTCAGCACTCATTCAAGATAGACAAAAGAAAACTCTAAACATCTCTAATTAGAAAGGAAGTCCAAGTATCTCCCCAAATACCAAACATCCTACTAGGTGATGAAACAACAGAACAATGTCTGCTTCTAATCAGAAATACAGTAATAGAGTAAGAGTAACAATGTAATTTGAAGAGAAAAAGAAAATCACTGTAATAGAGTGAGATACAGTGGTACACACCTGTAGTTCTCACTTCCTGGGAGACTGAGTCACAAGGATCTCTCAAGCCAGGAATTCAAGGACAACCTCAGTCACACAGCAAGATGCTGTCTCAAAAAAAGAGAAAAAAATGAAAATTATAGAGGGACAACTCTATATTTGTACACAATATAATTTTCTTGTTAAAAATCAAAAGAGCCATTGATGTTATGCTAGAGCTATTTAAATAATTAAGCAAGGATGACAATTCAAGGTAAATGTAAAAAATTAGATACACTTCTTACAAGTCAACAATATGAAAATGTAATAAAAATACAGATTCCATTCAAATACTGCTTAGGATTAAATGTTATTAAAAGATATCCATCTCCTCTATTAAGAAAATATAAAACTTTGTTGAAGAACATCAAGAAAATCTTAAAAAATAGAAATATATATATTAATTTCATGGTTGGATAAACTTCATATAGTAAAGATGTCAATTCTTCATAATTAGCTTAGAAATTCAAGTCATTCAAAACCAAATCTGCATGGTATTCTTTACAGAACTCAAATGACCAAGACTTAGTCTATTTATCAAGTTTTATTATTAAGTTCCAGTAATTAAACCCACATGGTATTAGCACAACTCCATGTAGACAAACAAATCAGTGAAAAATATAGGCCTTAGAAAAAGATTCACATACCTATGGAAACTTGATATATGACAAGTGTAGCATTGTAGATCAGTAGGGTGAAAAATGGATTATTCAAACAAACATTATGGGTGAAAAATATACATGCTTTCAGAAAAAGATTAAATTCCTTTCCTACCTCTACCACATGCAAAAAGCTAATTATGAGTAGATTCAAACTACAAATATGAAAGACAAAGCCCTAAAAATTTTTGAAGATACCATAGCAAAAATGATTAAATAAGATCACAAACTTGTAAACCATAAAATTGATACAGTTGTCTAATTCTCAAAAATATATTAAATAAAATACATTATAAAGAGACAAGAAGAAATATGCCATAGTAAAATTAACAAAAAATTAGCACCACAATATTCTGAGTATTCATCCAAGTAAAAAATAAAAAGCTAACCCAGGGCCCGGGGTTTAGCTCAGTGGTTCCGCCACCTGCTTCACAAATGTAAAGTCCCAAATTTCAACCCCAGTACAAAAAAAAAAATCCAACCCAATTTTAAAAGTAGGTAAAGAGATGGGTAAAAATGTGAGTAGCCAATAAATTTAGAAAAAGGTGCTTGCTGGGTGTGGTAGCATGCACCTGTAATCCTAGCACTAGGGAGGCTGAGGCAGTAGGATTGCTGTGAGTTCAAGACCAGCCTAGGGTACATAGTGAATTCCAGGTCAGTCTCAACTACATAGTGAGACCCTGTCTCAAAAAAAAAAAAAAAAAAAAAAAGAAAACAGAAAAGGGTGTTTAACCTCACTAATAATCATATACACAATAAAACATACTGGAGAGTAGCCCAGCACCATGGGCTTGAACCTGTAAAACTATGAATCAAATAAATACCTTCTTTATAAGGAGCCATTGTCAGATAGTATGACACAATGATAAAAAGCTGACTAATGTACTCTGCTGTATCTCTAATGAGTTAATCAGTTACAGTTTCATGGCCGCTGACAGATGACTTGAAACTCCTGGGTACGAGAGTGATTCAGGAAAGAAATAGCATTGTGCAAAAAACCAGCAATTTTTCTATGACAGCTCTTTGACTTATGAGGGATACAAAGCAGATTTATCCAATAATCCCAACTCTGGGAGGATGAGACAGGAGGACTATAAACTGGAGCCTACCTTAGGTAACTTAGCAAGACCCTACCTCAAAAATAAAAAAGATCTGGGCATGTAGTTCAGTGTGAAGGCCCTGGGTTCAGTCTCCACACACACATATGTACACAAAGCAGCTCAGTGATACAGTCATATATAAAAAGCAGTGATAGAAAGAAACCCTGACTTTTGGGAACCTAACTCTTATAATGGGCACTAAATACATTTTCCCTTTGTTCTAGAAGCCTATATTGTTTCTATCCTTACAGGCTATAAACAAATCTTTCCTTTCTTTGTTCTGCAGGAAAACACTCTATCACAACTCTTGGATAAACACATTTGAAAAAATAATTCAGAACAAAGGCAAACTGTGCCCTGTTTGGAAGAAATATAGAAATGTTAAAAACATTTAGGAATTGTCTTTCACTATAGTGCTTAGAATGCAAATTTTAGCTTTAGATTCTACATTAAAAATATAAAAGTAGTTACCTGAGTTTTCACCTAATAAAGCTAAGAAAAGGAATTAAATGCTGAGAAAGTAGAATGGAATAAAAAAAGAGACGTATAAGACTTATTACTATATAAGATATAAAGAACAGAGAAAAATCAATAAAATCTAAAGCTGTTTCTTTGAAATGGTGACTAAAAAATATTGGTGATCTTCTTAGCCCAGTTACCTTTCAGCTTTGGTCTCTGCCCTTTGGTGGTTGAACACCCAGAAGAGAAGATCACTGACATCAATAGTACAGTTGGGGCAATGAGCTTAACTATCATAACTTTATCTGTATAGTAAGCACCTGGAATCTAAAATATAGTTAGAGGACTGTTACTTTTATCAGTCATGGTTGTTCTAGCAGTTGGTTTCCTGTAGAACATTAACAGAAAAAACTTGGAATCAGGAACTACACATAATAATAATAATAATAATAATAATAATAATAATAATAATAATAATAAGTAGCATGACAATCATGGTGACATTATCTTTGCAACAAACTTAGATATGTATCTTAGTACAAAATAACCATTGTTAAATGTATTTATTTCCTTCTAAAAACACATAAAAACAAAAAACACAGAAACTCTTAGTACCTTTTGATAGGATACCATCTAAGGAATGTGTATGAGCCTATAAATGTACCTTTAATCATGAGTAGGTAAAGCAGAAGAGAAGGCTGAATACCTGAATCAAAAGGTTATTGCCATAAACAATATGTTAGAAGACCTGTATAGTCAGAAAACATGAATGTATTTTGTACATCAGAAAAGTAGTAATAATAATAATTATAGTTATATCAAACCCTATGCCCTGTAGTGTAGCCTGGTACCAAAAGGATCTTTTTTAATAAGTGCTTGTTTTTCCACAGAAAATATTACATTTTGAAGATGACCATTATAAACATATCACAATAATGTATTTAGAACTCAATCCTTTGATGATAACCAATGTAAACATTTTATAAAAACATATTTAGTGATGTTTATTGGGGGTATATCTTCTCAAAATGCTATGAAAATTATTGGAGCTCCAATTAGTGAACAAAGACAAGAATAAAATGTACTGAGCTGCTGCTTCTTTATTCACAAGGAATCTATCCAAACCTAAAAGCTTATATTTAATTATCTTGACAATTTTTTATTTAACTTGTAAAACCAGGTTGTAGAAATTAACAATTAATTTTTATCTTTAATGTCATTTTGATCAAAAAATATATTTGGACAAACACTTTCAAACAATTGGACAGACACAGACAAACATAAGACAATTTATGAAACTAGAGTGCACTTAAATATATTTGGCCAATTGAATTATAATTTCTCTTTTAATTAAGACTAGTCAAAACTTGCAGATCAATTACAAACATCTCTTGCAATTAGAATCAGAAGAAGTAAATGTGCTTTATAACAGTAGCATAATCTTGTGTTATAGTTATTGTCAGAAGTCTATAAGTAGAAAGTAGAGAGAAGTTCAAGTGACTCCTATAACAATTTAAGAATTTGCAATGAAAAGGAAATGCTTCAAATACATCTATTAAACATCTGGAAACCAAGCACCAATCAAACATTATTTTAAGTTGAAGGTGAAAGGTACATTTGTCAATTAGCCAGAATTTCTAATATTTTTGTTTGTTTGTTTGTTTTTTGTTTTAAGATTTTCCTGTCTGGCAGGACATCGCAGCTGATTTTACCATGGAGTAAGCAGTCTGTAGCTGGCCCTGGGCTGTAATCTAGCATTTGGTCTTTGAGTTCCAATCTTAAGTATTACATTTTCTTTGAATTGTTTTAAAGCCTTATATTTTTATTTTCCAATATTTGTGTAGAAAACAATAGGGTCTGATGGAATTTCGTGGTCATGTAGCCTGCCAAACACGTTTTCAGATGTAAATAGGCAGGGCCAGGAGAGGGATTTTACTTTTCTTTTTATTTTTGCAGAGTCTTGCTTTCCTCTCTCTTCCAAGGAAGCTAGGGAAGGAAGAGCAAGCAGAGAAGTGTTTGCTAACTCACTCCTATGTTTGGAAGGGGCTGGAGGAGCAGGGAGAGTGTGGGCGTGTGGTGGAGAGACACCAGATGGCAGAGATGAGGAAGGCTCACAAGATGGCGGAGGTGAGAGCCCAAGGAGAAGGAGGAGGTGGCCCAGCCTTGTTGGGGGCTGGGGGAGGTAGGTGTGAGTGGTGAGTGATTGGCTGGATCAAAGGTAGGAGTCAGGAGGAGTGGAGGACAGAGTTTGGGCTAGAAGTACCTGAGAGGGCAAACAGGTTTGACAGAGGGAGGGGTGAGAGGGTAGGTAGAAGGTTTGTATGTAGGGGATTTCTGACCATTGCCATTGCGTTGACAAAACTGCATAAATCATTCAGTATGTTAAATTTGAAAGTGCCGTTTTCAGGCCTTTGAAATTTATTATCTAATTTGTACTGAGGTCAGACTTGGTTGCAATAAAAAATAAGTCATTTTGACATAAAGTCGGGTCCCAACAGTCCAAGGGGACGAAGTTGTACCAGGAGGCACCAAGAAGCATTGAGGGAGGGGGTTTGTATTGTTGGGTACCCATGTTAGGATGGGTGAGGAGGAGTTAGCCCTAGTACACTGATCCTAGCCAAGTATTATCTACTTATCAGTTCTAAATCCCCGAAAATATCAATGGAATTGACATACTTGGCACTTGGAGTAACCCTCACCTAGGTATGTGAGATAAAAGCTATTATAATGGAGGGAAGAGAGAGAATCCCTTTGACATTGTTCAAGCCTTTTGACTAAATTAATAAATCCAAAATAATATCACATTCCCCATAGGAGTGGAGAGAGCTAGCAGTTACCATAAGAAGTTAAACAATGTAGAGGTAATTGGGCCATATTATATTGAACTCACCAGCCTAGCCCTTCTTAAATGAACAGATGCTCATGAATGACTACAGACTACAGTAAGGTTAATCAAGAAGCCCAGGGTCGTTCTGTGTTAGAGGTGGTATCTTTGATAGAGATGACCAATAGTACCTCAGGAAACTTGACTTGGCAAATGTATCCTCTTCGATATCCATCAGAAAACATGACTTTGAATAGTTAACATTCAAATGGAAAAAACAACATTGGCCCAATCCATGTTACTTTGTGCATCATCTGTTAGAGTTAAAGCAAATTGCTGCTTCTTGCATCTGTTGCCATAAAGAAGGAAGCAGAATTCTTGGTAGAATTACTTGAGTTCTAAAGACACAGGAACAGTGCCCTGCATATAGCAAGTGACATAAAAGCCTGACAGCTTGACCCTGGACACAAAGTGACTAATAGACACAGGCTTTATAGTAAGGGGCTCTAAGGTAAGTGAAGACAAATTTAAACAAATGCAAATGTTGTGGGTGCTGATCTTATCAAGGTGACTAAGTAAATTCCCTTTCCTGACTGGAACTTAGAGCTACCTGATAAAAGAAGAGCTACAAAGTGGGTCTATCAGGACTGCCCATTCACTGTTGGACCAGAGCCTCCCTGCCAAAGGTATGACTTGGGTAAAGTGGGTATTTGCACTTCATTTAAAGAGACTGACAGCTGAAAGCTGTCTGCTGACACCTTTCCCAGCAGCAGAGATGACAAATCCTTCCTTGATGGCGACTCCTGGCAGCCTGTCACTATACCCATCATACCTAATTTAGTATAATGGCTTACAGTCAGAGTCATGGTGGGAAAGACTTAATATTAAAATCTGACACGTTTTCTCAGTGAGTTTATGGAAGTTACTTAATCTCCCAATTTTATCTCTTGTAAGGCAAAGGTAGTAATTGTCCTTATGGGCCAGGGATTTAGGTCACCGTTTGGTGGCCTTCCTTGCAAGCGCAAGGACGGGAGTTCATTCCCCGGTACCAAAAAAAAAAAAAAAAAAAAAAGGTAGTAATAGTCCTTTTTATGGGGCTACTCTTCCCTGCAAATGAGCTGATAGTATGCAGAGAACGTAGCACGAAATTCCCAGCTCTCCTTGTTTTTCTTAATCATTTATAAACCAAAATTGGGCATTTAAAATAATGTATGTGCCAGGTATATGCATGATTACTTGTTCCCAGGTTATTTTTCTTATAGTTTTCCTAATTTCTTTCTGAATAATGTTTAAAAGACCTCACATGGCTTTGTTTTGATGAACATTTGGCCCCAAGGACAAAGGTAAGTCTGGTGAGGGATTAAGAAGGGAAAATGCTTTGTTGTATTTGCTTACTGCACCAGTAGCCCCAGCAACTCAGCTTTAGTTTGGCTCTGTGAATACCCTAATTCCTCTTAGATTTATGCTTCACACACTGCGCACATGGTTTAGAATGAATGGCTCAGATTTCTTCCTACCTTTTTTCTTTGTGGTACCAGGGATTGAACTCAGGACCTTGCACTTGTGAGGCAGGTGACAGAACCACTGAGCTAAATCTCCAGCTCTGGTTTCTACCTATCTTAAGACTCTTCTGAGACACCTTAATCTTCTGATCAAAGGCTTCTACTTGTGGGAGAAGTAGAGCATAATTTGACCAGATCTAATTTTTCCATGGATATGGGTGTGTTTTTATTTCTCCCTCCTTCAAGGAATAAAAGAAAAAGAAAATGGGAGGAAAGTGGCGTGTTATTTCTTTGCTGCCATCTGAAACAGCCAAGCCGAGAGCCAGTTTATTCCACTTTAATTCATTCCAGATTTCTCAAGGAATAAACAGTATTCCTGAGAGTTCTCAGATGTATGGCCAATAGAGATCCAGTTGCCCAAGAAAGTTAATGTCAAACATGCAGGTAGCCCTTGGTTAGGGCACAGAGCACTAGAGATGGAGGGTGGATTTGAGATAGTCTCTGGGACCCCCTTAGGACTCCAGCGCTGTGTGATGTGACAACTGCAAAATACCCTGAGCCCCAACTAAATAGCCTGTTAGGGTGCGTGGAAACAATATTGTGTTTCATTGCTCAAAATTTACATCAAATCTGCAGAGAGAAAGGGTTTCTTTCTCTGAGGAAGAAAAGCAAAAGGAATTCTATTCATACCCTTTTTCTTCAAGTCTTACATATCCTTCAAGAACGCCCAAATCCTACTATTTCTCTAAAGCCTTTGACCCCAGCCTATGCAGATAAAGGATTTCTGTGGCAGCTGTCCTGAGTCCCATTTCTCAAGTGAGGAAATAGAGACATCACTGTTCTCTAAACACCTGTCTTACTGAGATTGCCCAAATCCTAATGCCTGCATTTTGTCCACTGGAGGTGGGTGGTTGTGGGTTCCAGATTTATTACCTTCCAGCTTGCCATGTTGCCTCATTTGAAAAATAAAAACAATACTTTGTAGGTCTCAGGTAATACACATGAATGAAACTGTTCCACACTCATGATGAGCTCGATCACCTTGAAGGCGTCCAAGTTCCTTGAAAGAGTATGGAGGCCTCTGTCTGGCAAGGGGCTGAGTCTGGGAGCCATGTGTACTCATATCCAACGCTAAACCTTCCTCTGCCTTGTCTGCAGTGGCACAGAAGATCCTGAAGCTGCTTTTCTAGGCTCCCCACCAGAGAGTTCCAGCTGGATTGAGGCTGCAGATGAAGCAAAGGAGAGAAAAGGCCAGGGCTGCCACCACTTCTGTGATTCGGGTGATGCCTCTGACCCTTGCTGTGACTTTTCTCTGGACACCCAAGCCTATCTGGCTCTTCCTCCCTCTAGGTGATCCTTAGCATTTGGCTTGTGCAACATCAATTTCTCCTTTATCCCTGCAGCCCAGAATTGACTGTGACCCCCTGCAGTTACCCATCTCTGAGGCTTCCCTGCGCCCTTTGTTTATCAGCTCTTCTTTCACCACTTCCCAGTTTCCTCTGTGCTCTGATTTCTGGATTGCACCCTATCTCACATACTGAGGATGGCCACAGAACTCAAAAATAACCCTGCTCTTCTTTTTGTATTAGGACATGTTCACATTAAGTAAAGATTATGTTTGTTGTGGGAAATTGGTACATGGACATAACACATCTGAATTATTTTTAATCCCCTTTTCTGCTCTCCCCTCCCTCGCCTTCTCCTCTGTCTCTTAGTCCTCTTCCTTTTTGCAACAGTTCTGCCTTCCTGTTTCCTATCTTTTATTTTGCTCTTTAATTGGTTTATATTTTAAATTTCTTGTATAAGAGAAACCATGCAATATTTAGGCTGTGTGTATGACTTATTTCACTTTAGCTTGTGTTTCAAGGTACATCTGTCTTCCTACCAATGAATCAGATTCATCTTCTTTATGGCAGAGTAGTGCTCCATTGTATATAAATACCATGTTTGCTTTCCTTTCCTTTGCTCTTTCTTTATACTTGGGTTTTTTCATAAGAGTGAATCTATACAGTATGTAAGCGTGTGTGTCTGATTTATTTCACTTAGTATTGTTTTCAGGATGCATCCATTTTTCTTACTGATGGTTCAAATTCATCCTTTACAGCAGAGTAGTATCGCACTGAGTATGAATACCACGTTTTAAAAAACAACTAAAAATATAACTTCCATTTGACCCAGCTATTCCTTGTCTAGGTATCTTCCTGAAAGCCATAAAGACATCATGTTGCAGTGATACACGCACACCCGTGTTTACAGCAGCACATTGAATAATAGCTAAATCCTGGAATCAGCCTATATGTCCATCAACAGGTGAATGGATAAAAATATTCTGCTATTTTTTTTAAAGAGGAAGGAATGAGTGGGTCCTGGTTGATACCAAACATTGAGAGTCAGTGAATCCAAACTACGCATAAACTATCATCATTCTCATATTATAGGTAAGAAATTTAAGCCCAGGAATGGAAAATAACATAACACAACCAGAAAAATACACAAACGTTAAACGCTCATGTTAAAGGCATTTTACCCAAGCTATAGTATAGATTGTATGCTGCCTGACAGAGATTTTTTTTGGCATATCAGTATCTCCTAACATACAGCCTCTTGTTCTGTAAATATTTCATACTCGCTAAGCTTCAAGAAGAGAACAGAGAAATAATAAAGATATTACTATGCATTTTAGTACTGAATTTATGTATTTATGTATTGGCGATGAAATTGGTTAAAAAGTTTTTCTGCCAATACTTTGAGGACAAATGTTAGATAGTTTATGAAATAATTTTATTGAGGTAAAATCAGTATTTATCAGGCTCACATTGTAGCTGAGGCATCCAAAGAATTGGGGCTTCGACTGACTTGCTCAAGTAAGGTCCTGGTCTAAACTTATACAAACTTTCTGATTGCAAAATGAATATTGTTTCAATTATATCACCCTATGTTCCCTGATAATGGAACTTGAGACAACATCTGGAAGCCGTAACACGTCTGGCCATAATGGCAGCATTAACAAGTTAACAATATCCTTCTCAAACTGGATCCATACAGCCCCAAAGAGTTCACAGAGGTGTCCTGGGACTACCTGAAGCCACGGACTGTACCTTCTGGATCTTCCTAAGCATGAGACTCACCTGAAGATTTCAGTGGCCATGTCAGCACTTTGAATAAAAGATCATTTCCCAGTAAAGCTAACATGAATATATTATAAATTAGAAGAGAAAATGTTGATTTGTATGGGGCAGTAAAATTTTGGATTGTGAGTATATAACTTGTGCTGCAAGTGTTCTGCAAGACAAGCAAGCATTTGTAATAAATTTTAATTTAATAAACAGGTGATGTCTTACAATATGAGAAGTGTGTGAGGCTGAATATGACATAATCACAGTAGAGTCAATGATTCCTCTCTCTCTCTCTCTCTCTCTCTCTCTGATTGTGGGTGAACATCTAAAAACAAGAGGTCATGGAGGAGATCTCATCTGCAAAGGAAGAGGAGGAAAAGGTGGAGGAATCCCTTACTTCAAATGAGATTGGGGAGATGTGTAAAATGTGGGAAATAGTGCAAAATTTGGTAGTTGTTATTTGTGGGGGGTACCAGGAACTGAAACTCTGGACTTTGTGCTTTCGAGGCAAGGAGTGGAACCACTGAGCTAAATCCCCAGCCCCAAAAATTTTGTAGAAAGGGATCACTTGAACAAGGCTATAGCAGTGCAAGCGATGGATCTGTTGCATAGCAGTGCAGTGTCACATTTCTGCAAAATCCTCAAGAGTTGCAAAAGAGAGGCTCATTGAGTAGATTTCTTGTTAAAGTTGCATGCAAAGAAAAAAAGTTTCCACTGAACCAATAGATAGCAGTGATTCTGTTAGTGAGAGTGAAAATTTTCCTTTACAATAGCCCTCTTCTCTCTTGTCTCTCTCACACTAACCATGAATATTTTCAAAGGTAAGTGCAGGTTAATTTGTTTATTTTTCTTCACATTTTGTATTTTCTCTATTATATGGTATTATGTGACAGTATTATAATCATTTTTATAAGAATATTTTGGGGTTGTGGAACAAATTATCTGAGTTTCCATTATTTTTCGGGGAAAATTCTCTTTAATATATGGGTTCTTTTGGGTTACAAGAATATTTCTGCAATGAATTATTCTCATAAAACAAGGTTTTATTGAATATAAAAGACCTAAAATAATTTTTTAGTTTATGGTTGAAGGTTGAGGGCATGTGTCATCTCCACTATAGAGATATTTTGTTAGGTATGGGAGATTGCAATATTGATGCCCCAAAGCATGCTATAAGCAGCACAGGCTGTAAAGAGTTAACCCCACAATTGATTTGTTTATAGAAGTGAGTTTAATCGAAGCCTATGTGCCAAGGTCAGAGCAACTCACACCTAAATTCTGTTACCACAACTAAAACCTTCTAAATGAAAGGACAATGTTGTAAATCTTCAGCAGCATGAGAACTTGCACAAAGAATAAACAACTGGGATTTCATTGTATTAAAAAGGTTTTTGCAGTGCAAGAGAAATAACCAGTAGAGCTAAGATGCAACATACAATGTGGGAAAAAAAATTTACCAGCTACTCCTCAGACAAAGGACTACTATTTAGAATATATAAAGAACTCAAAAAAATCAGACCCCACAAATACACACACCCAACTCAAAAATGGGCATCTGAAATGAACAGACATTTTTCAGACAAAGAGGTAAAAGCAGCAAATAAATATATTAAAAAATGTTCAACATCACTGGTCATTCCAGACATGCAGAAGAAAACAGCAGTGAAATTTCACCTTACCCCAGAAAAAATGCCTGCTAGCACAAATGCTTGGAGGGCTGTGAGGGCTGTGGGGAGAAAGGAACCCTTCTCCATTGTTGGTGGGAGTGCAGGCTGGTGCAATCACTGTGGAAATCAATATGGAGATACCTCAAAGAACTATGATTAGAGGTTCCATTTGACCCAGCTATCCCTCTGCTGGATATCTTTACAAAAGAATTAAAAGAATCATACCACAGTGATATATGTGCATCCATGTTTATAGCAGCACAGTTCATAATAGCTAAAATTTGGAAACAACCCAAATGCCCATCCACTGGAGACTGGATAAAGAAGATGCGATTTTTGTATAAAATGGAGTAATATTCAGTCATAAAGAATGAGAAACTGAAACATTTATAGCTAAGTGGATGCACATTGAGGCCATACTCTTAAGTGAAATAAATAGGACACACTTGAGTAAATACTGAATAGTTTCTCTGGTGTAAAAAACTAAAAATGTAAATAAGGTTCAAATGGTATAACTGGGAGTGTGAAATAGGAAGAAAATGGCTAAAGGGGAAGTGTGAAGGGAAAGGGAAAGGATAAAGGGAAAAGAAAAAATGTAAACAAAGTCTTTGGAAATAGGGAAGGGGGAAAGGGAGGGTAAGAGTATGGAGAAAAAAATGAGAATCAAGATATACTATGTAAAGGTACAGTATCTCAGTGAAAAATGTCACTATATTGTTTGCTTTAAATGTACCAATAAACTTAATGGAAAATAATGTGAAAGAACAGTGCTCTAATTACAACCATATATTTTGTCTATTCTGCTCCTAATTTGAGAATGCTTTGTCTTGTCCCTTAGGAGCCTTGCTACTTTAATTTCCATAGAAGCCACATGACCATCCTCTCACATAGTCCTTCCCTTGCACATAGCTGGCCTTTACACCAATTGATTACCAATAAAAATCAGTGGCTTGGACTAGCCAGTGCCTTTGTCATGTGCACTGGCATTGGTCATCCTGGTGCCCTGCTTTCTGTCTCTCTTAGCTCTGTCATTTAGTTTATTTTTTCCTCAGGCCTGTGTTGTACACTGTGTAGGAGACTTGAGCCTACTGCAGAGATTTCCAGTAATGTTTCAGGGGTCTCCAGTAGTTAAGTGATTAAGAAACCCTTCACCTTATAAAAATTCAAAGTAACACATGCATACAATTAACAAATCAAATAGTATATAGGGGCTATAACGAAAACCAACAATTTTCTTCTCCATTACCTTCTCACCTCTGGCCCTAGTCCCCATGACAGTGGTTTATTATGTGCTTCTGTGTTTTTCAGTCTTTAAATAATTTTATAGTATTATTTTTGATGCATTAACTTTAAATATTGTTCATAAATTTCCATCTATGAAAATAAATATTGACCTTATGCTTAGACAAGCTTTAAAAATAATCATACTCCTTCTGTGGGCTTGCCTCTTTAAAATGGCTTTCAATGAATAATATATTGATTTGTGAACAAATTTGCTGTCCTATTTTTTAAACCTTGCTTAAGCAGATTCCCATTAATTCAAAATCATGAAGATATTTTTATATATCATTTTTTAAAGTTGTATAATTTTATCTTTTTTTATTCAGACATATGTTATACTGAACTTGATTTTTTTGTTGTTGTTTTTTGTTTTTTGTACCAGGGATAGAACCCTGGTCCTTGTTCTTGCAAGGCAGGTGGTGGAAACACTGAGCTAAATCCCTGGCCCTTGAACTTGATTTTTGGGGGTTTTTGTTTGCTTGTTTGTTTGGTTTGGTTTGGTTTTTTGAGACAAGGTTTCACTATGTAGTTGAGACTGACCTGGCTCACTATGAACCTAGGCTGGTCTCGAATTCACAGCCATCCTCCTGTGTCAGCCTCCCGAGTGCTGGGATTACAGGCATGCGCCACCATACCTGGATGAACCTGATTTTTAATGTAATGTATGGTAGGATATAGAGTGGAAGAATATATTTATATCTATATTCTTATTCCATATACAACCAACAAAAAAGTTTGCTTTCACAGTATGTAAAGAATATCTCAAAACAATAAAAAAATCCATAAAAAATATGCATGTGTTGCAAAAACAAGACTTTCCAGAAGAGAATATTCTAATGAACAATCAATACATGAAAATGTACTTACCTTCTTTTGTAATCACAGAAATACATCTAAAATCATAAAGATGAGCCATTTATATTTTTGAATGACAAAATAATATTGGGAAATATATAGAAGAATGGAGACTCTCCTGAACTGTTGGTGGGAATGCAAGTTGCTAAACCACTTTAGAAAAATGGATATTTGACATGTTCATTAAAACAGAACCCCCACATACCCTACTTTCCCCTAGCTCTCTCCTTTGGTGCATATTTACCAGAAATATGTGCACACTAGCACTAAAAGTTGTGTACAAGAATTTATGGCAATATTTTCATAATAGTCCCAAAATAAAAATAACTCAAAAGAAGTCCACAAACAATAGAATGGGCGATACAATTAGAACATTTTAATAGCAAAGAGCATGATTAATTCATAAAATCTTGAACACAAGCACTCAAAAATGTACACATATGTATGCATACACAAATGTATGGGACAATTATATTTCTATGAAGATCAAAAGAACAAGCAACATAAACAAGAGTGTTGGAAGAAAGCATAGAGACTGTAACTAGTGAGTGGTGAGGAATTGATTCTAAGAGTATGAATTTCTATGACTGCCATAACAAAGTATCCCAGACCAGGTGGTTTAAGTTAGAAATTTAGTTTCTTCCAGTTCTGGAGTCTGGAAGATTGAGATCAAAAGTAAGAAATTTGCAGAGTTCCTAGAGTTGATTTATTTTGAGGTATCTCTTTTTCTTGTTGTGACTGTTGCAACTGTCTAGGTCCAGATGTCCCCCTAAAGCCTCATGCAGTCATAGGTGGCAGAATCTAGAGTGTGTGATGCTAGGATTAAGGGTGTGTGATTAGTAAACCACTACACATGGTTGGTTTGGCACTGCCCTGTTTGTGGTAGTCTGAGTAAGATAAAAGGGCCAGTAAGACACTGTTAAGGTCGTCTTGTTGCTTTTACTTCTTTCACCTCCATGAACTGTTTCTCCTCTGTGATACCCCACTGTCGTGTGTCACCCTACCTTGGAGCTAGCCAAGTATGGACTGAAACCTCTGCAAACTGTGAGCTAAATAAATCCTTTCCCCTTTAACTTTGAGGGTTAGGTGTTTGGTTTCAGCAATGAGAGAAAAGTAACTAACACAGCTGCCTCTCCCTGCTTTCTCACATGTTCTCTCTGTTTGAATCTGTGTCCTAACTTCATCTTATAAGAACATCAACTGTACTTGATAAAGGCCCACCTTAATGATCTCATTTTAACTTGATTATCTCTTTACAGACTCCATCTCCAAATATAGTCACATTCTGAGGTACTAGGACTTCAACATCTGATTTTGGCAAGGACACAACTCAGCTCTTAACAGCACGGAAAAGGGCCAACCTTGTTTCACAGGGCTGGTAATATTTCGCTTCTTGAAATGAGTGGGGATGATCATGTGAGATTTAAATTAGTGATAATTTATGACAAAGACCACTTGTTTTCTTTTTTAGATATGTGTTATATATACTTCATGATACGAGGGATAAACACAGATATAATTAATGACATGAATTAGTCAGCTTTGAAGTAACGAACAACCCTAAAGTCTCATCAGTTTATAACAGTAAACATTTATTTCCCATTTCCCTTATTTCTTGGTGGCTGTGGATCTATTGAACCTAGGCTGAAGGAAAATTCTTTATTTGGAACGTCCTGTTCCTGTAGGAGAGAGAGAAAAAAACAAAGTTGGTAGAAATTCATGAAGTTCCTTAAAACAAAACTAAATGTATAATATGACCTCATTTTATAAAAATATTGGCAATCATTTGTCAAATACACGTAACTTGGAAGATGTACAAACTCCTTCCTCTGATCACTGTAGGTCATCCAGAAACAGAAAAAGATAGAAAAACCTCTTATGGAAAATAAAGTGGGAAGATAACCTGGAGTAACACAATAATCCACCACATGATGTCAAGAGAAAAATATATATTGAAATAAAATATTGGAGATGGACAGGAGACACATATAAATATAGGTCAAAATATTTAAAAACTTTTAAAATATGAAAATTTTACAGGATATGTCAAAACCACATTGGAGAATTTATTTTAGAATCTTCAAGTAAGAAAAGTCTAAATTTGACATAAGGTTTTGAAGCCATGAGTTTGATCATAAAAGTGAAACACACTGCCTTAGAAAAATTGTACTGTGCAAAGTTAAAATATAACCTACAAATATTTGAAACAGTGACAGCAAAGAGGAAAATTTTCTGAGGCTACTTTATGGTTCTACATGTTAAGAACCAAAGCCCTCAACGTGTGAGCATAAGAATTTATCTACATTTCATCTTTATTCCTGGAGCTCCTGGCCACCCAGATGGGCAGTGCCAAAAACAGAAATAAAAAAAAGGCTCAAACACATGAAAAGATTCCCCAGTCTCATTTATCATAAGTTAAATTCAAGTAAAAATAATAATGAGGCACCATTTTTTAACCTATCAAATGGGCAGAGATCACAGAGTTGGATAATGAACCCCATGGGCCAAAAGGTGAACCATGCATCACTGAAGAGGGCATAAATTATTGCCTCAGCCTCTGTGGAAGTCAATTTGGCACAATCTCTAAAAGATTATTAATGTACATATCCTTTGAGCAAATGATTGTATTTCTAACTATGTATTCCACACACGTAAAAAGCATATAGAAAGATATTTATTATAGCATTATTTGAAAAAATGATGAAAGCTGGAAAAGAAACTTACATGGACTTCTATAAATCACTGATTTAATAAATTTTAGTACATACAACCGCACAAAAGAATAATATGCAGTCATTAAGAGAACAAAACACTTCTTTATTGTACAGAAATAGAAAGTTCTCTCCAGCATTTATTAAGTGAAAAAAGGAAAGTACCAAAATATTTGTCTAGAAGGTTACTTTGGGGGGAAAAAAATGAATAGACTAAAAACTAATTGGCTGACTGTCTGAAGGGAAGAGAAGAATTGAATGGAGGGGATACAGGTAAGGATGACAGTCTTACTTTTCCCTCTTTTGCTTTTTATTTTTGTATCACATGCCTGGATTACCTAATTCTGAGCAATCAACTCACAAACAACTGAATACACAAAAACGAGCAAACCAGAAAAATTTAGAGAAGTAGTACAATGAACTGAAGAGATTCCAGGATTTGGAATCAAGCAGATTTGAGTTCATCCCATAGCTCTACCCATGGGACTTGAGCCATAGTATATTTCTCTGAGTTATATAAAATGCAACTCTGTAAAACAAAGGTCACAGTGCCTCACCAGAAGCATTACTGAAAGACCTGGAAATGAACAGCAAGTACCCAGCTCAGCGAAGAGCCATTGTCATCACTGAGTTCCTCCAGTCGTTTTACAATCAAGGAAAGGAACGCCCAGAGAGAATAATACATAGCCCAAGTCTCACAGAAAATTTTACACAGCTCTTCCTCCAGGGCCAGCTTCAGGGCCTTCTGGAGATTAATTCACTCCGTTGGGTAAGACAGAGCTCGATCTGTTTGGTTGTTCGAAGTTTCAGGTGGCAATAAGTCTTCTTGCCTAATTATCAGCTCCGAAATCTCAAGAATCGTTTGACTGGGAGGGAGGAATCTTCTGGGTGGCCTGGAACCTCACGAGTAGAATTGCTAGAAAAAAAAAAATGTAGGATGCCTGCTTAAATTTGAATTTCACATAAACAACACGAAATTTCCAGCACACACGTACCCCGCCCACAGGACAGTGAAGCTTAAATGTGACATGCTTATACTAAAGAAATAATTCTTGATAATCTAAACTTCAAATTTAATTGGGCATCTTGTACTTTTCATTGCTAAATCTGACAACTCTATCCCTGACTGATACCCATGGGAGTTTTCTTGCATCCTTTAGTAAAATAATGCCAAGTTCTTTGAGAGCCAACCATTGCTGGCCACCTGGCAGTGTAAATGTGGAGGCGGGAATTGCACTAGATTGTTGAAAAAACAGAAGGGGGCACCACTGTGCAGGAGCAGTGCCCTATGGAAAGCTGCTGTCCCAGATACTCTCTGCTTCCCCTTTTCTTCCTTGATGACCCAGTGTCTTTGAAGGGCAGAGCAGTGAGGAGATGGCCACATTCACCACTTACTACCATTGTTCCTCTGGGAAGCAAGTATGTGAAACAGTGCTGGCCTTTGAAAGTGGAGGTAGGCTCCCTGCAGCACTGTGTGGGGACCAAACAAGGAGGCGCTCTTGTTTTCTTTGGGGTCAGGACATCTACCACCCTCATTGTAGGTTAGAAGATTTGTGATCAGATGATCATGGGGCAAGGGGAGAGGTATCCTTCTCTCTGCTTGATCTGTCTTTCTCATTCCTACCTCCAGGATGTGGAACACTGCTTCAGAGACTTCTCGTTTCATTTCTGCTTCTCCCACAGAGGGTTGTGTTTTCTCTTCGGCAGGAGAATTGGCTCTTCATTGCATCAGGCTATTGTAATTCCAAACAAGGCAGTGTTGAGTGGGAGATGGACTACAGAAGCCTGAGATAGTTCCTCCTGCTTTTCCTTTGGACTTTGCCTTTCCTGCTGCTGCGGGATCTCCTTCCCAAACCCCGAGAAGGGATCATCTCTGATGAGCATTTGCCATGTCCTTTCTCCAAGGGGCTTGTGCTCTGTGGCTGCACCTCAGAGCAACAGCTGACAGTCCCTGCAAAGGCCAGGAAAAGCAGGCCACCACTTTTTTAAAAATTTGAGCAAGGAACTGTTTCAAAGAGGCTTAAGGTAGGACTTTGCTGCCTTTTGACGTAGGAAGGCTGTTTCTAATTGCATGCATCTGTATACTGTGTCTGTGTTCTCCTACATCAGGGTTTCTTAAAGCAAACTCAAGGTCAGGGATTGGGCATGGAGCCAAGCACCTCTCATTGGAACACTCTGTTCTCCTGAGCTAGGGATTCCCATATATGGAGCAGGCAAAGTTCAAGTTGGACTGCGATGAACCATACTGCTTTGGGAAAGCCACTGCTTAAACTGAACTCTCAGCCAGATAAACTACAGGCTGGTGCTTACAGTTACTGGAATCCATTTGTACTCAATGACGGTTGCATAGAGTGCAGGGAAGCAGGGTAAACTACACTTGTTTACCGTTTCAGGGAGGAAGAAGGGAAAGAGTTTTGAGGTCCTGTGACAGTCAGTCTGCTGTTGCCCACTTAATTTCACTAGACTTTACAAATTAAGACACTGAGAGTTGAATATTAAGTACTCTCATCCAAATATTATGCAGAGTGGTAAAGTGGCCACCTACAGGCTGATCCGGGTATTCTCAGCCCACCTAAAATTGGATGCCTAAGTAGAGACCTCTGGACAACAAACCACTAAAGAAACATTGAATACACATTTGGGGCCTGACATGTTATCTCAGAAGCTACACATATAGACTGCTACCATCAACATGAAGAAGATGGTAGAAGTAAAATTTTTTCGACATGCCCATCACTGCCCAAGACTCAATTATATCAACTACCCTAAGTCTCTCAGCTTCTGAAATCTAAGGCACCTCTGTCCTGTTATTTTTATAATCAAGAACCTAAATAGTGCCTGGCCTCTGAAGCTGTGTCTCTTTCTAGTCAACAGCCCACCTGTACAACTCAGGATCTTCCTTGTGGGACTTGAAAGGTTAATGCTCTTCACTGGCCACCTCCAGGGTGGGAGGGCTATTGTCTGAATTCATCTTGAGCTGGGACTCCAGGCCAGTGCTCAAGTATAATTGAAACATTTGAGGCCAGCAGCCCTTGGTCTATAATTTTGTCAGTAACATTTCTGCGCTCTATTCAAGGAATGGTAGTTTATGAATCTAAATTTTTAAGGCAATGAGTACAATTTAAGACAATACACCCTTCCAAGAGCCTCGTTATCTGTTGTGAGAAAGCTCTTAGGAAGATTTTGATGTCCCCCTTTTCACTCTGCCTTCCCCACTTTGCACTGAATCAAGTTTCCATAGCCTGTGGCCCTGAGCTCTTCCAGTCCAGTGATTTATTTCTGCCATGCAAAGTTAGGGCAACCAGCTGGTAAAACCATTTGAGAAGGACTGAATTGATTCTCATGACACGAGGTGTTGTAAGACTTATAACAAGTTTATGGACCTCCGTGGAAATCTGAGTCGTTTTTCTTATCACCCATATAAAGGTTTTAAGGCAAGCAGATGCATTGTATAGAGGTGCTTATTTGGCACATAAGGGACATCTGGGCTATAGTCATAGTAAATAAACCTCTTTAGTTGGTGAGGATAGCGAGAGGAAACTCCAACTACTCCACACAAATTTTGGAAAACAAACATTTGAGTTAACTTATCTTTTATAAAACAGTCACAATAACTGAACAGTCAAAGCTCTCAAATACTGCTATTTGCTTAACAGCCTCTAGAGAGTTGCCTAGAGTTTTCAGTCACCTAAAATGGCTACAGATATCTACATACAGCATCTATATCTGTGTCTATATCAAGATAGAGATGATAAAGATAGAGATAAATGGGCTTTTGTGGTGGTGGTAGCAGTGCTGGGGATTGAACCCAGGGCCTTGCACATGCTAGGCAACTGTTCCACCACTGAGCCACAACCCCAGGCCAGGGGTTGCCATGCATCTTAAAATAATACTCAAATATTTTTTTCAGGATGTATCCTACATGTATAGTAAATTCCTAGTCAAGGAGAAAAGAGTCTTTGAATTTCCTGTCGATATATACTTTTAACTGTGTAAAAGAATCTAAGAAAAAAAAACCTCTAGTTAAATGTTTTCAGAGAACAAGTGGGCTTCTTTTTAGGTTGTAGAGCCAGGGATGAATTACCTAGGTGCACATCAGGTAGAAGGAAGCATAACTGTGCTATGGGACTGAAGCCAGTGAGTGGGGAGCAATTTGGAGTCCATTTTTTACCTATTGTGTGGCACAATATAGGACAATACTAGAATATAGGACAAGAAGTCCAGTAACTGCCTCCTACTGAAAGGTCACACAAATGAACAGAGTCTCTAAGTTATTGAACTTATATACAGCTAGTTGGCCAGCCCTGTTTCTACAAAGCTTCACTACTGAGTTAAAGTGGGAAAGCAACTCGAGATAACCTACCTATTGTTTAGCTATTGTAGTCAATATCAGGCCCACAGAGTCTTCATAACCATACTTTTTCAATTTCCCTAGACACAGCAAAGGCAGAATCATAACATCTTCACATGGCTTTGCACTTCTTATTAAAATAATTCTGAAGGTAAATCTTGTCCTCATGCCTTGCCTCAGTGATATCAAATATGGTGACACCATTCAACTGTCAGGAAACCACTAAATGTCTAAACCTGAGGTGCAGGTCAAATGACTGTGGGCTCTCCCTGCTCCCCTCCTCCTTCCATTGGCTCAGCAGCTGTCTGACCATGCTGCTATGCCTCAGAAAATCTCAGGAGAACCATTTCTCTAAAGGTTATTGAGCATAATTCATTCACTTGTGCTAAATCAAGAAGACATTGCCAGTAGCCATGCTCAGCAAATGTATTTGGCAACTTTGCGTTGTCAAAAGACATGCACTTTACTATGCCCCTTGAGAAGCCATAATGGCCAGTGCTGCTGGAGTATGATTTTCCTCACTGATAGAATTTATAGTCCTTTAAGACATGGAAGAAAATATTTTCTTCCTAACAAAGAAGGATATCCTATCCTGATAAGATGGTGTTCCTAAACAAGAGTCCAAAGTGAGGAGGTTTTTTTTGTTGAACTCACTGTATAACTCTAAGAACAGAAATAGACTATGCTTGTACTGGAGGCATAACTCATCTTGGTGGAGGATCAGTTTGTTTGTTTTTAAGTAAAAGCTACCCATGCTAAATTCTAATTTTGGTGGATAAGTTGAACTTTCTCCTAAATGGAAGAGCTAAGAGGTTTGGATGGTGGGAAACTTCTGACTTAGGGTCTGTCTTAGTCACTTTCCTATGGCTGTTGTTATTCACAACTAAAAGGAGGAGAGGTTTATTTTAGCTCATGATTTCAGGCTATGATCATAAGGCTTCAAACAGAAACAGAATGGCAGAGGGGCATAGTGGAGGAAAGGTGTTCAACCCATGGCAGCCAAGAAGCAAAGAGCGAAGGTAACAAGCAGTAGACAAAAGTCACCCTTGTAGGCTATGGCTCCAGTAACCCACCTTCATCCAGGCTCCACCTCCCAAAAGGATGTTCAGCTGCTGAACTCATCAGTGGTTGAATCGGCTGATGACTGCAGCATCCTCATGATCCAACCACCCACAAAAACATGAGACTTTAGAGAGATACTTTAAATCTAAACCATAACAGTGTTCAACATGTAAGTAGATCAGAAGTTGTTACTCCCTCCCCAACCTAGAGAAAGGCTGAGTGAACTGAAAAATCCCCAATCCTTTTTAGATCCATCAGAGAATCTAGATCACACAACAAAGCATTTCCTCCAAAACTGAAGGGACTAAATACCCTGCAATTTAAAGAAAGGGAGATTTATTTTGGCTCAAAGTTTCCAAAGGATTCAGTCCACAATTTGTTGGCTCCAAGACAGACCAGTGAGATAGAAGGACATGGCAGAATACTACTCATTTCATGGTAGACAGGAAGCAAGAATAGAGCAAAAGAGCCGAGGATAAGAATATACCCTTCCAGGCCATACACCAGTCATCTGCCTCCAACCAGGCCTTTAACAGCAAGGCAGCCATGAGCTCATCAGAAGATCAACCCACCCAAGAGCTTAAAATCCCCATGACCCAATTACCTTCTAAACTTGTGAGACTTTGATGAGGCACATTTTAGATCCAAATCATAACACCAGATAAGCTGACATAGAGAGTATCAATAAAACATAAATCCACTAGCAGGACCTAGGGAGAAAAGTCACTATAAAGGATAATTGCAGGTGGTTAACCTGTAGACAACTAGACAATTAAAAAACCCTAGGCGGGGGCTACCTTTTTTTGGATGAGAAGGTACCACATTTTTGTTTTACTTCTGGGAGTTGTGTCAGGTTCTCAAGACTAAGATGAAAAAAGACCACTCTTGCTTTAGGCAGGAATAGGGAAAAAGTATCCATACATGCTGCAGTTTCTGCTCTCTCTAACAAGTCCTCACCCAAGAGCCATTCAACCAAAGGCTAAGGTACTGGAGTTTTATAAGAAACTAATAAACTCAAAGGAAAGGAAATGTCTATCTCCAGCCCACTCTAGAATCCTGTCTCATTCAAGAGGGAGAGGAAACCAACACTGAGGAGGACTCATGAAGATCACAACCCAGAGACATATGGTTGTGCAGAGACTGAGACCTAAGAGAGACTAAGGATTCCAGAATTCCAGAATGCAGTTTATCCCTCACACCTCCTCACCAAATCATCAGCTGTAGGGTGTCAGGGGACTACAAGGGAAAGAACTGTACATCTCAGACCTGACTTAAAAAGAATTCTCTAAAGAAACTCAAAGATGGCAAAGGACACAAAAACAAAAACACTGCAGAAAGTTGAGCAGCTGACACATACAACCACAGTAAATGCAGTCTAACCCTGTTTTAGTCACTTGCCTTGTTGATGAGACAACATACCTGACACCCACTTCTTAAAGGAGGAGAGGTTTATTTTGGCTCTTTGTTTCAGAAGTTTCAGTTCATAATCAGCCATATCTAAGGCAAAAATGGTATAGTGGAGGAAAATATACTCATGTCATGGCAGCCAGGAAGCAGAGCAAGAGAGGAACACCCAAGGAAGGTCAGATATACTGTGAATGGCCAGCCTCAACCCACCATGCACCATCTCCTAACAGAACATGAGGTATGAACTCATCAGTGGACAAATCCAGTGATTATAGTATCTCCATGACATAATCACTTTCCAAACACATAATTTCAGATACAAAGCATAACATTTCACTCCTGTTTCCCAAAAAAACTCATGCACATCTTATTGTGCAAGATGCATTAAGTCCATCTCTAAGAATTCTTAAAATTTTGACAGTTCCAAATTGCTGAAAAGTCCAAGTCCAAAGTCTTCTCTGAGACTCAAGACAAACTCTTAACTGCAAGCCTCTGTAAAAATTAAAATGTAAGTTAAACATTGACTATGTACTATGGTATAGCATAAATATTTCCATTCTAAAAGGAATAAATATAAGGATAGAAAGGAATGGGACCAAAGCAAAACCAAAACCCTGCAAAACAAACATTAAATCCCATAGCTCCACTTCCAGTGCCCTGGGCAAGTTGTGCAAAATGAGAAATCCAAAGGGCTTGGGAGCGCCTGTCTATATGGTATCACCAGTTGTAGAACTCATGGTCTCTCTCTGGGGCTATCCTCACTCACTGCCTGCAGGCTTCCTCAGCAAATGTTCCACATTCCTGGTATCTCCAACTTCCTGGGGTCTCCACTACATTCTCAGCTTTAATCTCACAGCTTCCCCCAACTGTCCTCTCACAGGCACACTGCCTGGCCTCCCAGGCTTTTCTCTGAAATCTGGGTGGAAGCCTCCCTGACCCCACAACTCTTGCAATCTGTAAGTCCATAAACCAGCACTTCATGGATGACACCAAGATCTTCCACCAACTAAAGCAGTAGCAAAGCCTTCTTGGATTGTGGCTACAGAGTACATGAATGGCTGAACACTGTTAACCAAAGCACAGAATACCAATTCCCTACATGGTCCTTCACAAGCAGGGTGCCCTGGGGCTCCCTTCTCAAATGGAGGTTTTTCATTTTTGCATTAAATGGGCTCCAAGTCTTGAAATACTGTCAAACCATCTTTCCTATTGTCCTGAAACAAAGTATTGGTGTTTTATAAATGCTGATCTTTTCAGCAATCATGCTGCCCCTCTTTGATCCAACTTTGCAGATACTTCCTTTCTGGAAAAAATAGAAAACTTTTAAAACTGACTTTTTCTATTAATTTTCATGGTTAATTGGCTGACAGCAGCAAGCTGTGCCCATGCTACAGTCTTAATGTGGGGCTGTGTTGAGATTAATTAGCCTAGCGCCCTTGATTTTAATCTCCTGCAAATTCTCAGAAAATGAGCAAAATGTACACAAATTTTCTGCCAGAGCATAACACAGATGATCTTAAGTCCAGCTGACAATTAATTTCTTGTTCCCAACTGAAACCTCCTGAGTCTGGTACTTACTGTCTGCATTTCTATGTACATTCTGGCCTTCTGAGCTTGTAGCAATATTCATCATCAATCTTGGCTTATAGCATTCTAGGATTTATCTATCCAGAATCTCCCTACTTTTCCACATTCCTCCCATGAACCAGCTCCAAAGGCTTCTTAATTACATAGTCAGATGCATTCATAGTAATGACTTAGTCACTTTTCTTATTGCTGAGAAACAATCCTCAACAGTCCATAGTCAGCCAACTCCAAACCAGAAACAGTATTGTAGTGAGGCATAATAGAACAAAAGCTACTCACATCACGGCAACCAGGAAGTAGGAAAAGAAGGAAGGAGCCAGCAAGGGAGATACGCCTGTCTAGGTCACACCCCAGTGACCAGCCCCCTTGGACCAGGCTCTCCCTCCTAAAATCACATTCAGCTATGAACCTATTGGTGCACCAATGAGTATATTCAGTCACCTTCCAAGCACATGAGACTTTGGGGGAAACATTTCAGATCCAAACCATGACATCCAAACCAAGCCAAATAAATACAAAATCTCATGTTAAAAGCCTGTTTATCTTTTAACCTTTTAATTTTTTCCAATTTATAATGTCCAGCCTCCAGAAAAAAATGAAGAAAAATATTGCTTCAATGTTATGAAAAAGCTGGGCTGGGGATTTAGCTTAGTGGTTCCAGTGTCTGCCTCACAAGCGCAAGGACCCAAGTTCAATCCCCAGTACCAAAAAAAAAAAAAAAAGTTATGAAAAAGCCATACAAAAAGTCAAAAAGTACAGCTTTAAGAAACAACTAACGTCAGAACTATACTCAGCCATGACAAGTATATTGAAATTTATAGATTAGGAATTTAACACACCATACCTATAGAGGAACAAGAATAAAAATTATTTTGGATTTTTCCTCAAATAGTGCAAGCAAAAAAAGAGGAGAATAAGATATTTAAAATGATAAAAGATAAAAGTAAACCTACTGACAGAAAATTTCATATCATAGGTTTACATAAAGAATATAGGAAAGGGCCAGGATTTAGCTCAGTGGTGCCTCTGCCTGCCTCACTAGCACAAAGTTCTGAGTTCAATCCCCAGTACCAAAAAGAAAAAAAAAAGGAAAGAAATAAATTAATGTAAAATCTTTTGCAGATTGTTTGTTTCAAATAATAGCAACAATATACTTGGTAATAGCATATAGATAAGTGAAATATAGATACAGGAATACTGTAAGGTACAGAAGAGAGGAATTGAGAATGCGCTGTGATGAGGTATTTGCACTACACAGGAAGTGGCATGGTGTTATTAGAAAGAGGACAGGGATGCATTATAAAACTATACAGCAATCTCAAGAGAAACCACTAAAAAAAGGAAGTGTAAGTAATACAGTAGGAAGAGGAAAAAATGCAACCATACTGAAGACTCAAAAACAGAAAGCAGAAAGAGTGAAAGACGAAAATTAGACAAAGAACAAGGGCAACAAATGGAAAACAGTAAACAATGTGGACAACGTTAACCCAACTATGTCAATTACTTAAACATCACTGATCAAAATATGCCAGGTAAAAACTGTCAAGGTGGATCAAAAAAGAAGAACCAACTCTATGTTGTCTACATGAAACGACTTTACATAGAAATACACAGATAGACTGAAAATAAGGAGATGGAGAAGATTTGTCTTGCCAACACTAATCTGGTTACACTAAGGTTTGTCCCTGGCTCTTGCATTTCTGTGTTAAATGGACTATTGTCAGGCCCCTTTCCGTTTATGAGTAAACTTGGCAAATCTGAGAAACTGACTTGCCATGGGCAGTTCTAGAACCATAGTCACTTGGATCGCTTGGTTAAGATTTTGGTCTCCATCCAGTAACATTTCAGCAGCTTCTTTAAAAGGTGCACCGTTCTCTACCATGAGTAGCAGTAACATTCATATTTGTTTTCAACAAACCCAAAGCACACCATGCAGTTAAGCACCTGATCTGTATTTAGGCCTCATCTGATTATGTTTGCTCAAGTCTTCCATAGAATAATAAGTTTAAATTCATCCTTTAGAAATTCTATGAATATTTATTTGGAGGCACACAGTTCAAGAAAGAGGTACATTAAAGTGAATAGTCAGGTAAAAGCCAACCCTGTCTTCACATGGGGTAGCATGGCTTAAGTTTTCATTGGAAGAAAACACACAGCAATAAAATCTAGTTCTAACTGGTAAAAAATTTTAATTATTTTTTACTGATTTGCACGGAGCCTTCTTAGAGCTACCATTTGCCTTAAGCCTTGGAGAAATACCACTATCAAGCCAAAGTCAGAGAAAGACTATGAAAATACATAATAAATGATGCTGGAAATAGAAAATAGCCCATTAAGCCTGGAGAGCTGGGGAGACCTGAGTGCTGAGAGTTTAGTCTTCTGTTGTAAAGGCTGCATTTTTTCCCCTTCCTGGGGCCAGAAGATAAATTATTTGCTAGAAGTATGATGCCGTGACTCTTCAAGAGCTAATCCCACTTGCACCTTAAGTTCTGACTCATCAATAAAAAGGATGGAAAATATTACCCACTGTTTACATGATCAGAAAGCAGATTATTATAGGATAGCAAATTCCTGAAACTCCCAAAATGAAAATGGAAGGCCCATAATTGAACATGAGGCATTGTTGAGCAGGCAGTTTGTGTAAAAATGAACAGAACAGCTGACTAATCAGTTACTCAAGGCAAATTGTCCCCCCAGGACTGACAGTGATCACAATTGGTTTTCTTAGTTCTGGCAAGTAGGGACTATGGATGTTTCTCCTCAAACATTTGTACCACAACAGAATTACCAGTCAGATATTGCAAGTCATAAAAGATAATGTAAAACAGATGCCTTCACCTTTAGAAGTTAACTTGGTTTTGATCAATGATGAGCTTATCTTAAGCTTAATGTAAAAAACATGAAAATGTTTAGGCTTTTCTTAGTGATTATTAAGCCTCATAAAATAGGGGAGGAAGCTTCATTATTGCCTAGTCATAACAAAGGAATTGTTTCCTAGAAATATGGAGCCTTAAGAATATAAAGTAAGGAAACTGACAAAGAACCTTGACATATGATTGGAACACTGAGCATGTATGTGCTTACATAAAATGTATTCTAGATTCTGCCAAGGAGTCTATAAACTTAGCTTTTAAGAAATAAATCCTTAAGTCAAGAGAACTTCTTGAGTTCCCCGTGGTGTGAATTATTGGATAACATTTATATCTTCCTAATATACTAGTTCCCTAACTTGGTATCAACAGCTTAAAGAGAAGCAAATAATTTAATAGGGATAATTTTCACAATCCTCATACCAAGTACTTTACACAATTTTAGGCACGTTATAGAGCAGACTCACAAGCCCACATCTGCCAGTAACATACACACTTGACAGATGGGTAAGCCAAGCAAGACAGCAGCCAAATAATCTATTCTCAAAATGCTGAGAGGTACACTTACATCATCTGGCTCTGTAGCCTCTTCTACTGACCAACCTCTGCTCTAACTCAGGAGAGGCTTCCTGACCTGTGGAAGCTCATGAGTTAATGAAGGAGTAGCAAGTTCTGTGGTTATTCTTTATCTGTTTTGATCACAGAGTGACGGAGGCATCTCCTAGTGCTGGCTCTATCAGCTTTAACTCTGATGTTTCAGTCTCTTCAACTGTGAAGCACACAATCATGATCTGAACAATGCAGACTTCTGAGGGGGACGTACCACTGCCACTCTCGTGATATTTTGAAAACCCATGGGGGAAGTTTTATTTGTAACAATTACGGAGGGCTATAATTATAGTGATTATCTGGCAGGCCTCCAGAAGGCCCAGAATGTTCAGTCTCAGTAACTGTTAAGAGTAGAGCACTGTACACAACTTATATGAAAATGAAAAAAAAAAAAACTTTAAAATCTGAGCTTGGAACTTAATTATTTTATGAATTCATAGTTATTGCATTTTCTAAGATTGCTATCACAGAATGAGATTAACTTTGTACTGTTTTGAAAATAAAAATCAATCTGTTACCAAAAGTCAGCTTATTAAAAACAACGCCAATCACAAGATGTGTGGCCATTTCCATGAGCTAGTTTCGGGCTACATTTATAGTTATTACCTTGTAGCCTTTCTGTATACAGGTATAAGCATCAGACTCATTTTGTCCTCCAGTGAGGCTGTGCCTGCAATAAAAGATAAAATGCTTTTTTAATTACATTTTACTTTATCAAATATTAATCATCTACTAAAACATATGTTGACATAGAAAGCACTTGAAAAACAAGAATCAGATCATTCTAAATAGGAAAAAAGAAAGCATCATAATCCTGCTCCAAACATTGATCAATTTCTTCAACTATCAAAACTAGCCTTAGACATCTGTATAACGTGTATTTGTATGACAGTGTAGTTAAAACACCTACAAACTAGCTTACCCACTAATAATTTCTATTATCTTTGGAGAATAATAGCAATAGTAACAGTACTGGATACCAGATTAAGATCTTCCAAAGTTGGCATATGAGACCAGTGTTTGGGGTTGGGGGCTTAACACCCAGGAAAAGTGGAAGGAACGACATTGATAAAACACAGTGCATTTTGGTGGGCTTACCAATTGAATAATTAAGATGACTCATGTGAAATTCATGTTTCTTCCAGTGAAAATTCATGTTAACAAAGAAAATTTAAGTCATTTTTCAATAGTGACAAATGCTTGTACATACAGAAAGGCATGATTTTTCTTTAGAGTAGGTTAAAATCTGTATTTCATTTTAGACTAAAACATGCAAATTTTGATTAAGAAACAAAATTGAGGCTTTCCCTTATCAGATGAATGAATTAAAAAAAAAAGATTTTAATTTGAAGCTTGACTCTGATACCTGCTGGTTATGTGATTTTAGTAAAGATACCTTCTCCTTTAGCTCCTTATCAACAAAATGGATCCCTGTCTTCTGAAAATGTCTACCTTAGTCACTTTCCTGTAGCTGGACACAATACCAGACACCCACAACTTAAAGGAGGAGAGGTTTATTTTGGCTTACAGTTTCTGTCCATTGACATCAGTTTCCCTGACAGGAACAGGATGGAACAGGGGTATGGTAGAGGAAAAGATGCTCAATGCATGGCAGCCAGGAAGCAGAGAGAAGGAGGGATCCAGGAACAAAAATACTCCCTCCTAGGTCACCAGGCACCTACCTGGGACCAGACCCCACCTTCTACCTGTGCATCTGCTATAGCACTTGTAGGATCTGATCACCTTCCAAACACATGAGGCATTTGGGCTGCGGTTTTTTTTTTTTTTTTTTTTTTT
>NW_022900935.1:33467649-33488831 GCF_012274545.1 Fukomys damarensis | reverse complement strand
GGTTTTTTTTTTTTTTTTTTTTTGGTACCAGGGATCAAACTTATTTGGGGTACTTTTTAGATCTAAATGTTAACACTATGTATGACCATTTTGTAGTCTTGCATGTTGTAAAGAAATCTGTTTCAACTGCATTATTTATAAAAGTGTATTATGAGAATGGTTTGACCTCATTTGGGACTATTTAACCTGTTTTCTCTGGAGCCCTAGGCTAGACAAAACCTATTACAGTAGATATAAAAGGATCTCCTCAATTTTCCTTTCTTTATGTTCTGAAATTATCTCCCAGTGATTCCTTTCACCCTGGAAAAACTTGAGGGAATTCCTTCTTTCTATTCAATTCTCTTCATTGTAAGTGGGCCACTTTAATTTTTTAGAAAGCAGTATAGTGTTCTTATGAAAAGTCTGACTTTGGCACCAGATTGAGGTTCAAAGCTTAGCTATGGTGCTGACAAGCTGTATTAATTTGAGAATTTGTTGCAACTATGATTTAAAAACCACTCTCTGCATGCCAGGCTGTGCATAAACAAATTTCAGGCCAGTTTTGGCTCAGGGGTTTTAGTTTGCTGATCCCTGATCAAATCCAGTGACCTTCTAACTTCATAGGATTTCCCTACTAACTTCCCCAAGCCTCTAGTCCTAGCGTACACTTCTTCAAAGCCCATAGACTGTGGTTTTTAAATTATTTTAAATGCAGTGAAATAAGTGAAAACAAAATTAAAAAGAGAACAGATAGTAGGATCTCATGACCACCGAAACTACTTAAACATGTGTATGTGAGTGTATGTGTGTATGTGTGTGTGTGTGATCCCTGACTCTATTGGACATAATAAAAATGGAGCATCTGATTCCAACATGCCAAGGAACCACATAGCCAGAACTGCCCACCTTGAATAGGGTTCCATTAGATTCAGCAAGGCATAAATTCAGGCCTAGCAGTGAGCTATCAAAAAAACCCCAAAAATTGTATATTCAGAATTAAACATAAGCAATATATGCAGTTATGCGGCTTGGACCTTCCTGTTATCCACAAATGCTTTACTGATACTTCTTCCTCCATTCCTCTTTCTCATCTCCGGACATGTAGAGCATTTCTTATGAGCAGCTGATAGAAGTAAAGAGATCAAATTTGCTTCTAACGTGTTATCCCTGCATGTAGTAACAAGTGAAAAATTAGAACTGCCATAATATAATTCAACTCAAATTCTAGAAGGGAAAAAAATCATTCCAATGGGCAGAGCTGTGAGTAGTGCACCCAGACACATTAAGTGGAAAAGAAGCAAGACAAATATGTTTGGAATTGTGGACAGCAGCAAGTGAGCTGGACAGCTGAGGGACCTAAAAGGACAATTACTAGAAGGCCATCAAGGGCAAAGGAGACCTGAGGAAGTAGACTGTGGACATGCATGGGGAGTGTGTACTTTCCTAAAATGTATATGAATGGTGTAGCCATGGTGGCAGAAATTAAAGCAATACATTGGCCCCAAACCATAGATTCCCATTCAGCAGAGCTGATCTATTTACTGCTGCAGTCAAATATAAAAACAAAATAAAACCAGAGCATCTAAATATGGCACTCTCTCTAGAAACCTACTGATCATTTGATAGCTCATTCTCATAGGAACAGATGCATATTCCAAGTGGAGGTGTGTCCTTCCTTTTCTTAGGGCCTTGATGTTCTATCCAAGAGGTCTACAGGATGTCAATCCAGGGACAGAGAATCTTGCATATCACATGCAACACAAGACCCATTTTTTAGCAAAGTAGGAGAACGGTGAACACATGACCAGGGGACTTCATGGTCTTATTTCATACTGCGACTCCCAGAGCTCCAGACTTGGTAAGGGGCCTGTTAAAAGTATAGCCTATTCTTAGATTTAAAATGACCAAACTCAGAAGATAATAGATCATCATTATAGATGGGATATAAAACCTACATCACAATATGAATACTACATCATGAAAAATATATGGGCCCAGTGACTAAGAGAAAGAGCAGCAGTGGCCTCACTTCTAGCATTTCCAGTGATCACCTTTGACAGTTCGTATTTCCAGTCCCTGAATTCCTGAGCTCTGATTTCTGAGGACTTAGTTACAAAAGGATAAGGATTTTTATTAGGAACACAGTAGAAGTTCCGATTCATCTCAATCTATGGCTGTTATGTACTCACTTCAGGGCCCTTGGGCTGAGAGACCAGCAGTTGAATACAAGAGTCACCATTCAGGCACAGGTAAGTGGACCTGACCATTAAGAAATGGAGACAGAAGGACGTGTATGGAACTTAACCGGTCACTCGGGCACTTCTTGTTATTCCCTTACCAAACTGTAAACACAAGGCAGATATAATAACACTGGTCTAAGGAGGGCATGGTGAGAGGTGGAGGCCTCTCAGTTCTTTCTTGCCAGCAAGATCTAGGTCAGCACCACTTCTCTGTTGTCAGGGAGGGAAGTTACCAAGGCCATCAGAGGAACTGGCCAAGAGCAAGAGAGATCTAGAATGGGAGAGGAGTGATGAAGAGCAGCTAATGATCTTGAGACCAGATACAAGAGATACTAACTATCCTGGGTCCCTCCTGGGGGTGGGGAGCCCAGGAGAAACCTAAAAACAACTTCTCCCATCACTTAACATATGAGGCAAATTTGTGCAAATGGTTCCTGAATGGAAGTGGAGTCAGTGCTGTTATGTAATCCAGACCCCCTACACCCCTCTTCTCACCCACTTCAGGACTGAGCACTGATCACAGCTTCTGGGAATGTTGGAAGATGATAGCTTTCACATGAATCTTAGTCCATCTCACCCTGAACTGACCAGAGCTTCTTGCCCAAGATCATGCTCACTTCCAGAGCCAAGCTTTATTCAACAACTGGCATGAAAACAAAAGTATGAGAAACTATGCTTCAATGTAATCTAACTCTGAAAGGTCATCCCAGATCCAGAGTCCTCTGTATGATTGGCGGTGATGCCTCCTTACCTGCATCAGCTTTTCCCTCTGCCCTGACCTGCTTGCTTCAAGTCCTCAGGGGTGCTCTCCTGAGACGGCTCCCCAAGAAGTGTTCTGCATGAAAATCTCCAGCTCAGCTGGCTTTCTTAAGAAACTGCCCTGAAATAATTGTATGTGCCCTACTCTTTCTATGCACCTATCATAGCTGGCAATAAAAATACTTGTAGAAGAAAACCCTTAAAATAAAAAGAACAAAGTTTATATTTGAGAGTTATCTACTCCATATTAAAATAAATTATTGATGACTGAGTAATAAGGACTATTGATACACGTAACATCTTAGAAAAGAACATTTGGATAGGCCATTTACATAATGGCTAAAGGGAAATTATACAGTTCTCAGCTTTTTTAAAAATCAGATTACCATGAATGATACACTTTAATGACAAATCAGAAATGGACCATGCAGGAGATCCTAATGCTAAAAACCCAAGTTCATAAAAGCACTTCATTTTTCCTAAAGTACTTTCTTGGGGAAATCCCTAATTGCCTTTAAGGGGCAAAAGCACAATGTGATTCAGTCCCCAAAACTGTTCATTACATTTTGGTAATTTCTTACACTATTTCAGATATTTCTCCCTACAAGATTGCTGTGAGTCCAGGACTCCAAACATAACTTTGCTCTATTCCTGACTCTTATCTCTACACAAACTCTATAAGCAGTTCAAATAATGTGTTCGAGAGTAAATCAGCTAAACACATGTTGTACAGTAATTGTCATTAGCCTCTGTTACAAACCAGCTGTTTTGCCCATATTGCACAGATTAACAAACCCTTAATGAAGATTTATGGGTCCCCTTGGACAAATATATTCTATGAGCTATCTGTATCATGGGTTTTCAGTGTTTGTCCTATTGAATAGTTACTCAAGCTTCTAATAAGTCCATTTGATACAGATTTCTTAAATCCACAACAGGTACACTGTTTGAAAATCTCTGGAGGTTGGGTCTAGGATTTTTAAAAATTGCTCAGATTTTCTTATGCATGTTAAATGGAAGAAAGAACACTTCGAATATGTGGCCACTTCAAAGAAGTATCTGCTTCATTAGCTAGTGTTAAGGAAATGATGGAACAGGGATTTTAAACAGTATGTAACATCATTAAGTCTCTTGGCTTCATAAAAAGACTCAGATCTCCACAGATCATTGTGAGCATGCACATAGCCCATGCATGTGGCCTTTCAGGGTCTCAGGAATATGTTGGAGTTTTCCCAAACCTCGAAGAAGTTGTCATTTCCCAAGTTTTCCTTTAAGGTTTTTGGTCAGCTTCTTGTTTACTCCAACTATTATGGTCACTTCAGGCAGCATCATGTTAGTATCTTGCTGCTGATTGTTTTTGATAAATATTCCAGGGACAATGCTGCTTCTACACTAAGGTCAGAGTCAGACCCAAAAAGACAAGCCCTAAGATTGAGATTTATAGGGAACTGCCAGAAAGGTGACATAGCGACTACTACTACAATTGTTTGAGGAAAAAGCATCAACCTGTTCTCTCCAGTGCTAGGCTGCCATTTCTCCTCACTTCCCTGATTTTAAGGCTGTTGCTTAAAAAGATCTGGGAGAAGAGAGTGGATACAGGACCGGGTGGACACTACAATGTTTATTGTTCTTTCCAAGATTCAGCTCTTTTTCTTAAAATTAGCAGTTTTCAAATTGTAGCAAGCCTCAATCATTTTTCAGAGTCCCTCAAATATTAGATTTTTTGACAATTTTTTTAATTTTATAAATCTTTCATTTTTTATTTTGAATGAAAAATCCCAAGCAACCTGATTGCTGTATCAAAAACAATCACAAACAAGAATTAAAACAGACGTAATCAGAGCCAACAAATATCTGACTACCTTTGTTACACAGACACACACACAAAAGAGTCAGGCACCTGAGAAGAGATATAAAGAAAGCATATACATTTCACAAACACACCACTATCTAATGGCTGTAAGTTTGAACACATTTTCAAAAGTAGGGCTAATGCCAGACCTTTTGACCAGTCAATCATAATACAATATATAGGATATGAAAACAATGCTAAAAAGCATAATGGAGAAAAATTTGCCCAGCATGATCTTAGAAAGTTATAAAAACACAACACAGAAGCCAACAGAGCAAATTTGATAGTTTCTGTATTACTTTTATGAAGAAGTGGGGTTCCCAATTAACCCCACACAAGAAAGGGTGTTGTAATGTTCCTTCCAGAGCTCTTTAAGGGTATCTGAGACCATCTGGAAATACAACTGGCCAACATTCAGGTCATAACTGAAGACTTTGGTAGTGCGTTAAAACTCAAATTCCAGCCTTAATCCAAGTTGTTCATATGCCAATCTGGTTGTAATTTGAGGAACCATTATACCACATAGAAATCATAGAGCTAAAAAATACTATAACTGAACTTATAAATTCAATAGATTCAATAGCTGACTAGATAAAGCAGAAAAATAATCAGTGACTCTAAAACAAGTCTAGGGATATTACCTAATCTGAAGAGCAAGAGAAAAGAATGAAGATACAATAAGGGATTTTAGAGATATAAATCAGAAGAGCAATTGTACATATAATCAGCATACCATGAGAAGAGAGATTGAAAGGAACAGAAAACATTTTTTTAAATAATGGCAGAAAAACTCCTAAGCGTGTAAAAAAAAGGAGAGAGAGAAAGAGAGAGAGAGAGAGAGAGAGAGAAATCCACATTCAGTAAGCTCAACAGACATCCTGTAAGATGAATCCACAGAAACCTATGACAAAATTCATCATGATCAAATTGTCACAAGTTAAGGACAGGATATTTTGAAAGTTGCAAGAAAAAGGGAACTTGTTACATATAAGGGATCTTCTATAAGATTATTGGTGAATTTTTCAGCAGAGACATTGCAGACCAGAAGTGAGTGGGATGATATGGTTAAAATACTAAATGAAGAAAAATAAAAGCCAACTTGGAACACTATGCCCAGAAACACTGTATTTCAGAAATGAGGGGAAGACACAGACTTTCTCATACAAACAAAAACTGAAGTTTATCACCACTAGACCTGCTTTACCAAATAAACAGCTAAAGAAATTTCCTCAAATTGAAAAGTGATGATAATTAGTAATGTGAAGACAAATGAAAGTATAAAACTCACTGACAAAAGTTAGTACATTATCAAATTCAAAACATATTTTAATGATGGTAGATAAATAATTATATCTCTAGTATAAAGTTTAAAGGAAAAAAGTAATAGTGCCAATTATTTGTTACAGGGTACAAATTACAAAAAATGATGTAAATTACTCCATTTAAAAAAAAACACAGGGAGAAAAGAAGCTAAAGAGCAGAGCTCATGCATGTGATCAAAACTACATTTTTATCAGCTTAACCACTTACCAGCATAATTATTTAAACACAAAGAGGCCAAAACTTAAATTTTTATAAGATAATATAACCATAAATATAAAAATGACAATTTTATCAAATTTATTCAATACAAGAATGGATTGGTTGAAATGACACCTGCCCAAGTGACATTTGGGATAATCAGTAGATAAACAAACACACTGCCTGAGTGACACTTGGGATAAAATATTAAGTGGTTAAAACAGTCTGTTACAAAATGATTTATGTAAACTTTAGGGTAGTTATAAAACAAAAGTTTAGAATAAATACACAAAAGATGACAATAAAAGATTCAAAGTATACCACAACAAAGAAACATGAAACTATAAAAAAGGAATATATAATCTACAAAAGAACCAGAAAACAAGAACTAGAGTTCTTATATGTTAATAATTATTTTAATGTAAAAGGATTAAATTGTATAATCAAAAGGCATGAAGTGGCTGAATTGATTTTTTAAAGGCCCAATTGTATTGCCTGACTCTCACATCATAAGATGGCTAGAAGTTACTCATACACAGATAAGGAAAAAGATATTTCGTGCATGCAAACAGAAACCAAAGAAAAGAAAGCATATCTAAATCTGATGGAAGAGACATTAGGACAAATATTGTAAAAAGAGACAAGGGTAATTATTTAATGGTAAAAGGATCGATTCTTTAATAGCATATAACAATTACAAATATAAATACATCTAAAAAATATCTGAAAAAAGATTCAGAACAATCTCATTTACAGTAGCGTTAAAAATACTTAAGAATAATTTTAACTAAGGAGGTAAAAATTCTATATACTGAAAACCAGTCTACTGATGGACTGCAATACCTATCAAAATCCCACTGTTATTTTTCACAAAAACAGAAAAAAATCCTAGTATTCCTGTCAAATGAGAAAGACCCTGAATAGCAAAATCAATGCTGAGCAAAAAGGATAAACCACATACATTCACACCAGCTGATTTTAAAATCTATTACAAATCTGTGGTAATCAGTTTGGCCTGGACTTATAAAAATAGACAAATGACCAATGGTATGGGATGGCCCAGGAGGACATCTACAGTCACTTATTTTAAAAAAGAAGAAATACAATGAGGGAAAGACAGTATCTTTGATAAATCCATGGGCAGAAGAATGAAAGTGGACCCTTACCTCATCTCTGATATTAATTAAAAATAGATTTAAAATCTTAACCCAGAAGATTATTAGAAGAAAACATGAGGAATAAGCTCCTTGCCATGGTTCAGGGCAGTGGATTTTTGGAGAGAAACTTCATTGGATCTAGTGAGTTCTTCTCCCTTTTCTGGAGCCTGAGATTAAGTAACCAGCTATAAAATTTTCTAGAAGCTCTGGCCCCATTGGTAATGCTCCACCTGTTATTCACTTTCTCCTCTCTTCCCCTTTCCTCTTACCCTTCCTTCTTTCTACCTCAGGCTTGTACCTGTAGCCATATGTGAGACTGTGCTCCCAAGAAAATGGAAAAGGAAACAATCAAATATTTTTTTGCCTGTTCTCAACTATTTTGTTTTTGCTTTACTTCTCTAGTATTCTTCAAATTATATAGAGCAGTTCTCTATAACTGAATTGGAATATCTAAATAATCAACAAAAAAGGAAGTTGTTACATTATGTTAAAGTTATGTTCTAATCATCCAATAATATTTACAACATGTAAAATTTTGATACTATCATTTGATGGCCTTTTATTAAAAACATATTCATACATTAAAAAAAGAAATAAGAATTTGTTTTAAAAAATTAATAGTGAAAAGAAATGTCTTAGAATGTTTTAGCAGCATATAGGCAATAGCCAAAAGCTGGAAACAATTAAAAAGTAGAAGAGTAGAGCACTAAACATATTTTATAAGTCATAAACTTAGATTTGCCAAATAAAGTACAGCATGTTCATTTAAATTTTAGATAAACACATTTCTTTTAGTGTAAACATGTCACAACTATTATAAGAGACGTATTTAGCCTAAAATTATTATTTATCTAAAATTCAAATTTAACTGGGTGTCCTGGTTTCTTATTTGCTAAGTCTGTTAACTCAACATATATTAGAGTACTACACAGCAGTGAAAATGAACTACAGCCATACAGATTATAAATCACTCAAGCAATATTGAGCAAAGGTGTGATTCTCTTTATACAGAACTCAAACTCAGGCAAAACTAAACAATAGTTTAGAAATCAAGACAAGGATTACTAGATCAGTAAGAAGGTCATGATCTATTAGAAGTATGAGGAGGCTTCTGAGCTAGTGGTAACATCTCTCTAATTATGTGGGGGATGTAGTTACATAAAAATGTTAATTTTGCCTTAATTCAATAAGCTGTTACTTAGAATTTGGGGTTAGGGCGTAGAAGTTACAATTCCATAAAGTGTCTTAAGGTTAATGATGGTTACTTGGAGGGCCAGGGATTTGGCTAAGTGGCACCTGCCTGCCTCAAAAGTGTAAGGTCCTGAGTTCAAGCCTTGGTACTAGAAAAAAAAATAGTGGTTACTTGGAGTTAAATTTTCTCTTTGTTCTTTTCTGTCTTCCTTATTTTTTAACTTTGAACCTCAGGACAGGACCACTGTTTGTAATCAGAAAACTGAAGCAATATTTTGTGTAGCAATGCAACTTAATTATCTTTAGATGAACAGAAAACATATTTAGCCACAAAGTTCAGCTATGAACTTTTCAGAATTAAGAGACAAGAGAACTATTTTTTAAATAAATATTTTAAGATGACTGATTTTAACCAATACATCCTTTTGCTTTCCTCCTGTCTCTTCTCTTTTCCTCAAATTTGAGTGTTTCAGGGGAAAGAAAACACACAATTTCCTCCTCATGGGCTACCTAAGGTTATAGAAACAGTTTGAATATTGTTTAAAACATTCAAAAATATGAATGACATGTCTCCGCACCGGCAGAAGCTAGAACTTCCGCAGTATCAAATTTGAAACCACTTCTGACTAGACACATTGGGCACGTTTTTAAATACCCTGAGCTCTGACAATCTCCCTTTAAAATCATTTCTGCCTCAATCTAAGAAGTAACATGTTTAGATCCACGCCTGTCACAGAGCAAGCCTTCCATTGTTAAGGTAATGCTGCCATTACTGTGCAGTCCCCAGGGGAGGACTTCCTCTTCAGCCTTGAACTTACGGTAGACCTATATTTGCCTTTCTTCCTCCTACTGGCACCGGGCCTGAGATTGATTTGCTTGCAGTTTCTTCTCTCCTTGATTTTAGCCATAAAATACAGTATGAAAATGGGAGGCTGATGAAATTATGTAAGTTAAAACATTCTCTTCCCAAACTCACTGTTTCATTCCCAAAACAATCTAAATACAGAGTGTTGTAAGCATCTTTGTAAATTTTCTTGAGCAATGACTGTGAAACCACCTAAACTACAGGATGCTTATCTTTTAGTACAGTAAAATATCTGCTCTGCCCACACCTAATTAAAGGGGCTGATTTCATTATAAGACTGTGTCACTTGGATCCCCTCCCAGGCCTTTATTCTTTGTGAATATGTTAGGAAGAGAAGGAGAAGGGATGTGCTTTATTTCATTTCTCAAGCTCCCATGAAATAGCAGAATGGCAGAAACGGCAGTCTGAGATGCTGGAGATAATTGCTGTTTAATTGTGGATCCGAAAGTGAGCACTGTACAGAAGGCCTACGACAAGAGCTCCTTTACAGTATAAACTGTGTCACCGTGTGCCCTGGCTGAGACATGTCGTCTGTGTGTATTCCTGCAAATTGCATTTTTTTAGTGTAAGCAGTAATCCTGCCAAACAATTACAGTGTTTATAGAGTCTGACGCAACCCATCTGTCGAAAGGGCTTTTTAGTGTTTAGGCTGATAAAATATAAAACAGTTGGTGAAGACTTAACAAAATTCATAGATCCTAACTTTGGAATACTGTTCTTCCTAGGCTGACCCATGGCAGCTCATGCTGGAAAATTTCCAGAGTCTTGCTGAGCTGGAAAACTGCTGTGGACAGAGATTCAGCAAAAGTGTGAGGCTCAGCCCCCGTCCCTAACACACCACCTTCTCACTAGCAACTCAATACCAACACATAGATGGGTGTACTTGAAAATACAGATCCTTGAAAATACTTGTTCTTTTCCATCTGATAGCACTCTTTCCTGACACCTATATCTAGTGTAGCATTAATAGAAAGGGGCTAATTAAAGCATTTTATTTGAATGCCCTTTGTCCCATGGGACATTGCTTTTTACTTCCAGAGGAAGCTGACAGACAATGAATCAGGTGCCTTACAAGTATACTTTTTTGACACTTAATATTTATTCTGAACTTCTCCAGATGTAGGCCGTGAGTTCAAGACTCAATTTTGTCTTAAGTGGCTAATTTGGTAGGTGCAGGAAGAACTGGCAGGGGAATTAAAAAGTGAAATAGAGAAGATAGTCAATGAGTATATTATTAAGTTGGGTATTTCCATGGGTAAATGGAGATTAATTTGAGAATAGTGTAGTGCACACTCCTTTGGATTATCCCAAGTGAGAAGCAAGGGTGCTGGGGTATCCAGATCCTGACTCTCATCCATCACAGGCTAAGGACTCCTTTTCACCGCTCTTCAGCATTTTCAGCCTGTACCCCCACAGTGGGCCTCTGGGACCAGCAGAGACAAACACTGAAAATTGGTGGGAACACAAGAGAACAGCCAACTCAGAAGGATGAAGGTAGGCACCAGCCACATTTGTCTCATGCTATTTCCGTTTTAGTTTTGAGAAGATATTAACTCTGTCCAGACTGATTTAATAGTTCTATTTATGAGGGTCATATGGGCAATAAAATATAGTTTAAAAGGCTGTGATCAGGAAGACATCTTGAAGCAGTCTTGGCATGGTAAACATGTTTTTGCTTAGGTGGTATGCTGATGTGCTGTAAGGAAGGTACAACCTACTCTTCTGAAACTGACTTGGCTTTGTGTTTTCCCTATTTATTTTGTATGGTGATGATGAAGACTTTCTCTGAGTTAAGTTGCTTCCTTAAGATTATAAAACCAATAATAATGAAGGCACAATTCAAGTACAAGTCCATCTGATATGAAAGCCTATGTACACTTACTGCTCATGAAATACCATAGCCTGGAACAAATGGGTTTTAGTCACAGTGGAGTTCTGCCTGGTGATGTTGCTCCCCTAGAGATATTTGGCAATAAGGAGGCATATCTTTGGTTGTCATAAATTGATTAGACACCACTGACTATGGAGAGTAGAGGCTAGGAATGCTAGTAAACACCTAATGCCCATGTAATGCTCCTACAAGAAGAATTGTCTGGTGTAAAATGCCAACAGTATGAGGTTGAGAAATTCCATCTTAAAGGTTAAAGGCTCAAGTCTTGACCCTGCTACCCATTAACACTATGATTTGAAGAGTCCAAAGTTCATTTTCTTACCACAAAAAGAAGAGGTACAAATCATCTTTCTAGTAAGTAATTTTCATACTTTACTATGCATAATTTTAAGAAGGACAGAAAAATACAGATTCCTAAGCTGTAGAGGTTCTGATTAAGTAATTCTGGAGCAAGGGCCCAAAACAGCAGGACCTCTAAGTCTTTCCAGGAACCAACTTGAAGAAACTTCAGTACAGGTTAGTGTCTATATATGTTGAAAACTTGTTTATCATTTTAAGTACTTTCGCTAACTTCAGCAGTGGAAAAGCTCCAGGAGAGACAGTAGAGTCAGAGTACTCAGAGATCAGTGAGCTAACACAGGCAGATAAAACAGCCATGGATTTGGAAACATCTGATGGCTATAAGAAATTTAATGCCCTGCCCTGATAAATGGTTTTGTGCCTATAGAAGGCTGTGGAACATCAGTTGCTATATAAAATCTTAGTTAACACTGTCTATAAAACACTGGGAATACAGCGCTTATAAAAGAGTATTATTTGATTTATTTCCATCCTCCCAAAGCCTATCACGGATGTCTGCCATAGTCAGAATTTAACAAATAAGTTGACTAGATGTAGTGATAGCACAGTGAAGGAATAGCAGCATTCTAGTCTGACAGCTGGCTAGATTTCCCAGATGTGGGTTTTGGGAAAGGGCAACTTCAAGCTTAATGACAATACCCTTATAGTAACACAAAATGCTTTATGTCAAAAGTTATGGTAGAGTCAACTCTTGACCCCTCACCAGATCTTCCTTCCTGGGCCAGTGCATCCTTACCCAGCTGACTTGAGTAGGAGCTGCTCACAGCTCCGATGTATACTTCTATAAAAATTGCCCTCAGCTAACGGGAGCCACCACATCTGGAAATGCTGCCTCCACAGAAGGCCCAGGTCCAATGTTGAGTGATTTAAAGATGCAAGAATACAGATCCCTTGCCTCGGGGTAGACAATTCTATGGTGCTATTTGTATTCCAGAGCTCAAAGGGTCACGCTGATATAGACTTCAGCTGAAATCAATCTCCTCTTATCCAGTGCCCAGCCCTAATCTGCTCTCTTACCTCCTCACAGATTTCTTCTAAAAGTACTACTTCAATAAGTCACTTGAACAGGAAGGGCTGGGCTTAAGAAATCTGACCTGAGGAACTTGGTAACAGGAGTGAAGGGCAAATCTGTATGTGCACTGGACTCACTCATCCTACTGTATAACATAAATTCAGAAGCTGCTAGGCTGGTAAGGAACTGAAAGAGCTTCCTAAAATGCAGCTGAAATGGCAGCTCAAGACCATACTGAGAAGCCTGCTGAGAAGGAGGCACTTCCATCAACAGCCAGGATATGGTCCTGAGCTCTCATCAGTAAAGTACACGTTTAGAAACCCAATAGAAATTTTTAATCTCTCCATGATTCCCAGCGATTGACTTAGGAATGTGTGGGTGTGCAGTTTCAGAGTTTGTGGAGTAGGTTGTTCTCAATCCTAGGTAGAATCCTTCCTCTGGGAAACAAATAGAGTGTCCTACTGATCTTGGTCTATGGCTGCGGTTCAGTCACTTGGGTGCCTTGTGCCCTTACAGCACCAGGCAAAGAAGGGAGTTACCATAATGGAAAAGACTACTACTATTGGCCCCGCTCTTCTTGAGTATGTAGAACTTCTGCTTCATGATAAAAGCAGAGAATAATATGTTTGAAATCCAGAAAATTGACAATGGCATCTTTTGATACTACCACAGCCTTTGTCATTGTATATGGTCAAGTTCAGCACCCTTTGCCTGAAAAGGGCATAGCAACCAGAGTACAAGACTTCTCATAGAGAGGCAGGCCACCCATTATTCACACCCTTTCAGACCATTCAGGAGGAAGGAGAATCTACAATGGGTGATGGAGTAGAAAAACAATATATCCTGTGGCTTTTGGCTTAGCCACATGCAGAATCTTGTTCATCTCACCAATGTTCCTTCAATAATTTTCTCCAGAAATTGTGATCAACCAGAACCCTAGAGATGCTCTGCCTGGGTTGAATTGATTAGAAGTAAGAGCTGTAGTGAATGATAATGCTGCCTTACCAGATCTTCATTATTGGTATGCGCATCAGCTGACTGCTCTATGTATGCATTGCTTAGGCCTCACAGCAGCCCCCTTCTCCAGAGAACAGAACCTCTACCACTTCCAGAAATGCCTGTGAAGACACACTCACCCTCCTTACCGCCGTGCTATGTTTGGGATTTGGTTTGAGAGTGTCCTTGAGCTTTTATGTGCTGGAAGCTTGCTCCCCTGTATGATATGGGAAGAGAGGAAGTCTGTAGGAGGTGGGGTCTAGTAAGAAGTGATTAGGTCAGTGGGCACCATGCTCAGAAGGTGTTACCCTGGCCCCTTGGAGTGAGTTCTCCAGGAGGGAGTTGTTATGAAAAGAACAAGAACAGCCCCACTCTACTCTGAGGTTTCTGTCTTGCCACATGATCCGTTTTGTACCTGGCCAGTACTCCTTCCATTTCTCTGTCATATTGTGACCCAGCCAAGAGGGCTTCATCCAAATCAGTCATTTCAGTAGCAGTGCTGGGATTGCCACCACATCTGGGGTGGACCAGCTGTATACCTAGAATTTTTTACTGATGATCTCAGGAGGAACATACCCTTTTGAGGATGGGATCTGACAGCCCAGATGAAAAAAGAGTCAGGTGGTAAAACTCCTCTAAGACAAATTTTAGCCAAAAAGAAACTGCCCATGAGATAACAGGAAAAGAGCAACATCTTTTTAGAGTGAATTATTTGCAAGTACAATTTTTCCTCATAGCACCTCTGGAGAAGTCTCAGAGGCCATGCCAATATTTGCTGAGGAATATGCTGTGTCCCTTTACTGTTTCTTATGAGGCAGTCACCTGAATAACCCAACCACCACAGCAGGTTCACCTGAATGCTCCTATGAAGATACTAGAAGATGTTGGAAAGCACTAGGCAGGCGCCCACTCCAAGGATTCACTAGGCTCATCTTCTGATTGGATGATTAGAAGATAATAAATACAACATGCACAAAATTAGCCCCCTTCTTCAAACAATCCTTCCCAGTTAGGAACTCCTCTTTGTGTTGGCTATCAACCAAAAGACAAAAATTCAGACCATCACGGCTATGTTCTGCCACAGGCTAAGAAAGGAAATTGTGATCACCTGTTATATCAGAGAAACACAAAAGATAAAAGATGATTCATAGAGAGACGGGATAGCTAAGATAGATAGATGATAGAGATTCTGTTAGGAAAATTAGCTCACAGGATTACAGAGGCTGCTGCAAGCTAGGGGACCAGAGAAGCTGCCACAGTCCAGCTGGAAGGCCTGAGAACCGCATGAGCCAATTGTGAAACTCAGTCCAGAACAAAGACCCACAGTCCTCAGGGGACCACCAGTGCAAGTCCCACACTCTAAAGGCTGAGGAATCTGGAATTCTTTTGCTCAGGGCTAGAAGGAAAAGCAGATCTTCCTCTGGGAGGGCATATGGAGAATTTACCTTTCTCTGCCCTTTCCTTAAGTCCTAGCTTCTACCAACTGAAAGATGACTGCCATGCAGTGAGGTCTTTGCCACCCAGCCTCTCACACATGCCAGTCCGCCCCAGAAGCACCCTCACAGACAGACCTGAAAAGGGATGCTTCACCAGGACCTAGGCATCCCCTAACCCAGTCTAGCTAACACCTAAAATTAACAATCATGCATCTGCCCTTTGTCACCTTGGCATCCAATCTCATCTCCATAAACTGCATTTAGCCTCCAGAGATAATATCAAGTCATAATTCTGTCTGTCGAGATACAAAGGCGGCAGGACCAGCAGCTGGGGTCAGCCCTGTTGCTGCCCTGAAAGGCAGGCAAGGCCACAGCTGCAGCAACTGGTGCCTTCCTCCTGTGGCGAGCACAGAACAAGAGGGACCAAATTCTGGCCTGTGCTGCATGACTATGTCCCTACACAGCATACACACACACACGCGCACGTGCACACATGCACACACACAAGGGCATGCGCCCTGCCCCATTAGACCTGAACTCTTCCAGTTGGGCAGTACAGAGCTTTGGGTGTGAACGGCCACCAGTGCATGTTCCTAAAGCCAGGTCCAGGTTACAGCTCTGAAGATTCAAGCCCCAATGCACGGGCAGCTTCTGCATCTCCAAAGTGGAAACATATTGTTCACCAGCATGGCACCCATGTCAAATGGACCTTCTGAAAGTCCTCAGTCCCTGAGGCCTCTCCACTCCCTTCATCCCTGCCACCACCTCTGTCCCCTCACCCCCTCCCCTAAAACCATGCAATGTTGATTAGAGCTGATTTAGCAGAAGTATTTGCTAATCTGCTAACATTCGCACTCTTGAGTGGTCCCAAGATCTACAATGGGACCAAGAGTTCCCAGTGCTCTGTGACAGTTGGTGATATTTCCCAGTTAGCTGCAATCACATAGGGCAACTTTTCTGCCTCCCATTTCATTGGCCACTGATATCTCTGACAACCAATTAAAGGGAAAGAATTGATTTAAAAGACCAACTAGTTATTCTTTGGTCCCCTTTGTTGCAGATTTAGAAGGTTCAAAAGTACTTTGGAAAGTTTTCTGCTCATTAGTTTTTTTTTCCCAGAAAGTAGGCAAATAAGAATGAGAAAGCATAAATTTTATGCAATTATAGATCTATGACAGGGACTGGACTTTGGAATAGAAGTAGCGAAGCATTTGCAATGCCTATGGTGGCACAGTGCACAGAAATATTTAAAGATAATTAGGAGAGAGAATATTGATATTCTAATTTAATTTAGGGTGACAGTAGACAGTAGGGGAAGAAATATAGAACAGGAATCTGAGCATTCTGTCTCCCAATATCCATCACCCAGTCCTCCTATCTCTGCCCTCTGTGCAGACCATTTTCCCACCTCTCACATGACTTGCTTTGCATTTTTAATGCCTACTTGTCTAATTCTCACTTCCGTGGGGACTTTCTGCCAGCCCAGGTTACACACACCTATGATATACTCCTCCGCAGCACAGCAGCCAGCCCTGTCTGTCCATGGGCCTTACCTGTTTCAATTCGGCTAACTGAAGAGGAGAAAACAAATTTTTTTGAAAGTTTCACAAAACAAACCTTGAATTTGCCACATGCCAGTACTATGCTACATCCACAGAGATGGAGTGATATACAGTGTTGCATTAGGTATTACAAGTAATCTAGAGATGGTTCAAAGTGTAACAGTCTCTTGGTATCCATGAGAAGGTATTCCAGGACCCCTGGTGATAACAAAATATGTGGATAATCAAGACTCATAAAATATTGTAGTATTTTCACATGACCTATATAGATTATCCTGCATGTTTTAAATCCTACCTAGATTATTTATAATACCTATTGAAATACAAGTGCTATGCAAACAGTTGTTATACTGTATTATAGAAGGAATAATGAGAAGATAAAAGTCTTTTCACATACAGCCCTCTATACCTTCCAGTTCTGTATCCTCAAACCGAACCAACTGCAGGTTTTCAATCAGAGATGGTTGTGTCCATCAAAGTGGAATCCCAGATACAGAGGACCTTCTGTAGAAAGGCAGATGGTCACAGGTTATATGTAAATACTATATGCTCTTTTATATTAGAGACATGGGCTTCTTTGGGATTTAGTATCCACAAGAGTAAGGGTACCAATCCTGCTTGGATAAGGAGTGACTAGAGTGAAGCCAAATCTTGTCTTACATTTATTTATTTATTTATTACACATACGTCTCATCGACCAGAGTTTGAGTCCTATGAGGGCTGAGTCAGAGTGTCATAGGCTGGCTGAATGAGTAAGTTTCTTCTCTGGGCTTGTGCTTCCTTACCTTTGAAATGAGCAGGCTGGAGTTTTTAAAGAAATTTCCCAGCACTAAGATGATGGCCATTCAGATTACAATAAAAGCACCCCTCTCTTTTAGGGCACACCAACTTTCTACATCTAGAAGGTGTTTAGGGCAATCTGGAATATACAGAATGAAACTAAAATAGACCCAGCACTTTAAGTTCTCATACGTGGGCTTAAAGCATATTAGCAAAGGTCAGGGACTTGGGGAGAAAATCCATCCTGGAGCTGATTTGATTGCATGGACACATCTACACCATATAGGCTTAAAAGGTCACTCTGTGCAGGATGCTATGTGAATGCTGACAGAAATGAGCCTATTATTCTGATTTTTGAAAATGTGTTCAACTGAACCTCAGATTAGAATCTTGAGTGGCTGTTTTCTGTTTCTTGGAAATGTTTTCCCTTCTGGCAATTCAGTGACTAATAAATTGCTGCAAAGCCTGAGTTCATAACGGCTCATAGGTGATTACACTGGACAAGGAGTTTTCTCAAACACTAGGGCCCTTTGGAAAAATGAAATAACTCACATATGGAAGGAATCAGTGAGCATAAAGGCCCCTACCTACCTGCATTCTCTGACTGCTGAAATTATGTCTTGATAAGATAAGAGGAAATAGGGCAAAAAGGAACATATAGACTCCTAGAGAGCAGAAACTGAAGCTCTTGCTGCTGTAAAACCTGAACAAATAGGCCAGCATGCCTGAATGAATGTTTCAGGAGTTGAGTATGACCCAGTCCTAAAATTTTAGTCTCTTTCCTAGCTGACCTTTAATTTTCCTTTATTTCCTACCATTTCATTATTTCAGAAACCATATCCTTCAGAAGTTCCAGGGTAATACAGATTTCAATGGTTCAGACTTAATGTTGTCATGGGCACCTGTATTCTCATCAAACCAGGTATTCTGATTTTTCCCTCATGCAGTATAGTCATACCCAGGGTGGACAGTCTTCAAAGCTGATGGAGGCCAGCAGCCAACAGAAATGGGTAAAGCTGACCCAGTACAATGGAACAATCAGACCAAAGCCCAACCAGTTGCTGCCAGGAGGAAATCAGGCCCAGTTGCTTAGATCTTGCTGTACACACCAAAACATATATTGACACTTACTTCCTCAGTGCTATGGTGTTGGAAGGTGAGATTGTTATGGCACTCAGAGGGAAGACAGACAAAGGAAGAGAGCAGCATTCAGAGAATTGAAAAGAGAGGCAGGTTTATTCACTAGCAGGCTCAGGGGAAGTTGTCTTTCAGAGTCTGAGCCCAGATTCTAAATTTGTTTTCATTTCATTTTTATCTTTCTCTTAGGCAGAGTGGGAAGCAAGCAGAATTTTACAGAGGCAGAACTTAGCAAAAGGTATGGAGGTGGAAGCAAATGTTGCATTTACAGTTTATCTTTAAGACATAAGGAGATACAGATAGCAGTTATTTCAGCAGCTCATCTTTCAGGCACAGTGACCTTTCTGGGTCTAGCAGGAGGGGGAATCTTGAGACCATCAAAGACTGTCAGTCTCTGTCAAGCTTTGAGATTGTTAATCTCTGCTTTGTCTTTTGCTTTATTTTTGGTTTTGTTTTGTTTTGTTTTTCATTTCAGGATCTTCAGAGGATAATGATGTCATGCAGGGCTCCCCTGGGAGAGCTCAAGAAGTCTGGAGACTAGATCAGAACCAGAGAGTAGCTGTTGTAAGTGAGCCTGCCTCCCCTGAATGCCTCTTGCACCTTGCATGAGCACACTTGCATGTGCCCTCTGCCTCTACCATGTGACTTCCCATGCTTCCCCAGGTTTTTCCCAGCAAGGAAAATGTCACCAGATGTAACACCTTGACTTTAAACCAGAACCCTGAACCAGAATAAACCTCTTTTCTTTATAATGTCCCCCATTTAGGGTATTGTCTCATTAGCATAGAAAATGGACCGAGACAGATCTTCTGACCTTCCAAAAACATTTAGCCCTCATATTTTCAGGCAAAACATTCTAGTTTTTAAAGATATTTACAGCTGTTTGTTTTCAAAAGCATGAGTGTGCCAAGCTACAAAACACAACAACCTACTTGTCTCATAGGACTCATCTACTTTCCAGATTGCTTCAACAATTTCCTAAACTCCCCCTTTTTTATTCTTGTCTGTGGATACCCTTCAAATACCACTTCACCGAATCCCCCAGAAACTTTATGAGATAGCTGCTCATGTCCCCATTTCCAATGTGAGGCTGTAGAGGCACAGATGTTGCCAATTTGTCCACAGTCACACATCTCGGCTGCAAACCTCAGATTTGAGGTTTAAAAACAGTTCTTCCTGAACCATATGTCCCTATCCTGTGTCCTGTTGTGCCATTACCATCTGAAATGAGCAGTAAAACAAAACCCCTTCTCCACTTTTTAAAGAAACTATGATACTAGAACTGAAAAATAATTTGCAAAAAGGGAGCATAATAAAAAAATTTAATGCAAAGAAATTAAGTTGCAAGAATTGAGAATTTAGAACAAGTCATGGTACGAAAAAGACTCAAAGGGAGAAGCAGTTTTTTTTAAAAGAGAGACAACCAAAACGCATTAGTGGTTAAATGGGTAAAAGATTTAAAAATAAAAAAAAATATTTAAATGTAGTCATATGTTGCATAGTGATGTTTTGGTGAATGGATTTTATATATGACAGTCATCCCTCCATAAGATTGAACCAGAACTGAAAAATTTCCAGCCCTAGTGATGTACACTTCCTAGTGTTGTGCTGTTGTGGCAAAGTGGAAAAGCTCAGTGCTACAGCCAAGTGCTACATCTCAAGTGTTACAGCTCAAGCGTCACAGCCCAAGTGCTTACAGCTATAGCAGTTTGGAGAATCTGAAATTTATTCAAAGAGATGGAGAAAAACCTTTATTAGCCAGCTGACTCAGAGAAGTTTGTCCACTCCAAATTCTGAGCAATAAGTTGCAGTGGGAGTCAGTTCATGTACAGTTGGGGAAAGGAAGTTGAGAGGATCCCTTTAGGGCAGAGACATAGCTAGAAGTGAACCACTTGGGGCAGGGTTAACAAAGCAAACATTTTGGAAGCATTGAGCAGATACAGCTGCAGCACAGTTAAGAACATTTTGATACATTGAGCTGGAATGCAATGCAGTACAGACTGTTACATTTCTGGAACAGAACATTTTATGAAAAACCAGGCGGGTGCAAAGGCTTAATCTGTTGTGCTTTATTGCTTTATCACTGCAGGATGTCATTCATGTGTTTGTAGTGATGCTGTTGTAAATAAGCCATTGCACTTACCGTTTTGTAAAATTCTAGCTTGTACAATTATACACACTGCATAACACTTGATAAAGATAACAACTATGTTACTAGTTTATGGGATTACCATACTATACATGTTTATACATTGTGCTGATGTTTAGTGTATTCCATTTATTTTAAAAAGAGTTTTCTGTAAAACAGCATGCCATATTATGTCCACAGCAGCCTCAGAAATCTCCTTTACCAAGCCTCGATTGCATCTTTCCCTTCTGTTCTAGATTAAGCACATGTTGTTTTGCCCATCAAAGTCCTAGAAGCAGTAGGATATCATTCATAT
>NW_022900935.1:33458188-33467597 GCF_012274545.1 Fukomys damarensis | reverse complement strand
ATATATATATATCATAGCCTAAGTGTGTAATAGGTTGTACAATACAGGTCTGTGTAATTGTACTCTACAATGCTCACACAACAAAACTGCCAAGTGATTCATTTCTCCAAATATTTCACTATCATTAAATGAAACTTGATACCCAAGTTGATGTTGTGATTGATATTACTGTGTAAGACCCATCCATTGCCCAGACGTTTAGGAAAAATCTGATGCTGTACAACTGGTTTCAGTGGCACTGGGGGAAATTGAAAGTTAGGATGGTTTTCAGTGTGGAGATAATGCAGTGTGGACAATGGACAATAAATGTGACAATGAGGTGATTGGTAAAATAATCTAATTCATTAGAGTCAAAAACTCAGAGCCTTTGTAACCAGGAAAACTATAAATCCTCCACAAACCCCTCCTATTTAAGATCCCCAAAAAGATTAGGAGGCCAGTGTGTTTATCTACCTGTGAGTTCCAAGTTCAGGTTAAATATATTTGTATCTCCATGAGCAGGGTGACTCATTGTGTGACCACACTGTATCTGGAAACACACACATATATAATAAAATGTTCTATGATCTCTCTGCCCCTTGACAAGCAGAACTAATTGCTCCAGCCTACATGTTCCCCTATGCACTTTGATACAGTTACATTTTACATTCTGTTGTGACTACAGTGTCCCTAACATACAATACAACATGTATATAGATGCTTGGTAACAGTTTCAAGATTTCACAACAAGTCCAACTCAATAGCTGTTTACATTGTTTTCATCAATTCTGTTTACCCTTTGCATCGTTTTGTAACTCTGAGTTTAACTTCCCAGAAGGTACTAATTTTATTGCTTCCAAAGTGGTCACTTTTTTTTCTGTTCACATGACAGTTCATGTTTCAATTTTCCTTCAGACTCCTTTGCAAAAAACTGGTTGGGATACACACTTAGTAACATAAACCCAAATTAATTTGCACAGTTTTGCCTGACTGACTGCACTTTTTTTCTGAAAGTCATGCTCCATGAAAAATTCTAACCAGGTGACCCCTGGCAAAACAGCTGTTTCTTCCACAGTGCACACAGGGGGATCATCAAGGTGTGAGCTAAGAGGGGCCAGGTGATTGCCTTATTTTTGGGGGGTCTTCATCTAACATTGATTTTAATTATGAAGGTCGAATGTTTGTTTTCTTACAGGATCCATTTCTGCCCCTTGGCTATCGACACAGTTGGAATATGACACATGTTTGCTTTTTTTAAAAAAAAGGGTGGATGGTCAAGTTTATATTACAGTAATACATTTTGAGTGTCAGCTCTTGTATGCTCAGATCCTATGTCTGCCTTGTGTGAGCTTCTAATCAAATGTCTTGCATTCCTTGATCAATTTATTTAGATTTGTGTTATGTTGTATATTCTCACTACAGATATATTAAGAATATGCCACCTATTCTGGTAAACATTTTAGAAATATGTGTTAATAGCTTCACTAAATCATTTAACATTGGGACTGGCACAGGTAAGAGGCTTAACTACTGTGTCAAGTGCTAAGGAGACAAAAAAGAAGGAAAAGATCTGGCTTCTCCCCACAGGACATTCATTTTGTGGCTAGACCTAGAAATTCCACTGCTAAAAACCTAAGGAAATAGAAAAACACAGACATGATCAACATGGGAATTGTTCGGTGAACCTTATCAGATCAGTAGGCCCTGTTCATGCTCATAGTTTTCACAAGATACTTTATTCAAGAACAGAAAAACTGGGCAAACAGTGGGAAAATTGTAATTAGACAGTTCGTTATGTTTACAATAAAAGTAATAGAAAACACAATGTAAATGTTAGCAACTCTGTACCAGGAAAAGTTCAAAGCACTTAATCTGAATGAACATGTAAATTCCCTCAGTAACCCTAGGATCACTATTTATATATAAGAAAATGGACATCAAAATAATGGAATAACTTGTCCAGCATTACTTAGCTGGCAGTCATGGGACAGGTGGTGTGGCTCTAGAGTCTGGCTTATGTTACAGCCAGCAAAAATGTTTACATACTTTATAATGATAGGGAGAAAGGATTATGAGATTTGCAAAGAATTGGATACACACCACTTCTCCCAGGTCCTCTAGGAAGCCCAGCCTAAGAGAAGGGCCTGGGGGAAGTTATTCCAAGAAAGAGGGGTGGTGGATCAGGTGGAGAGTGAGCCAGAAAAAGCAGAGAATTGCAAGAATCATAACCCAGCTCATCCTCTGGGTCAGTGATGGAGGTTTTGTCCCAGGGGACCTCTGAGGAGCTGAATAGAATGCTCCTCAGAGTTGCCCACTCAATAGGTGCCCATGAATCTGTCTCCATTGTGAAGGGTTCCTCTTGGTGCTCCCTTTCCATTTGTCTGGTCCAGCACCAGCTGAGAATCAAGCGAGTACCAACCCACCTCCCATTCAGGGTGTCAAACTTGGGACACAAAACAAGAAACGGGAGGTGCTGAGAGCTTCTGTTCATGTGAAGCTGGTGCTGCAGGTGTGCGTCAAGCGAAAGGTGTTACAGAACCAGGCTCCTTCTGCCCACCATGCAGTGTGTTAATCACTGAATTCAACCAACCGAGTTTGCGCATGAGAAAGAGCTTTGGCAATGTGGCCACATATAGAACGGGAGGCCCAACTCTCCAACCTGCCTCCTGAAAGACAGGGTTTGGGTATGTGGAGTAAAGAAGCAGAGCGAGTCAAGGCATGGCATGGAGAGAGTGGAGGTATAGGAATCAGAGGTCTACATGCACATAATCAATACTTACAGCTCATCATGGAATGCATATCCTGAAATTTATTAACACTGGTATGATCTGAGTGTGTAGACTTTGACCCTCTGATGTCAAAAGGTCACTGGCTGGACCCTTTTATAGAACCAAGTAAAGAGCTGGTGGTCTTAACTCAAACAGCCTTGAAAAGTAATGTAGATGTCTGTTATCTTCACAACGTACACATCAGAGGTCTTATCTGCAGCAGAGCTTGTGGGAGACTAATAATACATATCTCAGCTGTGTAACCTCCAGAATGAGTCATTTTTAAAGCCAACTAAAAGCATCTAACTAAGGGGGATCCTGGGGTTCAGAGTCAGACAAGTAAAAAGTATAAAATTTTGGTCAGTATACATGTACTAGGCCAGCTGGGTTTGTTGGCTAGTAATTATCAAAGTCAGGATTCGTCTTCTCCCTGAGTGTTATGCACTCAAGTCTACTTCTTTTGATGATTACATTCTTGCAAATGGCTCTCAGGTCTGTGAGAGATTCTTCTGAGCTGCAAAATTTACACATTTATAATTGTTAGTCCTTCTTTGGCCAATGCTCGGCAGGCACCTGGGGTCCATTAAGCAAGGGCTTAGTCTTAAAGAAGGGTCAAGAGCTGGGGATTTGGCTCAGTGGTTCTGGTGCCTGCCCGGCAAGCACAAGGACCCGAATTCAATCCCCCCAGTACCAAAAAATAAATAAAATTAATTAAAGAAGGGTCAAGAAGACAGGAGTGTGGGAGCCCGGCCGTGGCCCTCTAGGAGTTTGACATTTAAAAGGAAACCTTCACCTCTTTACCAAAAAATAAATAAAATTAATTAAAGAAGGGTCAAGAAGACAGGAGTGTGGGAGCCCGGCCGTGGCCCTCTAGGAGTTTGACATTTAAAAGGAAACTTCTTCACCTCTACACTCAAGGCATTGATACAATCTGTAACATCCTAGGACTCTGCTTGTTAAACTTGTTGCTGCAACGGAAGAAACTCAAGGAGACAGCCAAAGATCTGATGTTCTTTGCAAAGAGTCAGACAATCCGGTCTTTGCATAAAAGATACAAATAGTTGCTTGGTGCTTCCTGTTGATGTGAACCTATAAAAGGAGCTGTTTCTGTGAAATAAATCAGACTTCTCTTCGTCTCCGCTCAGGTTTGAGTGTTCTTTCCTTTCTCAATCCTCACTCCCCGACTCAGGCATGTTTGTGTTGTGACGGCTGGACCGCCACACAGGAGGCAGAGCATAAAGCATGTTTGATATGGTCCACTCCTTCCACCCATCAGGCCCATCACTATTTGTACTCCATCTGAGAGGAATCTGTAGCAAGCAGTCTCTATAGGACCTCATTCCTGGTAAGTTCAGTCCTAGCCTCCGAATTGTAAATAACCTCCCTCCACTCTCATATTGAGTATGATGACTAAGCTTAACTGTTGGCTTCATTGGTTTGGATACCACCTAGAGAGATTAGTAAAGCGTGTGTCCAGGTGGGTCACAGAGGCATGACCTTGGGGTCTATATCTGGTCCTTCTCTGTCACTTTTTCCTTGTTCTGCTTCCTGAGCCACAAAGCATCTGTGTTCCACCAAACCCTTCTTCCATGATGCTTCTGCCTTGGGGCCAGCTGACCACAAACTAAGTGCCCTGAACCCTAAGCCAAATTAGACCTCCCCTCTTTTAAATTGTTTTAGTTTCTTCCTTACACTTTTATGTATTTTCCAAACTTTCTCTAGTGTTTCTCCAATGAGAATAATAATCCACTTTTATAATTTTGAAACAATTCAAAAGAAAACATTAGGTCTTGAGAAATGCTACTTGAACTTTTTAACTTAAAAGATGCGTAGGGTATTCCAGTTAACCTTTCCTTTAAATGCCAATTTCAGCTGAAATATTTTGGGAATGGTTCAAAAGTAGGAAAAGTAGAAGAAACAGATCAGGGTGCCCTCACCGTAGGAGGTTCAGATTATGCTCCTCCTAGGACCTGCCCTCTCCTCTCTCACAGCCTTATCACTATGATCATGAACTCTGCTTCATGAGGGACAGTAGACCCTTCATAGTAGAGGCAATTGCTCCTCATTCCTCAGTTCTCTCAAAGTTGTCTTCTGCCTCTGTCTCCTTTGGGACCCAGGGGCCTGCACCTTGCCTTCTACCTGAGCTTTTGTGCCCCAGCTGAGAAGTGAATCTCCAAGATAAGGACTTACTCAGATGAATGATCTAGAAGCAATGAGGAATTAATGCCTCCATGGGACCATCGCTGACCAGTGGGAGATTATGAACAGATGCTGTCTTCCAGAAGGGGAATCTGAAACATGGCAGCTTCCTACAACCTCTCTAAAGATGCCCAGTGTGACTTGGTAATCAGCTCACTGCCAGGGTGCAGCAGCTCAGATCATGAGTTTCTGCCTTAACCACTTCCCCTTCTCCTGCTTCCCTGAAGTTTTATTCTCCAGTAAAATATTAGCACAGAAACTTTAGACTCAGGCTCATGACTTAAAATTTCTAGGAAAGCTGGATCAAAACTCCAACCATACATCTTTTAGGTCCTGTGTGTTACTTTAAGCAAATCACTTAAATCTCTGAGTTACTTTTCATGTAAAATGAAGCTAACAGAGGTAAAAGTTTGAATGAAATGGTTGTACATAGTAATGCTGAGTGTTGGTTTAATGTAAAAGTACCCGGCATACTTCCTGACATAAACAATACTCAACAAAAACCAATCTGTTTCATTTTGCCCTTGGCTATCCCACAGTTTTTCACTGTGTTGACTTTGCTGGTGCCCTGGTAACCTGTAAGAGAAGAGGAAATTGGGTGACATGAACCAAAGTGAGGATTATCTATAGAGAAGAGAGGAGGATGTTGGTGATTTCATGTGGTCCTGTTTCACATGACCTTAGGGAAGCAACCACACAACTACTACAAAATGCACTTAACCACATGAATCCAGGCCCTAGTCGGCAGAATTCACTGTATTCAGATCTTCCAGTAGGTAAGTGTGTCAGCATTTTTCCACCCAGTGGTATTCTTTATAAATCCAAGACAAGAGCAAGATTTCTTTTCGCATAAGCACTACTTCCCACATATGTATATTTGACTCCCTCTAACCATCCCAATTTCAAATAAGCTCAACCATTGTAAAGAGAAAAAAATCGCCTAGTGTTCCGTGTGTTTTTCAAAGGGCCAGATTTGTACTATATTACATTTTAGTGATGTTTCATGTTACGGTGGAAAGACCATGGGTTCTGGAGTCAGGGAGATCTGGGTCTGCCACTGCCTATCTTGGAAAGCCACTTAGCCTTCCAAATGAGTATAAAAACGGTTAATACCTACAATCAAGAAGCTGTTGAGAGAATTTTGACTTTACAAAGAGTTTGTTTTTAACAAAATGCCTAACTTTTAGGTTATATTAAGCAAGTCCTCAGGAAATATTTTCCTTTCTTCTTTGGGGCCACTAAGTGGTTGGTATTACAATCAGCAAATAGGTTTTTATTTGATTTAACTCTAACGCTCAGCCACCTTTTCACCGGTCCAAACTGCAACGCGCAAGGTAGCTTGGATGACCTTTTCAATACATTCTCTCATTTTCCCATTTTGCTTTCTCCTCAAGAGGCTGGTGTTTGTATTGTTTTCCATATGTATTTATTTTTGTTTTTGTTTTTATTAGTACATATTTGCAATGCCTAATGATTACATCCATTGTGAGGAATTGGTAAACATATGTGACACATCTTAGTTCTATGGTCTCTTCTGCTTCCTGGCCTCTGAGTTTGTTTGGTCATTGAGGGACCATACAGGAGGAAAAGGAGAAAGGAAAGTGATTTGGGGGGTATTCATCCCCATAACTGCTTCCCTGTGAAGGTGCCTGAGGCTAGCTGCATCCCTATTCTCTGCAAAACCTTTCCTTCTGGCTTTCAGAATTCCCACTCTCTCTCTCTCATTGTTTAGCTTAGCAGTGACCAGGATACATCAATCCAAGCCCCAAGGTATACTTGGGTCCCTAACTTACTTACAGTTCCTAAACTGGCCCTTTGTGAATCAACACTAATCAGGGTGTGTCATCTAACACTGACAGATGTATGAGATCGGGTGTCACGGAAGTGTTATTTTGTGTTACCTACATCTAATTTTGTGAGGATTCTATTAATCCTACTTCAGTGATGAGGTAACCCCTAAGATAATAGGCCAGGTAACTTCCAAGAGAACACCAATAGGATGAGATTGGTGATAGAGCCAGATTAGCCACTCCAAGTATGACAGTTTCTCCTGCCTTCACTCCTCACCTTCAGGGAGGCATAAGTTCATCTGTATACCCGTCATGCTGACATGAAAGGGCTGGCCTGGACTACCCAGCAGGAACTAGGATAGGAGACATCTTGCAGGAAAACTGAGGGACTATACCCAGGAAGACTGCTAAGTAAAACAGGGAGAAGTGGGCTGGGGGTGGGGGCAGGCAGAGCCCATTGCCCAGAAGTTTGAGGTGGGGGTCATGGGGACCAAGAGGGTTATGCATTTATTCCACAGCAGAGATTATTTCCTCCAGTGGCCTGACCTATTCTCTTGCTTTTCTGACAGACACCTTTCTTTTAGCCTCTTGTTCAAGCCCACATATCCACAACATTTAAAGATAACTGCTTAAATATTGACAGCATTGTGGAAATTGTCCTCTATGCCCCTTGGTTTTTTCCCACTGAATTTATGGCCTCATCTGATATTTACAATCTTCAGCTAACATATGGTGCAGGATCATTTGGGATGTTTATTTCTGAAGATTTTAGTGTCCTACCCACCTTGAACCTTCTGTCTTACAGATGTGGCCCTCCCCTGATTATTAAGAATTATCATCTGCCAAAGTAAATACGCCGACGGCGACGGCATTGCAGGGGCCCTGTGATGAGACTGTACCTCTCTGTTCTTCTGGCCACTAAACCCATGGATAGATAATGTTGTGCAGTGGTATCCAGTGAGAAAAGAGGGTGACATGAGTCAAAGTGAAGCTTGTCCATACAGAAGAGAACAGGGTGCTGAAGTAGCATAATCCCCTGGAAAGCAACCACACTCCTTGCTGCTCTACACTGGCAGGAGTTAGAGGAGCACATGAAGGATCTGACTTCTGGCATGAGTGGTCAGAAGGCTGAGTGAGGACCACTTACTATGGGCAGCACCTCCTTAAGCTATATGACTTAACACTTCACCAAGGCTCTCAGGAAATGGTTGGAACCTGTTATCACACTGACGTCTAGAAGCATGAGCAAGTTGTAGCTCATATTCAGAAAAACTGAAATCCAAAAAGTATTATAGTAAACAGCACAGGAAGCCATGGACTTGCTAGAAGGTATGTAATGTATGCAACTGGAGGGTCTAACAAAACATCATGCTCCACAGTAAGGTGCTAGGGCACATCATTTACAAAAGCAGCAGACTTTTTGCAGATGGGGAGGGGATCTATGAAGGTGAAGAGGGTAGGATGAGGAGATGGAGGGGAAATAAAAAGGGCTAGGACATGATATGCATACACACAAACTCCTCATGAAAAAAACTAAGACATGCCATACAAACTCCCCATGATGAGTGCATTCGTTATGTGTCACAAACAGGTCCTAATTTTAAAAAGTGCAGGTGACACCAGCATCCCTGAAATATCCAGTGTTGACCCCCCCTCCGTCAGCCACATAAAGTGGGAAACAATAAATAATGATATTCCCAGGGTTGTGCTAACTTCTCTGCCTTATCTCAAGGCGTGGTTTGAAGCAACCTGGCCCAGCTGGACTTCGGGAGAACGGCAATAATTAATTATGTCACTTAACTAGTGTTGCCAGAACCGTATGAGCAATAGTCGCCAAGGCATCCTGGAAGCCTTGGTAAGACACGTTCCGGAAGACACAGAGCCATGCCACCTCCAGAACCATGTGAAAGGTCTAATGGTCATAGCTACTCTGGAATGTCCTCTCTAAAGTAAGGCACACGCTGTTGCCGCTAAAATGCCCCGCCGCAAAGGAAGGAAGCATGATGGGAAATGGCGTTCTGTGGGTCTGGAGCAAGATTCTTCCGCCCACAGAGGACCCAAGCTGGCTTCGGTACCAGGTGATATGAAATTCTAACAGTTTAGACCAGGCTCAGAGCAGAAAAAGATCCTGATTCTTCCTCAGGCCCTCATGCAGCAGCCCTATCTCCCAGGCCATGAGATAGTAGACATCACGTTATTGGAAGTGATTGCTAATAAAAGGTCCATGCGGGATATTTGGCAAATCCCAGAGGAACAGCCACAACACAGGACTGGGGTTTTGAGCAAGGCCATCTTCTCTTCAGTGAATAATTATGTACCTTTTCATTTATTTTTCTAATTTAGGACTTTTAAAATAGAATATATATAATAAAATTTTAAATAAAATCGTTCATCATTGGATGGGTTTCTTTATAACTTCTCAGCCTGTTCAGCAATCCCTTTGAGATTTTACTGGGAGTTGACTTTAAAATGACTGGTCTATAGTTTCCAAAACTGCCATTATGGTTTAGATCTAAAATGGCCCCCAAGGCTTCTTATGTTTGGAAGGCGATTGGATTATGGGGCTTATGGCTGATTTGCTGTTAGGAGGTATGGTCTTGTGAGAAGAGGCAGGGCACTGGGGGTGTGTGACCTGGAAGGGTTTATCTCTCTTCTTAGCTCCTCCTCTCTCTC
>NW_022900935.1:33452403-33458171 GCF_012274545.1 Fukomys damarensis | reverse complement strand
CCTCCCTCCTTCCTGGCTGCCATGACACCATGACATGAGCTGCTTTTCCTCTGCTAGGCCCATCTGCCACGTTGCCCTACCCTGGAGCCAGCAGACTATGGTGTGAAACCTCCACAAACTGTGAGCCAAAATAAACCTCCTCTCTCCTTTTAAATTGTTAGTGTCAGGTATTATGTGTCAGTGAGAAGAAAAGTGACTAAGACGTTACCTTTTTTCTCATTTTTCAAAAGTCAAGCCATATTTTCAATTTGTGCATCCTATTATTCTCTATTTCTACAATGCCTAAAAATATTTCCACATAAAACCTGTAAGTTTTTTGCCACTTAAGATATGCTCTCTTGAGGCTATAAAAATAGAATCAATTCAGAATATTATAGTTTATAATTTAGTTCATTTTAATGTTTTTGCATGATTTTGCTTGCACCCTCATAAATATTTTGAAAATTGTTCTCTTTGATAACAAATACAGAGAAATAGAAGTTATTCTTCTTTTTCAGTCTATCATCAATTCATATATTTCAAGTTCCTCTCCTCTTCCTCATCAAATAGTCAAGATGGTGTCATCCTGTTTCATCTTAGCAGATCCAAGTCAATGACGATTGTATGCATGAATCTGAAGCCTGGGAGAGAAGTTTGTCAGATGCTCAAATCTGGTTTTTTAGAGACATGCCCCACAGTGTGTATTCCTAAGTTGACTTCTGCTCTTGTTATGGCTCCTAGGGTCACCTAGTGCTAAGATGAACACAAACTCCAGCTACGTTGGAGCAGCTCTTGACTAGATCAGGCCTGTTGCCGCTGACCTTTGGCCAGTGACCTTGGTTTCGCCTCCCTGGTTACTCTCTTCCCAGATAATTTTGCCTGACTCACCTCTTGCCTGAGTTTAACCTCTGCCTTGTTCCTCGTATCCTAAAGTTGATGCGCTGCCTGGTTTGTTTGTTTTTTATAACCAGGGCATAACTGGGTCACTGCCTCTTTCAGCGACTGAAAAAGTTAAGCATTTTGTCACTGCCCACGGCTCCAATAAGTGAAAAGTCATCAGACTATCTCTTGAAACTTTGTTTAAAAAGTCAAATACACTGTTTATCTTTTCCTCATGTTTGTGTACATGAATATCAGCGTAGACAGAAATGCTTCAGTAAACTACTGTGCTGTAAGTGGTAGGAATCTGTAAATATCAGCTCTTCACTGATAATGTAAAAACATAGCAGTCAGAGCCATCTATAGGGCACAGGGCTGACTGCAAAGGCAGTCAAATTTGAACTCCAGTCCAAATTAGTAGCACAAAGATGACACACAACAGATCAGGCCATTTTAAGGATGATGCAAGAATTGTATTTGGCCAGGAGTAGAAGTGATGGAAAGAAGCCAGTGGAAGCCTGTGGTTCTTGGACATAAGTTCACAACTGGAAGAGACGGAGCCACAGTGACCAATACAGAAGGGTCCTCATACTGATGAGCAAGCCCAACCCACACTGTGAGCACCTGGTAAGTACAGGTGCTTGTCTCCTTCACCTCTTCGTAATCTAGTTCAGGAACATTTGCCTTGAGCCTCCTTGTTGTGGCCCACTTCTCTGTGCAGTATAAATGTCTACTGCATACTTCCTTCTAGTTAAGTGCAGAAGCTGCAGGTAAACGTGTGAACGAAAGGCTCTGTAAAAATCTGCCACAAGGCAGCAAGCCAGGAGATGAGAGACAAATGGTGGGGCAGACCTGCCTTAGGAGCCCAGAAGGGCTTGCTTCTCCAGTCGCCTCCAAGCACCTTGATTTCATTTCTGTTCTGGAGCCTCCGTAGCTCAGGCTGGGCGCGGCTCCTCTTACCAAAGCTCCCAGCCCTACAGTCTACAATTCTCTTTGATAAGGTGGACTTTTTTTTTTTTAACTCATTGTGAATATCAGCCCCTTTGCTCCTGAGTAGGAAGGGGAAATGGAGGAATACAGGCTTATTTACTGATTTGCCAGTGCCTAACTACGGCCTAAAAAAATACACCAGCCTCTGTGACACTGAGTGTTTCAGGGAAAGCCGCTGGGAACAGATCACAGAGCCAGGCAGGGTCCAGAGCCCCAGATCCATGTATCTTTTTCTCTCACCACCAGCCCTGGCCCCTGGACACCTCCACCTCAAACCCAATGTGCTCCAAACCCAGTTCACCTTTTCCTACTGTTTACAGGAGGAAATCCTTAGTCCTTTTGTGCCAAGCGTTCAGGTTTAAGAATGACACATAACAATGAGACATAATAAAGACTCTTCTCTTTAAATTCTTGTAGCTTGAATTTTTAAAGTAGCATCTATGAATTGCATGCAAAAATTCATAAAACTTGCCAGCTTAGGCATAAATAAGCTGTCCCTTTTTCCTGTGTGTTTTCCCCCCCTCAGAGGTAATAGCTACTCTTTGTAAGCCCAAAGCCTTAGTCAGACCAAATCATTCCCCTCCCTATCCCCATCCACATTCAAGTTTGCCATTCTTGCACTTTCTTCCGTTGCTCCTGACAGGACCTTTACCCAAGCTGTCCCCGTCCCATGCCCAACCTGCTCAAGATGCTACCAAATGTTTTTCACTCCAGGTCACTGAACTACTGAAGAGACCCCTAGGTGGGGCATTCAAGGCTCCACAATCCTGCTTCACCTTTCAACTCTGACATCAGAGCCCCCATAAACCCTGCACCTGCCATTCAGCACCTGTGTGCACATTGTTGCTTCTATCTGGGATGTGTTTACCTGTTTCTACCTTCACCGCACCCGCCTTACGTGTAAGATAAGTGCCTTGGGATGGCTGCCGCCATTCCATTAAATAACTTCCTTCCTCACCTTAAAGTTTCCACTCCCCACCTCACGCATCACGGGTCCCAGTAAATGTCCAAGAGCGGCCCCTGAGTGGCTGCCGTGCAGCTGACACAATCTCAGACCCGCCTACACCAGTCACCCACAATATAACCAAGCCCCTTTCCCTCACCCTCTCTCCCTCCCTTGTTCCCTTTCCACCCAGTGCGCCCCCTGCGGCTCTCTAATAAAATCTCTCCTACAAGCTCTGTCGGTGTGCGGAGTGATTTTGGCAGGCGCCGGTTCCTTTTCATTAGGTCTCTCGTTTGTTTTTTAATTTTAAATTTTATTCTTCTTAGTCCACGTTGGCAGCATACAATGATCCCTCTCCTTGTGGGGAGTTGTCCTGTGTGCAGCACATCTTAATTCTTTCTTAATCCTCTTCCCTTCTCTTCTCTCACCTCTCCCTGCTCTCTTTCAAGCCTTATTTCTTCTGAGGCTTCTTTGAAGTCCCGAATAGAAACAGATGCTTTTCTCCATACTTCCCAGTACAGCACTCACCGTGGCCTCTCATAACTGGTTTGCCTATTTTAGAGGATAGGACGTCACACATAGTGACCTCTCTACGAGAGTTCTGCTACATTAGTTGATGTCCAGTTAATACAGAATATACAGAGATGTAAGGGGAACTTCATAAAAACTCGGTCTGTGAATCGAATCTAATAACTTTTGCCTTGGCTTCTATTCATCAGCTTGAATCCTTGGAACGCCACACAGAAAGGCTTGTAGATGTCACTGAGGATGTCGAGATTCTTCCTGCCTCCGTGTTTGTTGAAATAGCAGTATGAGAGTTTATCTCTTCATGACTTTTTAGTCCCATACTTTCAGGTAACAGATGCCAAATGACATTCAGAGAAATGGCTCCAGTACCCTTGGACTCCAGGGTATTTTAAGGGCATAAAAATATTAGGGAAATAAAAATTAAGGACTACACTATACTACCTCCATCCGAAAGAGAAGTCAGGGTGGTGGAGAGGGATGCTAGTTTCTTTACTTCTAACCTAATGTCAAGGAGGTGCCCTTAGGACCATTTTGATAATTATTCCTTGAGTGTGGGAAACATAAAACCAGTGCAGAATTTCCACCCAAGAGAACTAAACTGCCTGTGGTGGCAGGAAAGAGGGACTATATTCTGATCACCCTGAACTCCACATTTTGGGGAACAGAGGTTAAGGAGTATTCCTAGGCTAAAAGTAGAGGGGAAGAGATAGCTGCTTGGAGTTGTTTTGAAACTTCCTCGAGTTTTTTGTTTTTGTTTAATTGTGTGTGTGTGTGTGTGTGTGTGTGTGTGTGTGTGCGTGCATGCGCATGCGCTAAGGACTGAACCCAGGGCCTCACACTCGCTAGATAAGCATTCTACCGTGGAGACAAATCCCCAGCCCCCTCGAGAGATTTTTTGCCAGAGGTCCAGAGGACTCAAGAACAATAATCAGAAATCCAGAGGGGAAATGTGGCTCGGCAGCAGTCAGCTAAAGAAAATGAGTCTGGTACCCATCACTTGAATTGTTGCCATGGTTGTCCCCAATGAAAAGCCAACACAATGGAGATTGTGGGGCCAGCTCCAGCAGGAATGTCCCTGTCACCTTACTACCCACCTCCCATTCTAAGCCTTCCTCATAAGCAGCCCCAAACCAGCGAAGGGAAAAATTCACCGCAAATAAAGTTCAGGGTTGGGTTATTAACTTGGATATTCTGAGCTGAGCTCTGAACTGAATCTGTGTCTTAACCTAAGGTGATCATGACACATCAGCAGTTAAGAGTCAATGGGAAGACCAAGTGTGCATGAAGGAATGGGGGAAAAATGCTCCAACTGATGCTCCTGTAAGGGGATGACAGGAAGAACAAACTTTTGATGTAGCTAAGAAATGGTTAACACTTATTCTTTTTCTGAGGAGCCACAGCTTTCATCAGATTTCAAGCAAGATCTGTTGTAAGACATAAGGTGAAGAACCAATCTTTTTAACTTCGTAGAGCAGAGCAGGGAATGAGTTAAACATGCTCATGTGTACACCGGATCTGAATAAACTTCTCCCAATCCCAGCCCAGGACTCCAAAGCCAAAACCTTAGGGTTTAAATATCAAGAATGCAAACACAAAACTCTGCATCTAAGACGATTGGATTTTCTGTTCCTTCACATTTCTCTCCTAATGAGCAACCCCAGGGCTGCAAACCAATTTGAACCTGGGGGGAAAAAAAGAAGGCTCTGGCTTTCTCCTCTGCAGAGCACACAAGGATCGTGTATCTCCATAACAAGACTCCAGTAGTTCCTAAGCCACGCTCCCACTTGCTGCCAACCCCATTTGTCTACACGTTTGATGGACTGCAGACTCCATCTCTCCAGGAGGCACTGATAACCCCTGACAGGGCCAGAAATCAGAGGCCATGAGGCTGCTGGAGGCAGTGTCCTGAAGAGTTGGACATCCCTGTGGACCTGTGTCCTGGGCTTCGCTGGCCTTGCTCATGGCTGGGGCAGAATCACTGAGCAGATGCATTTCTCTTTGTAAGGAGACAGAAGCGAGCCTTGCAGTCTCCAGGAATGCCCTGTTCATGGTGGCAGAAGGGAAGAGTTATGCTGCAGCAAGTTAAAATCGGAATCTGGCTCCATGGGCCCCTCTTCTGCATATCAGTCAGAGGAAGAGAGGTGATCAGTGCCTGAAGGGGTCGTATTATTTTTTTAATAGGTAAGGATTTCACGGCATGGTTGCTCTCTTCTTCTCCTCTTGCTCATGTGGAGCACATCCTTCAACCCCCACACCAACTTCCAGCCTATTCTCTTAGTTTTGCTGGACAATTTATTTATAGGACCTGTGAACTTCTGAAAGGTAGAGATAGTTTCTGAGTATAAAAATACACCTGAGGGCCAGGGATTTGGCTCGTAGCTCTGCTGCCTGCCTTGCAAGTACAAGGGCCCGAGTTCGATCCCCTGTACCAAAAAAAAAAAAAAAAAAA
>NW_022900935.1:33441557-33451981 GCF_012274545.1 Fukomys damarensis | reverse complement strand
AAAAAAAAAAAAAAAAAAAAAAAAAAAAAAAAAAAAAAAATACACCTGAGACTGTCATGGCAGCTGGTTTATGGTAAATGCCCAGGAAGAATTTTCTGAAATTCTTTCTTCTTTGCTGTGGGTGCTGAGCACTAAATAAAAGACACTGTACAACAGACTCTAAGACTGAATGTCATCTCCACCTTCTAGGAGCTCCCACCCAGGGAGTTTAGACAAGGAAACAGATGAGCATCAGAATGACGTGAATCTGCAGCGACCGGGAAGCATGCCAGAGCTACAGTTGACCAGACAGTGTGGCAAGGCAGCTTCCGTGGGAAGATGCTACGTAAACCCATGCCTGAAGGAACTGCAGAAGTAAGCTAGGCAAACTGAGGAAGAAAAGCCCATCTAAGAAGAGCAAGAGCTGTTCTGTATCCTAGGAAAGAGCCAGTTATTCAGGGAGACTGGAGAGTAAGGTGTGTCGGGGATAAGCTGGATGATGTGGGCTTTGGTTTGTTTTAGCACTCATTTATTTCCACATGCTTGCCTGCATTCCCTTTTGTTACAGGGAGCAGATGCCTGGGAACCACCTTTCCCAAACTCCCTTGTCCCCAGAGTTCTAGATCAGTAAGAACTGACAGGTAGAAGTGAGCCAAAGATTCTATTCCCCAGCAGTGGTAATGGATGTGAGTGATAGTTTCAGCAGATGTGAGCTTGAAGCAGACTCTAGGCTCCTATGGCAGGAGGTTGCAGTTCCTCCTGAGGCCTTGGAGGACTCCAAGAAGCCAGTCTAGCCAGCCAAGAGGAAGAAAGATGGAGTGAGAGGGAAATGGCTACCCGGGTGGAGCACAGAGGGCAGATGTAAGGTTCAAGTGAGATCTTAGACACAAAAATATTTGCAGAACCTGAAAAATGCTACCCAAAGAAGAACAAAATTATTCAGTTCACTTATCCAGTTTTTTATTGAGTCTTTTATTGAGAAGGGAAATGATACTTTTGGTTAAGTGACCCATAAAGACGTGAAGTGTTCAACCTCATTGGCCATTAGAGAAATGCAAATTAAAACAACATCAACATTTCATCTCACTCCAGAAAGAATGGCCATTATCAGGAAATCAACCAATAACATCATTGGTGGGAATGCAAACTAGTGCAACTCCTCTGGAGATCAATATGGAAATTCCTCAAAAAACTGAAACAAGAAATTCCATTTGACCCAGCTCTTCCCCTTCTAGGTGTTTTCTCCAAAGAGTCAAAGACATCATATCACAGTGATCCATGCACACTCACAATTACAGTAGCACGGTTCACAGTAGCTAAATCTCAGAAGCAACCTCTATGTCCATCAACAGATGAGTAGATTAAAAAAATGTGATATTTACATACGACGGAGCACCATGTTGCTAAAGAAGGATAAACCTGAGTCTTGTAGGAATATGGATGCTCCTTGAGACCATGTTATAGCTTGCACCAGAATTTCCTTCCTTTTAAAACTTACTGGTACTCCACCGTATGTTCCATTCATGTGTCCGTTGATGCTTTAATTACTTCCATCATTTGACTATTGTGGATAGTGCTGCCATGAATGTGGCTATACGTATATCCTTGAGATCTTGCTTTCATATCTGTTGGCTATATACCCAGAATTAAAATTGGTAGGTCACTTTGCCTTCCTACAATTTTTTGAGGGTTTTCTTCTGTTTTGTTTTTTGTCATCCTAATGGGTATGGAGTGGTAACTCATTGTGATTTTGATTTGGTTTCCCTAATTGTTAGTGAAGATTAGCATCCTTTATATGATTATTGGCTATTTGTACATCCTCTTGGAAGAAATGTTTATTTGAGTCCTTTGCCTACTTTATAGGCTGCTTTTTGTTAGTGAGATGCAGGAGATCTTTATATATTATTCCTTTTCAGATATAATTTATAAATATGTTCTCCCATTCCATGAGTAGTCTTTCACTTCTGTTAAGTCTTTTGATGCCCAAAGGTTATAAATTTTGGTGTAGTTAAAATTATGTATTTCCCTACTTGTTAGCTATTCTTTTTGTGTCATATCCTAGAAATCCAAAGCCATGAAGTTTTTCTCCTTCATTTTCTTCTAAGAGTTTTATAATTTTAGCTTAGACCTTTGGCTCATTTTATGCTAATTCTTGTGTGTGGTGTAAGATTAAGGACATATTCATTCTGTTGCATATGGTCGTGTGGCCCTCCCAAAACCATTTGTTCGAGATTTCCCTCTCCCCATTTAATGGGCTTAGAATCCTTGTTAATCATTTGACCATATACACACAGTTTTATTTTTTGAACCCTAGTCTATTTCATCAGTCTATATGTTTGTCTTTATGTTAGAACTGCATTGTTTTGATTACTATAGCTTTGTAATAACTTTTAAAATCAGGAAGTGTTAAACCTCTAACTTTATTCCTCTTTTTTAAAGATTGTTTTGGCCATCCAGGTTCTCTTGAGATTCTGTAAAAATTTAGGATGGATTTCTCTGTCCCTTAAAGAACACTTTGGGACTTTGAAAATAATTATATTTGATCTATAGATCATTTTAAGCAGTCTATGAACAAAGGATACTTTATTTTATATATATCCTCTTTAATTTCTTTCAGTAATGTCCTGTATTTTTAAATATACAACCTCCTTGGTTAAGTGTCTTCCTAAATATTTTTTTTGATACTTTTGTAAATGAGAGGTTTCTTTCTTAATTTCCTTTTAAAATTGCTCACTGTTATTTTAAATAGCTGGAACTGGTTTTTATGCATTCACTTGGTAGTCTAAAATTTTTCTGAATGCTTTTATTAATCTCAAGGGAGTGTGTGTGTGTGTGTGTGTGTGTGTGTAATTGTTATAGTTTTCTACATATAAAATCCTGTTATCCTTCAACAGAGATGATTCTACCTTATCTTTCCAATGTGGAAAACCTTTTTTTTTTTTTTTTTTTTTTTTTTGCCCAATTGCTCCAGCTAAAATTTCCAGAACTATAGTGAATATAAGTAGTGAAAGTTACCAGCCTTCCTTAATTTATTCCAATTCTCAGTAGAAAAACGTTCACCAATAAGTATCATGTTGGCTGTGGGGCTTTTATGTGTGGCCCTTATTCTATCAAGGTAATTTTCTTCTATCCCCAGTTTGTTGAGTATTTTTATCAATTTTAGAGAATGCTTTTTCTACATCAGTTAAAGTGAACATGTAAGGTTTTTCTCTATTTCACTGCATAAATGTAGTCTATTTTTATTTGTATGTATATTGAAACACCCTTCTGTTCTAGTATCTTCCATGGTTATGGTGTATAATCCTTTTAATGTCTACTGAATTGTGTTTGTCAGTGTTTTGTTGAGCATGTTGTCAATATTTACCAAGGACGTTGGTCTGGAGTTTTATTTTCTTGCTATATCTTTTCCTGGCTTTGATTTCACAGTAATACTGGCCTTATAAAATCAGTTTGAAAAGCATATGCTCCTTTCTCTTCAATTTTTGTGGAAGAGTTTGAGAAGGGTTGGTGTTATTTCTTCTTTAACTATTTGGTAAATTTTAACGGTACAGTTACTTGTTCCTATGTTTTGCCTGTTGAGATATTTTCAATTATGGATTCAATCTTCTTTTCACAAGTAGCTCTGTTCAGAGTCTGTATTTCTTTGTGATTCTGCCTGGGTAGGTTACGTGAACCCAGAAATGTCTCCATCCATCTAGGTGAGCCAGTTTGCTGGACACTAGAAAAGTTTGATGACACTCTCTTATAATCCTTTTCATTCCTATAAAATCAGTAGTAGGTCTCCTTTTCTAATTTTTGGTTTGAGTTCCTGAGGTTTGTGTTCCTGAGATTTGTCTCTTTTGAGCCTTTTGGCTTTTTTGTCATTTTATTAATTTTCTAAAAAAAATAAACTGTATTATATTCCAAGCAAAATACTAATAATCAGGGAGTCAATTCTTAGTCACATGTGTGGACATACTTATTTATTTAATTCAGCTACTTGTCTTTAACAGAAAAGAAGGCTATCACTTAATAAAAACCTATCATATAATAAGATTTCCCTGTATCATTCACAATGCAGATTTCTACTCACTATTCATAAATTGCTATGATTTTACTTGTATCACTACATATTTCACTTACCATAAAAATTACTTGTTCTAATTTAAAACTACTAGTTCTTAGAATATTATACCTCGCAGATATTGGGCTTCTTGACTGAGCAGAAACATACTCCTGTATAGCAATTAGTTCTCTATGTATATTTTAACTAATCTTTTGCATATGTAGTTTTTATAATGCTGAGATACTCTATAATCCTTTTCGTTAGAGCATCATTAGAAAAAAATCATATTAACATCTGAAAATAATTTAAAAGATAATTTAAATCTTCGCTGCTGTCTCTTAATGCCAAGAATGAATCTTATTTCACAACACACAACAAGTCATAAACAAAATGTGTTCTTCAGCTAGTCAGCTCATCCAAACTCTTTCCCATGACCACACATGTACAAACACAACCCTTGACTGTGCCCCATAGCTACCCCTCTCCAAGTTTTCTAAAATAGTCTCCTAAGACCCTGCCTATGAAATCATCCCTCAGTCATCCCCTCCCCCACTCCCTCTCCTCCTTTTTCTGACTCATTTTTCTATTTCTTCTTCTCCCAACCAGGACCACTCAAAAGATGGAGCCAATGAATGTCCATCCTATTCCCACAGTGTTTCAGGGTGAAACAGGAGAAAGAATGTGAAAGGGCTTTGTAAATTGGGAAATGCTAAAAAAGTAATTTAATATGCATTGGATTTCACAGTATTTGAATGTGTAAAGCTATCTATTCCAAGTTTTAAAAAAAATACTTCAAGGAACAAAAACACAACAGCATCCAAGACTTGAATTGAGTACATTAGGAAAATGTGTGTGAAGGCCTCGCTGATACTGCCAGGCTCTTCACCAAAGGCCATGTGTTCACATATCCAGGCCTGAGACATAGACTCCAGGGAGTGCACTCCATGGAGGAAGTGCTGGGCTTTAGATCTCCCTTGGGAACTGTCTTCAGAGCTTTGGCTTATGAACCAAGAGAAAGGCTATCTTCATGTCTCCCTTAGTGTTTGAAAAACTGAAAAAGAGGCAAACCTGCCCAGAAAGAAAACTAAAGTCTGGGGGCAGGAGATGAGTGAGGTCAGGAGGAGGAAGGGGATGCTTGATTATTTTTCTAAACATTTGATAATTCATCTGAACTTTGCACGGCTGAAGGTAACTAATTATCTCCACTTATTTTAAAGAGATAATAGAGGCTACAAGAACTTAAATATTTGCCCAAGGATATGTGACTGCTGTCTGCTAGAAAAGGAATTGGACTCAAGTCTATTTGATTCTGCAGAGAATGGTGATAGTTTTGCCCTCTGCCTATGATGGAGCACGGATGTCTCCTCATCTTGCTCCTACCCATCTCCCCTGTGACCTAGAAGAGCTCATGATTCTTGACTTCCTCATCTGTCAAATGGATATAGTGGCATTTTTCTCATTGGTTTGTGTTACCAAATTATTGAACAAGGTTGGGAAAATGCTTTTAACCTGTGAAAAAAGATTGTAATACTTTATTTAGAAATAACCTCATTTTTCTTGATTCAGTAATTTTTAAAAGTCTTTAAAAATGGTATGAGATAGTAGTTGTTTGAGGAAATACATAAATGCCATGGACTTCCCAGTCACAAATTGAGGTTTGGGCCTGGTTCCAACAGTTACCTGCCTTCTGATTTTAGGCAGGTTACTTAATTGTTGAACCATCTGCAAACGGGAAGGAACTCCAAAGGAAACTACAGATGAAATGAACAGGTTCTTATTCCAAGTAGTCAGTGATCAACTGATCTAACATGTGGATGTAAGAATACAAAAGAATAACGATTTATTGTAAGGCATATATAAGGTTCTGCTAACTACACACACAAATTCTATATCATATTTTTACTTTTCTTGGTCTCTCTCTAGCCCAAATTACTACTGTTCCTCACTAGTTCCTTTCAAAGGTCTACCACTAATCTCTTTGTTCTAGTCTAACCCTCCTCCGAATAAGACTTGGCAGTTAAGCTCCACAGTAATCTCCAGTGATCGTATGTCCTGATATTAAAGCTCTTGTACGGATTCCATTTACATGAAATCACAGCTGATCTATGTCACCAGTAGACCATGAAAGAGTTGATAATATATGACCTCCATACTAGACCAATTGTAGCTTTCACTTTGTTCTCTTTGGTTGCTGACTATTGGACAAAGCATCCACCATGATGTGAGATTACTCAAGAAGGACAAAGGAGGCTCCCATGTGGAAAGAAATTTAGGCTTTCCATCCACAGCCAGCACAAACTCACCAGCCATGTGACTTAACCTATCATCTCCATTTGCCTAGAACTCTCCCAGGTTTAACCCTGGAAGTTTTATCTGCAGAAAATGCCTTCTTCTTACACAAAGCAGAATAGTTGGCTACACTACAAGTGAGTCACCTTGGGTATGGATCCTCTGGCCCATTCAAGCCTTCACTTGTCTGCATCTCTACTTCTGTGGACTGAATCACATCTCTTCAAAATTCGTATGTTGAAGTTTAACCCACGAGATAATAGTATGTGGAGATGGGGCTTATAGGAAGTAACTGGATTTAGATAAAAAGAGTGAGTGGAGTCCATGTGATGAAATCCATGCTTACGTGAGAAGAGACCAGGTGGTCAACCTTGACCCTTCTCTTACCTTCTTCTTTCTCTTCTCTTTTTCTCCCTGTTTCCCTCCACGTGAGGAAAGGAACAAGAAGATGTGAGCACATAGACCATCATTTGCAAGGCAGGAAGAGATTCCTCACCAGGAAGTGAGTTAGCTAGGGCTTTGATCTTGGTCCTCTCAGTTTCCAGAACTATAAAAACTACATGCCTTAAAGTTTCTGGAACTATAAGAGATATCGTCTTAAATTACCCAACTTATTATATTTTGTTATACAGCCCAAACTGACAAATACACTGGTCAACATCTGACTGAAGCTCCTGAGAAATTTAAGCCCAAACCATAACACTCATGAATTTTGGAGGGTTGCAGATCATAAATAGTAGTTACTTATGAATAAAAATTCATAAATATTAGTTTAATTCATTATACAGCAGCAGGAGACTAAAAAAAGAGGTTTGGTTTTGAACAAATTGAATAACGCCACCAGAGTTCATCATCCTAACCATACAGTCCACATTTGTGAAGACCAAGGAAATACCAGCTAAAACCCATCCTCTGCTCCCTTTACCAAGTCCTGTGAATGGGGTGTCATCAGCCCAGACAAAGATCCCTCTCTCATTTCCATAGAGGCTCTACATTATGCTTCCAGGCTGTTCCATCTCTGCTGGTCTTCCTTTTTCCTTGCACAATCCCCTCCCAACAGGCCTCTGGACAGGATAAAAAGGGGCCTTATTTCATTTCCCTCAAAGCATTCAACAACCTCTACATCTTCCTGCTTGGAAACCTTCACAGGGACTGTTCCTTCTGCATGAAGGATAAATTCAGTATCTTCTCCACCACTCTAAGTTCTCACGTGCTAATTCTTCCTATCTGTCTCACTTCTGCTCATGTCTTTCTCTCAGGAAGCCGTCAATGATACCTTGACCTGTGTTAGGTGCCTTGCCATACCCTCCCATCACCAGAGCTCCTGTCCTCCAAAGCAGTTGCCACATTAGTGATATGTATTTGTATGCTGGCTCATTATCTATTTCCCCACCTCCATGACGGCTGCACAAAAGGGGAGCCTGACCCTTGCTCCACTGTGGGCTCCAGAAGATGTGCAGCAGACATTCACAGAAAAGAAGCTACAGTACCCTGTCCATGATGCACAACATACTAGGGCTTGTTTTTGCAAATTCATAACACCAAGCTGTTTCTACAGGAAGAAATGTTGATTTTTTGCAAGTGTGATGTCATTATTGCACAAATTGCAGCCACCTAAATTAAAGGTCCCCAACCTTGAGGCCATGGACAAGTACCGATCTGTGGTCTGTTAGGAACAAGGCTGAGCAGCAAGAGGTGGCCAATAGACAGGCAAGCCAAGCTTCATCTCTGTCTACAGCTACTTCCTATAGCTCATGTTACTGACTGAGCCTCCTGTCATTACCACTTCCTGTCAAATCCATCCAGGCATTAGATTCTCAAAGAGCTGAAAGCTACTGTGGACAGCACAAGCTGGAGATCTAGGTTGCTTGCCCTTTTGAATCATGCAAAAGAAACCATCATTCACCACCTCCACCCATCTGTGGAAAAATTATCTTCCACAAATCCAGTCCCTGGTACCAAAAAGGTTGGGGACCACTGATCTAAATCATTAGTATACCCAGGTATGTATTGTGATGGTTAAATTTTTGTGTCTTTGACTGAAAGACAGCTAAGATAGCACGATTTCTGTGACTGGAGGGATTTCTGGAGGAGGCCAGCAATGAAAATGGTGAATGAGAAAGGCTAATGCACTTCCCCATTGTGTGTGGACAGCCTCCACCCTAAGAGGACCTAAGGAGCACAAAGGCTGAGGAAATGAAAATTTGCTTTTTCTCTTCTTGCGCTATCTATCTTCTCCCATAATTGGACATTGGTGCTCCTGGTTTTTCTCTGGACCCATAACAGCAATTACATCACCTAATTCCAATTCATAGGCCTTTGGGCTAAGACTGAAGTTACATACCAGCCTTCCTAGTTCTACAGTTGATATATGGCAGACTGCAGGATTTCTTGGACTTACAGATTTCCTTCATAACCATGTGAGCCAATTCCTATCATAAATCTCATCTCTCTCTCTGTCTCTCTCTCTCTCTCACATGCACACACACATATACATATATATGTGTGTGTGTGTGTGTGTGTGTGTGTGTGTTCTCTTTCTCAATCATATACTGCATTTAAATTTAAAATCAAAGCTATGCCCATTTAGAACATTTATTCTGGTTCCTTAAACAGCAAGAGATTGTGAGGAAGAAGAAAACAACAATTAAAGAATACTTCTAGCACTCCTGTGGTGACTAATTGAGTATGTCTACTTAACTGTGTTATGGGGTGCCCATGTATTTGGTTAAACGTGTTTCTGGGTGTGTTTGCATCTGGGTATTTCTGGATACGTTTAGCTTGGAATTGTCACACAGAGTGAAGCAGTCCCTCTCCTCAGTGGAAGTGGGCAAATCAAATTTATTTAAGGTTTCAACAGAACAAAAGATGGAGAAAGAAATAATTTCCTTCCTCTGTCCACTTGCTGGAGCTAGGACATAGGGCATCTGCTGCCCTCGGGTTGGAGTTTACAACATGGGTTCATTCATAGCAGCCCACCCATCTCCAGCTTATCACCTACAGATCATGGGACTTCTCAACCTACCTGTCTTATCTCCTACTGGTTCTGTTCTCTGGAGAACCCTGACTAATACAGCAGGCATGATCTTCTAGACAAAAGCTTTCAAGTAAGTGAAACACAAAGGTGACAATAATGAAATTTAAAACTTGATGACTTATCTAAACAAATTTTGTCAAGCATTGAAATATCTTTCCCAAAAGAGGCTTTTTACCCTGAATCTTTTTAACTATAAAATAGCTCCTTTACCTTCAAGTGATCCAGCCCTTTGCTTTGATACAGACTTTTGCATAAGAATTACATGAACAGGTCAATCTAAAGATAATTATCTTTATCTTTAGGTAGTCATTTGATCTGCCTGCCTCATCAATAAGAATTTGATGCTATTTTTAATATTTTAATTTTTTAAATTCATATTTCATTTTCAAATGTACATTAATAAATTTGTTTATGTACAGCATTTCCTTTTGTTTTATCCAATTTATTAGAATAGTATATGTTTGACATTTTTATAATTTTACTGGATTTTACTATGCTCCTAACAATTTTATTTGAAAGTTATTAAATATTTCATTTCACCCATTTTTAAATTGCATAATTTGAACATTTTTTGTAAAGCACTATTAACATCAGCATTTCATCACATTAAAATGAAATCCTTAAATATACATATTATGACTTTCAAAACAGCACCAATTCTATTTGGAATTGGAATCACTAACATATGATTCCTTCTATCTCATGTCCATGATTTATCTGAGCAAGGAGATGCATGCTACAGGCATCTAGCTTTAACCCAGTCTTGAAAGCTATAGGAAGATGTGGTTTTTATATAAAATGGAACAGTACTCAGCCACAAAGAATGAGAAATTAGAGTCATTCATAGGAAAATGGATACACATTGAGGATATACTCCTAAGTGAAATAAATAAGTCACACATGTAGAAATACTGAATAGTTTCTCTGGTGTGAAAAGCTATAATGGTACATAAGATCCTAATGATATAATTGACAATGTGAAATAGGAAGCAAAGGGCTAAAGATGTAGCAGAAGTGGGAAGGGTAGGGGAAAGGAAATAAGGGAAAAGAAAAAAATATGAGCCATTGAAAAAA
>NW_022900935.1:33402793-33441518 GCF_012274545.1 Fukomys damarensis | reverse complement strand
AGGGAGGAGGGAGGGCAGGTATAAGGGGAAAAAATGAGAACCAAGACCTGTCATGTAAAGGTACAAGATCCCAAAGATGAATGTAACTGTACTGTATGCCTAAAATGTACCAATAAACTCAATGAGAAAAAAAGAAAAAAAGAAAGCTGCAGGAGCTACATGAGTGACATCCAAAGATTGGGAGACAGCAGGAGTAAAAGTCAGGAAGGACAAACAGGAGTGCTGGGGTGAGACTAGAAGGCGGGCCACGGCAGGAGCCACAGACGTGGAAATTCTCAGATGGGTGCTCACCAGGGTCTCTTTCTAGCAGCTGCCAAACCCCTTTCTCATACCACTGACCCCTGATGTCTTCAGCTTCCAGTTGTATGACTGAAACTGTTATTGATAACAATTTGACATCGCCTGTGTGCACACATGTGCGGAAACCATGCACACATGTAGCTTGTTTGAGTCGTGACTGAACAGCTGACCCTCAGGCTTCTGTTTGATCGTGATTTTCACATTGTCCAGCAGCCCAGCTATCCAGGAGGTAAACCATAGAAACTGTAAAGCAAGTGTGGGGGGAAAAAAAGATGTTTGAGTCATGAGCCAAAGTGGATTTCCCAGTAAGCATGGAAGCCAGGTTGAAATCAAGGAGTCTACTCCCCAGGTCAGGTGATGAGATACTAATATGGGCTCTGCTACAGTCCGGATAAATATTAGAGCCTACACTTCATCCTCTCCATGTCTACATGGTGTTCTCCGGATCACCACTGTCCCTCGCCCTGCGTGTGTAAATGTCACACATACCCGCATTCTGCAGGGAGCCAAGGCTGATCGCCAACAAGTTTGTTTTGATATTGGTGGAGTCCAGCAGACCAGAAAAGAAAGAAGGGGAAGGTGAAGGAAACTTGCAGCAGATCCAGCACCAACTACATGGAGACCAATGCTAAGCGCTCTCCACGAGTGCCTGCCACTGTTCGGATCTCGCCTGACCCAGTTTGTACTGGAAAAACCTAAAGTCTGAAGCTTAGTCCTGTCACTAATGCATTGTGTGGCCTTGAGTGAAGGAATAGTAGAAAAAGAAGTGGGTTTCTTTGAGATAAAAATGTAACACATGTAAAGAATTCACGCACACATGCACACACACACACACACACACACACACAAACACCTATTACAGACCCAGGTTCATGGTAGAATCAAGTTATATTTATTTAGGTCATTGTCCAGTGTCAGTTATAACCTTGTAACTCTGTTGGTACACAAATCCAGAAAACCCTGTTGGTTTTTAACCCAGCCAAAGGGAAGCTAAGAAATGCAATCTTTTAGCCAGAATTAAATCAGTGTTCTGCTCATAAGGAAGAAGGGGGAGCTCTTTCTACTGTCCAGTTCAAAGGAGCTCCAACAGCACTTGTGACTGCTGTGTCATTGTTGCCATTTTGCAGGAGTAAAATGCAGAGTGTTAAAAACTGCTATTTCTGGGCCAGGGATTTAGCGCAGTGGTGCGGCTGGCCTGCTTCGCAAGTGCAAGGACCCGAGTTCGATCCCGGTACCAAAAGAAAAGATGCTATTTCTCATAGTAACCGCATGAATTGTACAGAAAAGTAAAGGTAGTGATATATCTGCCTTTGAGAATTTTGGGAATAGTAACATATGTTTGAGAACGTTAGGGAAAATTTAGGAATAGACATTTATATGCTGCCAATTTCTTCTCCTGCAATGACCACAGCATAATTCTCCTCTCCAGCTCCTCCAAGCCAGCACGTGAAGTTGTAGCAACAATCGCACTGTAGCAAGATCAGTTTACCATATACTAAACTATGAAGAGTGCAGAGGCTGTGTGGTAGGTTACCCTCTGCCCACTGCCTGGTACGGCAACCACCCCATAGCGGCTGTTCAAAATTTGTTGAACTGAGTTCGGGGTCAGGTTTGTCTCCTATGCTGGGTTTCTGAGATTGTCTATCACAGTGCCTGTCCCAGAGCAGGCACTCGGGGAATGAACAAATAAATGAATGAAGAATGACTTCATGAGAATTAAAACGTAAGCACAACCAACGCACACCCTTTTAGGTTGAGAGTATCCTCATTTCACAGATAAACGCTGCCAAAAACTCCAACCGTTTTCCGCAACAAATGCTCAAAGCTTGCAAGTGATGGGATGGAGATTTGAACCACAGATGACTGGCTTTAAATTCCATGTATTTGACTCTGTATGCGATTTTTTTTTTTTGCCTGAGTTTTTAAGAGATCAAAACGTGAATAATTCCAAGTGTGCTTCCCATTTTGCAAAAGCATATCATAAATTTTAAAGTCCCTTGAATAATACTCCAAAGCTTGTTCAACTTCCCCTCTCTGCCCTGGAACAACTTCCAGCTAGAAAGGGAGTTGAAAATCCTTTTTTTTTTTTTTTTTTAGAATAAGGTTTATTTATCTATTTATTTATTTATTTTGGGGGGAATATAAAAATGGAACTAAAATGTTATATTCTTCCAGCAGTGATATAGCTGTAAAAAGGTTAAAATCCGTCAAGTTCACCCTGCACCCCAAACACTTGCCCCAGCGTGCCCCACTCTTAAGGAACAACTGGTGGGTAATTGCCAGGGTTCAAGGATATACTCTTACTCTCTGCAAAGCCCAGCGGCAACAAAACTATTTTCTGTAAGAGCACAGATGATCCTTTTATTCTTGCTCTGTGACCCAAGCAGACAGACCGTTCGCAATGTCAAATCCATGGGCCTCTCACTGCGACCTCTGAGAGCCAAGGGCAACATATGCTTGTTCCCAGTGAATGCATATATTATGGTGGGGGCTCCAACATGCAAGGTTTCTCAGAAGTCTTGGTTTCAGCGTGTGTCTCTGCCACCCTCAGGACTCTTGGTCCTTCGGCATCATTAATGATCCCAAGATAGCCAAAATATAATGGGCTGTTGGGAAGCTTAGACTGAGGCCATCTGGAATGAGTTTGGAGCCTGGACCCACCTGTGATGCATTAGGCCACAACCCCAGTCTGGCTCGGTAGAGAGAAGCACTGGGGCGGGCTAATGGAAGAGGCTGGGGGAGTGTAATTGGAGAAGAGTGATTTTGGAGCACAGAACTTGCCAGGATCCTTGTGCCTCCTGAGAGAGTGCAGGGAGGCTGTCTGCTGAAAGAGTTTCACTTTTCCACATCATGGAAGGAGAAAATGTCTACATACAGAGATGGGTTTTCTTCTCCCAGATACCTCCAGTGATAGAACAGAACTGCGTTTCACGTACATCATTGCGTGAGAGATGGCGGAGCCTGGTGTGTTAAACCTGAGAGCTGAGGTCAAGCGCGCCAAGTTCTGGTCTTAGCTCAGACTCTCCTCCTCTCTCCCTCTCCCTCTCTCTCACCTGCCTCTCTTTTCATTTGGTTTCTAACAGCCACTGTTAGTACACTCAGGCTGCTATAACAGATTCCATCAGCTGGATATTTTAAACCCCAGACATTTACTTCTCACAGTTGTGGAGGCTAGGAAGTCTAAGAACAAGGCAGTGGCAGTTTGCTTTCCTGGGGAGGGCTCTCATCCCGACTTGCAGGCTGCAGCCTCCTAACTGTGCTGTCACACGGTGGGTGGACGGTAGTCAGCTCTGGTCACCTCCTCTTCCTAGAAGGGCACCAATTTCACCCTGCAGACCCCACCTTCATGACCTTATCGAGTCCAAATCAACTGCTGAAGGCCCTACTTCCAAATATCAGCACAGTGGTGTTAGGGATTCATTCAACTTATCAAATTTATCAATTTATGTGGGGGGGGGGAACATTCGGTCCATAACAGCCACCTTGTGAGAATGTGCTATACTCAAGTAGTGTTTTACTTTGGTTCTGATCTTATGAATAATCTATAAGAGAGATACAAACTTTGTTATTTTATAGTTAAGAAAACTGAAGCTCAAAGGGTAAGAGACTTGTCCATAGTCACAGAGCTGTAAAGAATTTGTACCAAAACACACTCATGTGCCAGTTCTCTCCACTATAATGCGCTTAGTTTAAAATGTAGGCCAGATTACATAACCTTAGATTTTCAGCCTTGAATATTTTGTGGAAAGAAAACTCCCTGAATTAGAATGGTTTGTTTTGCATTAATCTCTTCAGAGAAACAAGAACAGATTGACTAAAGGAAACCCTACATTAAAACTTCAGGTTATAGCAAACAGAAGGGCTCATAGCCCATCTTTCCCACCTCACTGAAGGATAAGGGACCAGAGGTGCAGAAAAAAGAAGAAATCTGCATAAATTCACACTGTATAGTATAGAACATATTTAGAATTTACACTCAGAATTCTTGAACCCATTCCCAGCCCTCTTTCCTCCAGAACTGTAACTGTGAATTTAAATTTTCAAGAGATATAATGTGTTTTCATTGTTGTTTAAACACAACTGTGTCATCACTAACAGATCAGAATACACTGAGATGTCTTGTTTTCCAAGTTTAGGGTTCTAATTTAGTAATTTCAAATTGGTATCTTTTGGACACAATTCTGAGAACTTTAAGTCCAGTGTCCACAATCTGGACAATGACTGAATTGTAGACCTAAGTATTTGCTGGGTCATTTGACTTGAAAAGGAATATTAGATGGCAGATAAAAAGGTCTCTCCCTGTTTTATTTTCTATCACTAGCAGATACCCTCTTTCTTATCCTGTCTAATTGTTCTTAAAAAGTTACTAGGGCCAGGGATTTAGCTCAGTGGTTCCACTGCCTGCCTTGCAAGCACAAGGATGCGAGTTCTATCCTCAGTACCAAAAAATTTTTTAAAAAGTTACTAGCTACACCACAGAAGGAAAATCAGATCCCTTTGTTGTGCCTACCTTAGCAGAAGGGGATTGAATACCTACCCTTCTGATTTCGCCAAGATTTATGAAGACCATGTGAAAATCAATGACATAAATGTATTTTGTGACCTATAAGAAATTGAAAATTTATTTTTAAGGTTCTGGGATGGAGACTGACTGCCCAAATCTTCGCTCTGACTCCCGCTTTTGAGGTTCTCTAGTAAGTTCCCACACAAATAGGTCAATAATCAAGCTGGAAACAAAGTATGGTATGTACTGCAGAGATGGAGATTTCTGTAAATGAAAAGTTAGATTTCCCCCATAAACCGAGAACAAGTGAAATTTTATTTTCCCTTGCTAATATTTATGCTTTTCTTTGTCTTAATTCCTTGCAGTGGTGAGGAGCTCTAGTATAATACTGGGTCAACTAGTGAAAGTGACATCCTTGCCTAGTCCCTAATCTTATGAGAAAGAGGTTAAATATTTTATCATTAAGTATGATGTTAACTTTAAGTTTTTCATGAATACCTTTTATCAAATTGAGAAGCTTCCCTATTACTTTAAATTTACTGAAACTAGTAGTATTTGTTACAATTTAATTTATACTAAGTGTAAAAGGGAGAAGAAATACAAAGCAAAAGTTAAATGACTGACATCTGAAAAATTATCAGTAGAAATTTGGGGGATATTTTGGTACTGGGGATTGAACTCAGGACCTCATGCTTGTCAGCCAGGTGCTGTGCCACTGAGCTAAATCCTCAGGCCATCAGCAGAATTTTAATAAAATGAATATTTTCTGAAAACAACTCCCTTATTTGATGATGAGAGAAAAGTACAATATCTGTCTTCAGATTTCTGTAATAACTCTTATCATATATTTTTATTTACCTGAGAAGGTTCTGAGAGATTCTCGTTGCCTCAGAATCCCATCCAGTGTAAGACTTACCTTGGGTATAGTTCATGTTCTAAAAGATGTGATTAGTAAAATGTCCTCACATGGAACTGGTAGAAAAGCACTTCATGCTTCAAAATTCTGCCTAAGTCTTGTCAAGTATGCATGAGCTAAGTTCTTGCTTAAACACACAGTAAAATATGAAAGAGAATCACATTAACTTCTACAATAACTAATTTTTTCCTAGAAGAATTTTTTAGATTAAAGGCAAATAAAATGTTCTCCTCCAAGAACTGTTTGCTGGTTACTGCTAAAACAAAGTACACTCAGATGTAATTGAATAGGGAGACGTGTAACTCTTTTTTATCTCAGGCATTGGTGGCAGAAAAAAAAATCATTCTGTGCATCTCTCGAATGACCAGTGATGTGGAGCATTTTTTCATATATTTACTTGCTGTTTTTACTTCTTTGTCTGAGAAATGTCTGTTCATTTCAGATGCCCATTTTTGAATTGGTTCCTTATATGGGGAGGCTGATAGTTTCGAGTTCTTTATATATTCTAGATAATGGTCCTTTGTCTGAGGAGCAGCTGGTAAAAATGTTTTCCCACATTGTACGTTGTCTCTTAGTTCTGTTGATGGTTTATTTTGCAGTGCAGAAGCTTTTTAATGAGATGAGATCCCAGTTGTTGATTCTTTCTACTAGTTCCCGTGCTACTGAGAATTTGTTCATAAAGTCTCTTCCTATGCCAGTCTTCAAAAATTCTGCCTAATTTATCTTCCAGCAAGTTTAGTGTTTCTGTTTTAATATTTAGATTTTAATTTACTTGGATTTTAATTTAGTGCATTGTGAAAGATAAGGGTCTAGTTTTAATCTTTGGCAGGTTGAGATCCAGTTTTTCCAAAACCGTTTATTAAAGAGGCTATCTTTCCTCCAGTGCGGATGGTCAGCTCCTTTGTCAAAGATGACATAGCTAAGTGCATCTGGAATTATTTTTGTGTCTTCCAATCTGTTCCACTGATCCTCAGGTCCGTTTTTTTTTTTTTTGCCAGTACCATGATGTTTTTATCACAGTGGCTTTGTAGTATAGTTTCAAATTGGGAATTGTTATACCCACTGCCATGTCTCTGTTGCCTAGAATGGCTTTTGCTATTCTAGGTCTCTTCTGGTTCCAAATGAATTTTTGAATTCTTTTTTCTAGTTCTGTGAAATATAGTGTTGGAATTTCAATTGGCCTTGCATTGAATCTGTATAGCAGTTTTGGTAATATGGTCATTTTCACTATGTTGATTCTTCCTACTCAGGAGCAGGGGATATCTTTCCATTTTTTTATATCCTCTTCAATCTCTTTTTTCAGAGTGCTGTAGTTTTCAGTGTAGAGGTATTTTGCTTTTTTTGTTAGATTGATTCCTAGATACTTCATTTTGGGGGATGCTATTGTGAAGGGAATTGTTTCCCTAATTTCTCTCTAAGTGAGTCTATTATTTGTACACTGAGATTCCACCTCACCCCACAAAGAATGGCTGCTATCAAGAAATCAACCAACAACAAAGGTTGGTGGGGTTGTGGGGAGAAAGAAACCCTTCTCCATTGTTGGTGGGAGTGCAGACTGGTGCAACCACTATGGAAATCAGTATGGAGACACCTCAGAGAGCTAGGACTAGAGGTTCCATTTGACCCAACCATCCCTCTGCTGGATATCTTTCCAAAAGAATTAAAAGAATCATATCACAATGATATATGCACACCCATGTTTATAGCAGCACAGTTTGTAATAGCTAAAGTTTGGAAGCATCCCATTTGCCCATCAGTTGGAAACTTTAAGTTATGGTTTTTCTATAAAATGGTACTACTCAGCCATAAAGAATGAGAAATTAGATTCATTCATAGGAAAATGGATATGTATTGAGGATATACTCCTAAGTGAAATAAATAAGTCACATGTGTAAATACCGAATAGTTTCTCTGGTATGAAAAGCTATAATAGTATATAAGATCCTAATAGGATAATTGACAATGTGAAATGGGAAGAAAAGGGCTAAAGGTCTAGGGAAAGTGGGAAGGGTAGAGGAAGGGTAATAAGGAAAAGAAAAAATAGGAGAAAATGAAAATAAAATGTTTGTAAATGGGGAAGGGAGGAGGAGGTGAAGGGAGGGCAGGGACAAGTGGAAAAAATGAGAACCAAGACCTGTCTTGTACCTGTCAGGTACAAGATCCCAATGATGAATGTAACTGTACTGTATACCTAAAATGTACCAATAAACTCAATGAGGGAAAAAAAGTCATTCTGCTTCCTTCATCAGTCCCTTGGATGTACACCTAAGTTGTGCCACACTTTTGCCTTAGACTTTGAGATGCAAGAGCTACCAAGCTTCTTGTCAGTGGAGTCAGCAGGAAACTTATGAGATCATAGGTTAAGTCTAAATGAAATATACACAGGGCAAAAATGGGGCTGAGCAGTATATATATGTATATACATATATATATACATACAGGCTTGTTACAGTGGCCTTATCATTTGTTCTATTTTATGACAAACACTTCGGCTGCAATAAAAAGTGAAAATTCACATTTAACGAAAAATTAAGTAGTAAATTTCCATTTCTCAAAAATGTTGATGACAAACATGTAAATCTTCAAGATGTTTTTCAACATGTCTACCATAGGAGGCATAGCAATCTCACTGACCCTATGAGCGCAAGGACAGACAACTCTGCAGAAGGGTCAGGGCCATTTACTCTAAAAGTCAGCTGTTGTTTTAGAAACATGTTTGAAAGCCATTGCTTGAAGTGGACATGGGCAGCTGTAGAAGGTGCTATTGTATAATCATTCTGTGATGCCCGCCTTTTTATTTAGGTCAGATGTCTCTATCCAAAATTGTATTCATGTTCATGTGAAAACATTAACTATCAGTATATGTTTCCTCCTTTAGAAGACAAAATTCTGCAAACTGTTAAATAATACCTGTTTTACATCAATGTGATGAGGAGTTGTAAACAGAAATGAGTACTTTTAACAGTAAGCTTTTTCTCCATCACATTCAGAAAAACAAAGTAAAATTTGAGGGAGTCCATTGTGACACAGTTGAAATAGAAAATGTCATCCTCTCTTGGTCCAAAAGCTAGAGGCTCAAGATGAAGGTATTTTGTGGTGGTAATATGAATAAAAATTTTTGCAACATTTTCTGTGGAGGTAAAAACAATTTTTGCTACATGAAGTAATCTGTAATTTACAAATGGACCTGGAAGTGGTTGTTGTGGTGCACACATAATTTACACTTGTATCCTAACTCCTTGTCTATTCTACAATTGAAATAGAATATGTTATTAAAGTTTTAAAATGTGGAGAAAAATGACAAGGTTGATTCAATCTATATCTATGGATCTATCTATATACTGATCTAAGATATATATACATAGTAATAGATATAGTATAGTATAGTAGTTGTAAATATTATACACACACACACACACCCATATATATATATGGACCATGGGCACTTTCTTCCTACCACCTATTGTCAACATCAACTGGGTCTTAGAAATGTTTCAGCCTGGGAAGATCTACTATGTAAATCAGACTGTGACTGTTGTAAATGAGTCTCTAAATTTTTATTGCATTTAAAATAATCAAATAATATTTAATATAATCAATCAAAAAACCAATGAAAGTCAGATTTTTGAAACTTTATTGGATTATGGTAATAGAATCTAAGGCTTGTAAGCAGGAAGAGGTTGAAATTTATCCCTAAATAAGCAAGGGAGAAGCTGGACAAATTACATAATGAAAACTCAGTCTTCCATATTTACCTGTGAACTTCTGTAATTGTCCTTTGGAATATCTTGACTTGAAAAAGTAGCTTTTGATGGAACTGCTATTTCTGATTGGACCAGTGCATATCCTCTACTGCACACCAACTACATTTAGAATAACTACACTTTGGAAACATCTAAATTTGGTGAGATTGTTAGGAAAATAGTCATAAATGAAGATAATCTATTGGATGAATTTCATGACCCAGCTATCCCGCTTCTGGGGGAAATGCCATCAGCATATCAAGGAGATTGTTGCAGACTGTCAGAGACCCCTGTAGTCAGGTCCCAGTTCCCACCTTCCCAGTGTGTAATGCAGGCCTGAGGAAAAGAATACACTAGGAGACAGAACTAAGAAACTAAGAGAGTGAAAGCAGGGTGCCAGGATCAACAATACGCATGCAACCGGCAAAGGCGCTGGCCAGTCCCAGGCACTGACTTTCATTGGCAATCAGTTGGGGTAAAGGTGATGTGTGGTTTCTATGGAAATTAATATAAACAAGGCTCATAAAGGACAAGGCAAAGCATTCTCAAATTAAGAACAGAATAGGCAAAATAGATGATCATAACTAGAACACTCTCCTTCTAGTCTGAAGGTTTTAGTTATGGGGACAGAATTTGGGTGTGAGTTACTCTGACCTCAGCACACAGGCTTCAGCCAGACTCACTTCTATAAACAAGCCAGTTGTGGGGTTCACTCTTCATAGCCAGCTTTGGGCATAATCGACATTACATTCCTCTGCAGCAGACTGATATTTTTTGCTGCATTATTTATAATATACGGAATCAATGGATTAATGGATTAGGAAAATATGGAGTGTATGCACAGTGGCACATTATTCAGAAAAAAATGATATACTATCACTTCACTTGTAGCAAAAAAAATAAAATGTAGAAGACATTGTGTTAAGTGACACAGGCCATGTGTCAAGAGACCAAAGGCACATGTTCTCAGTATGAATGCTAGAACAAGCTGATCTGAATACAGAATAGTGATTTCTAGAGTCTGAGAAGAATAGAGGAGAGGGAAGATAGGAAGATGTGGGATAATACTTACCGAAACTCAGGTCATTTCTGTAGCACAGTCGGTTGAGTGTAGCTCACAATAACCTATTACATATTTTTTGAATAAATACAATAAAGGCGCTTGAAAGGCTCCAAACACAAAGTCAGCAAACATTAACTATCGTGATTTGATCAGTACATACTGTGTACACATATTGAAATACCACACTGCACCTCATAAATATTCAGTTATTTAATCAAATTATTAATCAAAAATTTGATGATGTTTAAGAAGATGGAAATTTTGGTTACCTTAATTTGAGTACTATACACTATCTGCACATATTAAATTATCACTCTGTACCACATAAATTTTGCATAATTAAATAATAAGCAATGAAACAATAATAAATATTTAAAGAGAAGAGAATAATTATCCTGATTGAATTATTATGTATTCTATACATATATTGATCATTACATTGTACCACATTAATTATCTACAATTACTATATGTCTGTTAAATATTTTTTAAAGGAAAAAACATATTTGTCAAATAAAGATTTTCTAAATTAAGGGAAAATGATGATTTCCATGAAAATATATAGGCCACACACATTTAATACACATAAGATAAAAATGTAAATATCATTTAACAGAATTTCTTCTGAGCATACCCAATACTATAATACCTATAAATATTAAATATTATGGTCATTTTTTAGCAGTTAAATTGAATTTATTAAGAAAAAAAAAGAAACTTGAAGAATATGTCAGGAAATTGCCCCCCCGCCAAAAAATAAGACTCTACCAAAAAAAACATACCCCACAAGGGATACTGTGAGGAAATTGATTTAAGTGTGTGCATATATATTGTTAGTCTGATTTCCATTTGCCCCCGGCTGGCCAAGCTCCCAAAGTGGCTGTTTCCAGATGCCTGAGCCCCCCAAACAATACTCCCACATCCTGTTGCCACCCAGGCTTCACTGCTCGGATGCAGCCCGCATGTTCCCCCTGCCGTGTTAGGTCCCAGCGCATTCGGGCACAACAAAGTATTAACTGTTGTTTCGCCCGCCGTTGCCACGTAGCTGTCGTCACACAGGGAGTCTCACGTCACCGATCCCACGCTTCCCCTCAGGCTGATCCAGAAAAATCCAACTCCATAAACTCGGCTCAGACTCTTCCTTGGAGTTACTCCAGGAGGTCTTGCTCAGAACCCCAAATTCAGGTGGGTTACGCTCTTTTATTAGGCCATCCCCCTTTACCAAACATGTATAATTAGTTTGTGTTACTTATTAAGGTTCACATGACCAATAATTGTGTGTCAGTGGGCCAGGATGCCCAGGGTTAACATTCCTTTTACAGGAAAGCTAAGAACCCGGGGAGAATGATACAGAGTGAATCCCTGCCCAACTGCATCTGGGGGTTTCTGCTTATTCATTCAAAAAATAATAATTGCACTTGTATGCTCATCCCTCCATTTAGGGTTCAGAGAAAGAGGTGTCTCAGTCCCTGGACTCAAGCTACTGGACCATAAAAGTATGTTCAACTAATTCTACTATTAGACTGCATAAAATAATGACAACTAGAGACTTGTGCCTAATGGGGAAACAGCCAGTGATTCTAACTGGGGAGATCAGCTGTGGCAACACTGAGCTGAGGCACTAAGCTTGAAGGATTTTGAGAAGGGCAAAGGATATTGAGAACCAAGGACACAGGAGGAGAAAAGACAAAAAGTGAGAGTGGACAACAGTCAGTGTCCAGAAGCAAGTGTCGGGTACAGAGCTATTTATTCTCTAAAAACAGGTCTGAGTGACACCCAGGACGCTGGCAATAATGGTCCGGCAGAGGGCTGTGTGAGAAATCACTCCAGGATTTTAAAGGAGAGACAGAGCAGGGATGTGAACATCTGATCCCACTCGGTGCAGCTTAAAGGCCCAAGAGAAAGATCTGAACAAGGCTACTGAGGGTCCACTGTATCAGCTGCCAAGATCCCACAAGACACAAAATAGCACAGAAAATGGTGAGATGTGACATTAAAGGTGCTTTCTTCCCTTCAGGAAAGACACTCTTGCAGCTTTGCTTGCTATATTCTCACCTGCAGTGCCCTGATATTCAGGAACAGTTGATTGTCAGACATCCCAGTGTGGCTCCTCCTGGGACTGAGGAACAGTGAGGAAAGGATCCAACTCAAAGGAGGGACATAACTTTCTCTTCTTCCTCTAGTCTTGAACATGAAATGAATGTGTGTCAGGAGAAGAGCATATTTCTCAGAACTGTGGCCAATGTTAACGTATTACTTTGCACTTCGTTATATAATATCTGAAACATAGACAAGGCTTGTAGTTGAAGGTCGTACTTGCCCTTCTGAAGTTTAGCATTTCCACATTGCCTGTGGTGCTGAGTCCACTTGGAGTCCAGTGACAGAGTATCATAGAATGGAGGCTTATACACAACATAAGTTTATCTTTCTACAGGCAGGGAAGTCTAAGATCGAAGCACCCACAGATTAGTAATTTATAAGGCCCACTTTTAGATTCATAGTTTGTAATCTTCTTGATGTGTAGAAAGGCAAAAGTCGCTCTGGAGTCTCATAAGGGCACTAATTGCATTCATGAGAGCTCCATCCTCATGCCCTAGGCACCTACCAAAGGCCCCATCTACCTCCTAATACCTTATATTGATTGCTAGGATTTCAAAATGTGGATTTTAGAGGAACACAAACATTCAGTTGGTATCAAGCATGAAATTCAAAGGTTTATGATGAATAGTGTTACTCAATTTATATTTTGGAGAATCACTTTGGTAGCAATGTGAATAACTGGGAGGAGGCACATGATAAGTTTTGGTCACAAGACCAGTAATAATTCAGCACTATTCGTCTCTATCAAGTCAGTGAACTGACAAACTCAAAAAACTACTTGGAAAGTCAAATCCACAGAAGACAGTGTCTGATGTGATGCGGAGTGTCATGGAAAGGGTAGAATTTCGGATGATGAGAGAAGAGTTTTAATGAGCCTATTTGGGTGGATAATGATAGCAGCATAAATTGAGTTTAGAAAAGGAAAAGAGATATGAGACCTGGGGAATAAAGATAGGGTCAGTTCTTTGTGTACCAAAGTAAGTTCTATCCTCATGGGTGGACCTGCAGATTGGAAATATCCAGCAGATATTTAGATGCATGAATACAAATCTCAAAGGAGTCATCAAGACAGATTGGTCAGAGCCACGTGAGAAAGAGAAACACACTCTAATTTTCCTATCAGCTGCTAAAGCTTTAAAGTTTTTGTCCAGAAATCTGGCAGACACCTCCCAAACACTTTGGCAGGTAGATGGGCAATCTCTTCAAATGCCCAGAAATCAAGACATTGTGGAAATGGTAATAAAATCAATTCCATGCCTTGTTTTATTTTATTAGTTAGCTGCGCCTAACTTTACAAAAGCCAATGTTAGTGCATGTCTGCTCTTTCTCTTAATAAAGGCAATTAGATTTTCATGCATTAGGTTGGAAAGCTGCCAAGAAGTTGCAGGCAACAATATGCAACTCTATCTGAAATTACCCAGCACCCATTTGGCCAAAAACAACCCTGCCAAGGACCACCCAGCCCGATAGTCAGAGAGCTCTGTATCACACACGTTCTGCCCCATCCATTGTTCTGGTGATGTGGAGAGAGGACTAGTTGGACCTCCTGCAAACCTGGGCAATATTGAGGAATATAAGGAAAAAAAATACATCATGTGTAGATTGAAATGCAGATGTTGGATTCAGAAACCCCAGTCTCTGTTTTGTTCCTGGCCAGACACAAGGCTCTTAAGTCTCCTAAGAAGGCAAGTCCCTTACCTCAGGGCTCCTTTTGCACCCCCTGCCAATGTAGAAGCAGCTCTGGCAGGGCCTGGCCTCTGCTGAGCCAAGATTTAAAGAATGAATTTGAGTAATATTAGGGTAGCTCTAGGTGTCGGACGTATTGATTAAGGTTCTTTGGATTGCAAGTAAATAGAAACCAACTAGTATTGGCTTAAGTTTAAAGGCAATGTTTTTTGGAAAGATATTGGGATATCATATGGGATCCAAGAAAAATTAATAAAGCAATGGAATGGGATAAAAATAAGGAGTTTTCCAGGGGCCAGCAAAACTTTATAGCTATTTCCTTGCTTTTCAGCGGGTGTGAGTTGACTCCCAATTTCTATGTTCTAAGCCTTGAGTAAAATTCTCACAGGAGAGAATTTGTCCCTCTGGACCAGCTGTGGCCAGAGGCTGCTGCAGAGCTGTAGTATTAGTGTGGCTGGGATTCACAGGTAATTGGAGACAACTTCAGAACATAATATCAAGTGAAATAAATCGGACATACAAGCTCAAATATTGCTTCTCTTATCTGAGAAATACGAATAAAGAACAAAACAGGATAAAGGTAAATAGGAAATAGGGAGAATTTCATATGCTTCCCCAAATTATAAATTCCATTGTATTAAAAATATTTCAATTCATATTCACTGGCTTCATTTATACTACTACTTGATCTCAGTTCCTGTTTCTTTTTTGTGAAAATCTTTCGGGCCTACGTCTTGTACTCTGTGTAACTACTTGGAAGGTAACAATATGCAGTGTAATGACTATTGCTGTTCTCCTATTTGATTATGAAATTCTGTTTTATTTTCCCATAAAATAATTTTTAAAAGTATCCGTGTGGTCTCTGTGGCCCTAACCTATGCATGGCTCAGGCCCATCCTCCAGCAAAGAGGACACAAATGAACGTCCACCACAACAGGCCAGTGGCATCCATCCAAGCCACTTTTCACTAGATTACGCTGTGAAATCTCACTGGTAAAACCAGCTTATTTTCACTCACAATGTATAGTGGCTTCAGATACACTGTGGTTCTTCTCTGAGTCATAAGTCAGCTGCTTCTTTGCTTTCCAAGTCTTTTCTTCTGAGATCCAGGATCAAGAAGCGGATTCTAACCTTCTGTTTCTGTCTTTCTATGGCAGAGATAAATGAACAGAGACTGAACCACTGAATGACTCTCAATTCCTGCAGGGGCACACTTGTCACTTGCCATCACATTCCAGCTACTAAAGTCCATTGCACAGCTACACAGGAAATCTGCATTTCTGGGAATTCTACTCCTTTCTAGGGAGGTAGTGCAAGGACCCAGCAACAGACCGATATGCAGAATCTTTCAGAGGAAGTAGATAGGTATCATCACGTGCAAGAGCAGGAGTGAGGCAAGGATCACAGTGTTGTGCTGGAATGATTGCCCTCTCCAGTCAGCCTAGCTTCTGGTGTCTTTCAGATCTGTTACACTAGATGTGCCCTTTAGCAGTAAAAGAAGCACAAACCACAATAATTGGCCGATACCTACCCCTCACCCTAACATCCCTATCACAGTGTTTGGTTGTTCTCTAAGCAGCTGGCAGGACAACCTGGCTGTCCCTCTTGTGCTTTTAGGCTATAGTGACCCTCTTGTGTGGAACATATCTGGGAGCTAATAAAAAGTAATGTCAGGTAGGTCAACTTGGTTGGTAGCATTGTTCAAGTCTTCTATATCTGTACTGACTTCTCTCTAGTGGTTACATCAGCTATTGGGAGAGGACTACTGACATTTCTAGGATGGCTAATTTTATTTGTTAGCTTGACTGGATCCTGTGGTGCCAACATTTGGTAAAACACTCTGCTGGGTGTGTCTGCATGGGTGTTCCTAAGTAAGGTTAACATTTGAATCGGCCGACTGAGTATGTCAGGTCTCCTTTCTTCCTTTGGGGTCGATCCATCCACTCAAATGCAGACCTTAAAGGAAGCAAAACATTGAGCAAGAGGAAACTTGGTTTGACTCTTTTGTTAGGACATCTTTCATGCCCTTAGATTGAAGCCTATAGCAGTCTCCAAATTGCCAACTGCAGATCTCAGGGCTTCTCAGCCTCTATAATTATGCGTGTCAATTTCTTATAATAAATAAGTAAACAAATACATATGTGTATGTAATACACTACACACACACACACATATGCACACTTTTCCATACATATACAGATCCTCGACTTATTGGAGACTTCTGGAGTTATGTCTTGATAAACTCATCATAAATTGAAAATATCTTAAGCTGAAAGGCACTTAATATTCTCAAGCAAGCAGACATCATACCTTCCCAATACAGAACACTGCAGAGTAAGGGTTGAATACCCTCATGATCATACGGGTAGACCAGAAGCTGACCAGAAGTTGCTGCTTTCTGCTGCCACCCAGCATTGCAAAACAGTATTTGTAACACCTGTTGCCAGCCCAAGAAAGATCAAAATTAGAAGTTAAAATTTCCACTGAACACGTATCAGTTTTGCACCATCACAATTACAAGCTGAACTATGGTAAATAGAGGAATGTGAGTCGTTCTAGCCAGTAGAATGTTATAAGGAACAACTTCTGGATAAAGCACTGAAAACCTGGTACCTAACTTCTCACGTAGTATCAGTCTTCTGTGGGTGCTGTAGCAAAACAACACACAGCTTGGATGACTAGAACACCTGAAATTTATCGTCTCATATCTGGAAGTAGAAAGGTCTAGACCAAGGCAGATCTGCTTCCTAGGGAGGACTCCTTTGGCATGGAGACAGGTACCTTCTCACTATGTCCTCACATGGCTGAAAGGGGAAAAGCAAGCTGTCAGTCATCTCCTCTTTTATTCCCCATTAAGTTTACTGGTACATTTTAGGTAAACAGTACAGTTACATTCATCATTGGGATCTTGTACCTTTACATGAGGTATCTTGGTTCTTATTTTTTCCCCATTCCCCAGTCCTCCCTTTACCCACTTCACCCACTCCTATTTATAAAGATGTGGTTTCCATTTTTTTCCTTTTTTCGTATTTTTTTCTTTTCCCTTATTTCCTTTCCCCTACCCTTCCCATTTCCCCTACTCCTTTAGACTTTTTCTTCCTATTTCACATTGTTAATTATACCATTTGAGCCCTATTTATGCTTTTAGTTTTCACACCAGAGAAACTATTTGGTATTTACATGTGTGTCCTATTTATCTCTCTTAAGAGTATGGCCTCAGTGTGCATCCATTTTGCCATAAATGTCTCTAGTTTCTCATTCTTTATGGCTGAGTAGTACTCCATTTTATAGAAAAGCCACATCTTCTTTATCCAGTCTCCAGTGGATGGGCAATTGAGCTGTTTCCAAGTTTTATCTATTACAAACTGTGCTGCTATAAACATGGATGCACACACATCACTGTGGTATGAGATTTTTTAAATTCTTTTGGAAAGGCCCAGCAGAGGGATGGCTGGGTCAAATGGGACCTCTAATCCTTGAAGCGTCTCTTCTTGTAAGGGTCACTAATTCCATCACAAGGGTTCCACTGACCTAGCCTGATCCAAATTGAATTACTTTCCAAAGCCCCACCTTAAAATACTATCTCTCAGGGCTTCAACCAATGAACAGGATGGGAGGCAGGGCACCAACATCAGCCCTTGACACGTGCTTTCTTCTCCTGCCAGGATGATTGAGCACCATGTTTCCAATTACGCAGAAACCAAACATTGGTGCTTCAGTGGCTTGGGTTTCTGAGTAGCTATGTACTGTGCAGCATCTCACCAGTTTTCCAGGAAATAGCATAAACAGAATTCTGTTTCTGTAAGCCGTTCAGATTTTCTGCTTAACTAGCTACATATAATCTAGGACACTGGGAGGAAAGACCAGTGTGAAAAAGACTCAAAGAATGAAATATAAGATTACAAACGCAATAGATGAACTAGAAAAAGATAAGCTGTAAATGAGAAATTGGTAAACTAAAAATAAAATCTGACCAGTCACTCATGCAGAGGAAAAATTGTACAAGAGGTCTTAGGCACAGCAATAAGTCACTTAAAGCAAATACAAAATATTAAGTTTGGGGAAAATGAATAAAACATTTTATGCAGAGATAAAATTATCTATGTGAAAAATCCAGGAGAAACTAAGAGTTCATCATGGTTTCAGTTTACACATGAATAAACAAAATCCAATTGTTACCATAAACGTGCAACAATTTAGAAATTGTAAACACCATTTACAATACAACAAAAGCACAAGACATTTATGCATAAATCATTTAAAACATGTGTAAGTATCCACTGAAGCATTTATGAGAGGAAATTATAAAACTTTATTTTAAAACACAATAAATGGAGATATAAATCACATTCCTATCTGGGACATGATGATACTGATGACATTTTCCCTAAATCAGTAAGAAAATCCACATCATTCAATTTTTAAATCCCTACAATGAAGTTTTATGCAAATCAAGATATTAACCTCAAAATTCTATGAGGGAAAGATCAAGAATGATCAACACAATAGGGGAGGATATATCTTATTAGGGAAAAATGAAAAAAAGTATAATAACTAGGACACAGGATAGGTGAATCGTGAACAAAATGATTCCAAATGTATCTACGCAAATATGTGAACCACACATGTGGTATAGGGCAGTAGGATGTGGTAGAAAAATAAAGGACTAATTACCAAATGATGTTTGGGAAATAGGCTATGTGAAAAAGATGATATTAGATCTTTTCTTCAAAATTTATGTAAAATTAGCCAGGCGTGGTGGTAGACACCTGTAATCCCAGAACTCGGGAGGCAGAGGCAGGAGGATTGCCATGAGTTGGAGGGTAGCACAGGCTACAAAGGGAGACCCTGTCTCAAACAACAAAATGAAAGAAAAAGTATGCAAAATTAATTTCAGAAGTTTTTAGTTCATAAAGGTAAAAGCAAAATTCTAAAACTATTAGGAAGCAACAGAGATAAATATGTCATGACTCAGGGTTGGAAAAGAATTTCTTAAAACACAGCAAAAAGTACATCAAAGAGAAGAGATTAATAAAATAGAATGAACTACAAATAGAAACATCTGTTCAGTGATGGCTAGTGTACTTTCATGGGAACAACTAGCCATAGATAGAGGACTTTTGTCATGTAGATGTAGTGACAGCTTTATTTTTTTTTAATTAGGACAGATTTGTGATATATAATAATAACTACATTAATCATGGGGAACAGGTAAACATACATGTACATATACACACACACATCAAGTGTTACTCTTTTGGCTTCCCCTTTCTTTCTTCCCCCTTCTGTCTATCCCATCCCTAAATCCCCATCACATCTCCACAAAAATCTACCTTTCTGTCTCCTATCATCTGTATTTTATTTTATTTTGAATTGTTTATACTTTGAATTTCTCATATATGTAAAACCAGGTGATATTTAACCTTCTGTGTCTGATTTATTTCACTTGGCATTATGATCTCAAGGTGCATCCATATTCCTACAAATGACTCAAATGTGTCCTTCTTTATGACTGAGCAGTACTCTGTTGTGTACATGGATCACATCTTCTGTAACCATTCATCCTTGGCGGACATATAGGCTGCTTCTAGCATTGAGCTATTGTGAGTTGCATACTATAAAAACAGGTATGCATGTAATGTGATACCTTTATCTCTTTGGGGAATATCCCTGGAGGAAGTGCAGCTGATTCAAACCAATATTGTCAAAATGACCACACTACCAAAAATGATATATAGCCTTAATGCAATTCTAGTCAGAACACCAATGGCATTCTTCACAGAAATCCTAAAATCTATTTGGAACCAGAAGAGACCCAGAGTAACAGTTCTAAAAGTGGATAGGAGTGATAGAACTTCCGTGGTGCTCCCTTCCACCTTCCTTAGATGGGAGGGAAGCAGCTTCAGGAGGACTGAATTGCAAATTGGAGAGAGAGGAGACAAGGAAGTGAGTTCCAGCAGGTTTTACCACGCGATGTTCATTAAGTGTGTGTAGTGGATACACCTGGACAACTACCCTATTATTTTCTGATGTTTTTGTAACTAGAATGTTTCACAATTGAAAGGACAACCTTCTAAGTCTCTACTGATCAATGCTCTGTGCGCCTTGGCTGCACGGTCTCATTACGCTCTATTTCTGAGGACATATTGATGAGAAAAATCTCCAACCAAGTCCTTATCCTCAGTTGCCCAAAGTAGTGGACAGAGCTTCCCATACCTTTATATACCTACCGTCCAGCAGTAGTTCAATAAACACGTGTGGGACAGAGAACTTCCCATAATTCCCTGTGCTTTTGCAGACCCACAGCTCTCAAATCCTGTTTTTCCCACTCCATCCAACCTTCATCCACCTTGGCACTCATCAGTTCATTTCTACCTAACACTCTGAGGGTAAGAAGAGTATCTGTGAGCTATTGTGACCTCCAGGAAAGCACAGGGCCTAGCACTCGTTAACTGAAAGAATTTAATTTAGTAATAACCTCACAGTATAGTTTCCAGTGTCTGTTCTTCACAAGCGGTGACTATTCAAGATTAGCCTACCCCCACCACATGAATCATGACTTGGGTTCCTCTCACCCATTCCTTACCTTCTAGAGGGGCATTCCTGGCCTGCTCTTCCTCTCTCCCTCCATGAAGAGTCCCTGCCCAAAGGCAACCTTACCTAACTCCTCAGCTTTTGCTCTCAAAATTCCACCTGGAATCTTTTTCATCTTCCTCTTGATTTTAGCCACCCAGGTAGAAAAATGTAGCTTAAGGATAAATTTGTGCTTAGGCTGATTTTAATGTTGGACCTGGCAACTGCCTACAAGAAGAGTATCACTCAGAGCAACTAAACGGAGCAGAATCCCTCAAACTCGAGTCAATCTTAAAGGATGAGCTTCTGGTCCCCAGGAAACCTTCCTGGGGGCCAGAAATGACTCTGGGGCCTCCTGGCCTGGTTCGCAGGAGCAGACCTTTCCTTGGGCAGGGCAACCTTGACACAGTCAAACAGTAATCACAACGTCAGGGCTTAACAAAGATTGTCAGTGCTGAAAACCCCTCCACAAGACTAAGCATGCTGGGCCAGGTGAAATGTGCCCTGTGGCTCTCACATTAGAAATGGACATAATGATCGGGTTCTACTCTTGTCTGCTTTCCAGTAGCTGGGCTTCACACACTCCCATCTTCTAGCACTTAACATTCCTTCTGGGGGCAGGCAGCACCACTGCAATACATCACTTCCACTCCCCGCTGACATTTTATGGGGCTTTTAAAGCAGCAGGTGTGTCAGATAGAAGCTGTTGTCAATCATTTCATGAAAAATGCTTCACCCTTTCAAATGACTAATCAGGGGTTTGATGGGTTGCAGCTGGCTACTGACCAGCCAGGACTGGAAGCTTTCGAAGCAAAAAGCATCACCCACCTTTGGGAGCAGGTGGGGTGGAAAGTTGAGCGACAGGGCTACTGAGAGCTAGGTCAAGCCCAGGCACCACAGCCTCATGGCTGCAAGGGTGGGCGTGCTTACCAATTCAAAGGAAGTTAGTGTAAAGTTATGGTTTGCCTTCAGACCGCTGTTGTCCACATCGTGCTAAACACTTGCAAGGCTCCATTTGGAGGAAGGCAGGCCCTGCAGTGACTGATTCCCTGTTTAGATAACCGGAGGAAGCCCCTCCGAGGTCTCCCTGTGGGTCTGGTCTTCTCCCTAGGGCATATTAAATGAGAGAGGAGAAACTGAGCCGCTACATGTTAGGGTCCTGGCAGACTGAAGGATCGTTTCTAAGTTTGTTGACCAAACTGAATTTATTTAGTTTATATAGAACACCTCATCCCCCCCGCCTTTTCACACTTTTTTATCAGAGCATTTTACTGCCATAAATAATACCCAGGACAGCATCACAGTAGGTCTGTGGCCTACCAATACTCACCTTTTAATTTCAGCAGTTTACATTTATTAATACTTCACAATAAGATCCCCATAAGGATTTTACATAACCATTTTTTTATCCAAACTGCAGTTGCAAACTCTATTTATCAATACTACCCTTGCCCCAGAATCAGAGTGCGATGTCTTAACAGCAAGATGGAGAACTTTGGTGTTGTAGCTTTAGTCTTTACAACTGATATGGTTTGTGTCTAAATGTTCCCCCAAAGCCTCGCGCGTTCATAGGTATTGGATCGCGGGATGCGATACTCATCAGGGGATTGGTCCAATGGTGAGTTTAAAGCTAAATGTAATTTGGGAGGTGAAGCCTGGTTGGAGGAGGTAGCACTGGGGGCGTGGCCTGAAAGATTATAGCTCCCTCTCTCCTCCCTTGGCCTCTGTTTCTCTGCCTCCTTGCTGCCAGGCACTGAAGAAACTTTTCCTCTCTAACACGACACCTCTCTAACATCACTCCCTGCCTTGGAGCAGCAGGACCGAAACCTCTACAAACTGTGAACCCAAATAAGCTTTTCCTCCTTCAAGTTGTGGGTGTCAGCTATTGTGTCTCAGTGGTAAGAAAGTACCTGAGACAATAACCATCATGAATGCTTGCACAATATTCGTGGAAACCCCAGAGTAGACCTGAGTCCATATCGATCCTGGCTCACTCCCCAACAGTGGCCCTTCATTTCTGTTCTTTCTTGGACTCTTGTCTCCTTCTGTCACCCTTGCTCCTGACCTTAGTTTGTCCACTCAGTGTGCCCCGGGCAAGCTAGCTGTGGACTTACTTATGACCCCAGCATCTGACCTCAATCAATTACATACCCAGTGTTCACCTTTACACAGGCTCTGGCAGCTCAGGGGACCTTTGTTTATAAACCTTTTATCCCCACTCAATCTTACAGACTGTCTTTTAGCGATACTTTATCTGTAGCAATTCATCTACAAAGCAGGTTATTATTCTCTGCCTTGTCTGTCCTTAGACCCCTATGATAGCATTTGCCAAGAAACAATCCAACTTCAAGGAGCACACATTCTTGGTATGAGAGCAAGATAAACAAGCTTATCTTGGAGCTGCATTAAAAATGCCACACTGGAGGTAGCCAGAAAGGGCTGCATGGAAGGGATAGCAAAGGCATGAAGAGCCAGAATCTTACAGGAGGTGAAGATTCTGATTCTCAAGTATGGATCCAGGAGAACTTGTTTAGAACAGGTGATACTTACAAACTACTATGATTACTAGCAGGCCTTCCACTAGCAGGGGCCGATGCTGAACAGACAAGGAGAAGCTAAACTGCAGAGACCTTTGAATACTAGAGGCATGCAGTGAAGACAGCTTTATAGGACCGAAAACTTCACTCCTTCTTTTCTCCCGTGGTCTGTCTGCACACGCTATTTGGCACTTGCTTCCTTGCCCACTGAGTAAAAATCTAGGGCAGCTCTCTAAAAGTTCTTTCTCAGCTGAAAAGACCCCAGCACGTGTAAGAGTCCAATTTTTCAAATTTCATTGAAAATTAAATCTTTCTTCCCGTTTGTAGGCTTAAGGCGTGAGCATCTTCTGTGTACACGGAACTGTGCTTCCTTTTCTCCCCGGCTCTCAGGGGCAGTGTGTGGGCAGGATCACGTGAGTCAGTGTTACCTGCTGCTCAGCTCCATCCACTCCAGCTCATTTGCTGGCCACCAACCAAACCAGAGGAGGCCACTCGTGTTGCTGAGAATAAAAAAAGTCAAATCCCCAGAGATGGGGGAGTCTGATGTGCCTCAGGTACCATTTCAAGATGTATAGAAGTGTAAGGTTTTATTTTTTACAGCAAGAAACAAACAACAGACACCTCAGGCTTCAGTATCTCTCCCAGCCATCTTCCACTCCCTTTCTGCCCTCAGAGAGCAAACTGGGCCTCTGACTTCTTATTTCAGCAGCCTCATACTCTGTCCCTTCATCTGGGCTGAGAAGAAAAAGGGGACAGCATTTACACTCCAGGCCTGGGAAAGTTTGGAGCTGTCACTTGTCTCTAAAGGAAAAAAAAAACATTCTAACTTTAAGTTTCGATTTTGCCCTGCTGATTACAGCAGCAAAGTAAAGAAAGGTCCTGCTGGGTTGGTGTGGCTGTGGCTATGGGTGCACTCTGGGCTGGTGAGTGGTGAAAGCCGACCTTTTTCTTTTATGAAATATTTGTGGACCTTCAGCCATCGGCTTCTGGGAACTCTTGCCTGTACTTTTCTTTGCAGGAACTACTACTTATCTGCTACCACACAAGTGTACATAAAATACCTCCAAAGCTTAGAGGTTGAAAACAATAAACACTTATTACTTCACACAGTTTATGTGTTTGAGAATCCAGGGGCAGCTGAACTAGGTGGTTGCAGCTCCCGCTCACACTGAGGTTGACTCAAGCTGTTGGGGGTGAGGCTCAGTCATCTAAAACCCTGATGTTTTCATTCACAAGGCTGTTGGGTGGAGACCCTGGTCACTGGTGACATGAATCTCCTCTGAGAGCTGCTGTAGGGCTCTCATAACTTGCAGGTATTTTCGGACCAATCATAGCATGAAGTTTTCTTGTGAGAGGTCTCTTTTAGAACAATTTTCAGTCTAATTCCTCCAAAATGTCAACTAGCTGGTTTCTGAGAAAAGTATCTTTGGCCCATATGACAGGAAAAGGCAGCTCCTTCCTACAGTGACCCTTGTCTTCGCTCCCGCCCCAGAGAAAAAGCCCAAGTGCTCATCCTTAAGACTTCTCGGAGACACAGTCAGGGAACGGTCACGTGTCTTTTGAATGACCCCTGTAAAGCCCACTGTCACTGGCTGCTCTCCTTTGAATGTGTCTCCTCCAGATTGTGTGTCCGACCTTCCGATCACCATGAGGTGGCGCCGTGAGAGACGATGAGGCCATGCGGGATCTTGCTTCATGGAGGGGCTGATGTTGGGTAAAAGGGTTTCCTGTAACACTTGGCTCTTGTCCTTCTGTCCTTCACCAGGTGAGGACGCAGAGAAGCCCTAACCAGACAACCCAACTTGCCAGCATCTCCATCTCAAATCTCAGCCTCTAGAACAGTTAGAAAATAAAGTCTTCTTTACTCACTTTCAAGTATTTTGTTACAAGAGCACAAATGGATTAAGACACTAGCCTTGGGGGTGAAGAAATATCAGTGGGGGAAGCACAGAAGGGATAGTGCCATAGCTTTATAAAAGCTTTGGTCTCAGTCCAAGACGCACCTTGAGGGTATAGAAACACCCTTGAACCTAGAGAAGGTCACAAAGTTCTCTCAGACCACCTCCTTTTGCGAGTCCTGCCCAGAGTCTTTGCCGCCTCTTCTGTACCTAGTTGTTGAAGGCCTTTTTGTCGGAGAGGACCTAGCCTATGTTAAAATTTTGTTAAAACCCAAGATGAGGATGTAATCAATGCGAGCACCCTACTGGCTCATCATCTTATAAGTCATTTGTCTTCAGCTTCCCCTAGGCCTAAGCTCTAAGACAAGAACTGGTAGGATACATAGAAACAGTGCCAGGAAATACACATGTGGAGGTAGGGGGAAAAAGAGAAGGAAAAGGGGAACAAACAAGAGTGTAATCAAATCCTTTACAACTTTGGGCAACTATTAAGGAACACCTGACAAAAGCAGAAAACACACCTCGGCCTCGGCCTATGACCCCTACCTTAGGCAAAGCACTGGGTTTTATCCACCGACTCCACATTCACTATCAACTGAGTGCTGCCTTGCTGGGCACAAATTGAATTTCTGGAGCTTCTGCCTTGCCCTGCTGGAAGCTGAACTGCATGCTATCCCAGATAGAGCAGCCAACCTTCTCAGTTTGCTCAGGACAGAAAGACTGACACGCAGAACTTTTACTAAAAAATCTAGGACAGCTGCGGGTTCTCACCAGGGTCATTCACTCTAACCCTAAGCACACAGTTTTGAGTGTTACTAGAAGCAGACATCATACTCATCTAGTGGTTAGTGCCAAGGAGTCAGGGCACAAGCTGTATCCACATCATCAAGAAAGCTTGGAAATTTTATAGTAAATATTTTATCCACCCTGTGTTCTCTTTCTGGAGCCAATCTCTACCTCCTCTAAAATCAAAGGCCAAATTAACCTTTCTTCAGATCACTTGACAGGGGTCAGAAATAAAATGAACTAGAAGTTTAAAGTTCCAAGTGTACTAAAAAGAACACAGAGGTGTCCGTGGGTAAGAAGAGGGGCAAGAACAAAAGAAAGAAAAATTCCAAAGACTGAAAGGCGTTGGAATCCGTTCATTAGCAGGCCTTGGTGCCCTGAAGTAGCGGAGTCTGTGAAGATGGATTCACAACAGTGCATAGAGTTGTAGGCACAGGAAACACTGCTCTCCTGAACTCTCCCTTCCATTTGGAGGGGGCAGAAATAGCAAATATTTGAAGAGATGATATCAATGATGGTATGAAAGGTTTGATAGAATAATAGTCTTTTCTGGTATTGAGTGATCCTAAAGCCTTTTCTGAGAACATACTCGAGTTTAGAGCTTTCATAGGAAAAAGGACACATTTTGACTTTGATTTACACAGGACTTTGGGACCGTTCCACAACCCTCGGGAGGAAGAAGCCCCAATAAAACTTAAAACTATATTCTTAATGGCTCGGTTGGAGAGGAGCTCAATCAGAATGAAACTGCTAGAAAAGGAGGCTATGGAGCAGAAGAGGATGATATATTATTTTGTGCATCTAAATATAAGATGAGAAAAATTTTTAGAAATGGAAACAAAGTCTTTGTAGATAGGGAGGGAAGGGTTGATGGGAGGGCAGGGGGATGGGGAAAACCTAAGAACCAAGATGGATTCCCAAAAATGGATGTCATTATATTGTATACCATTAATGTACCAATTGAATAAATAAATAAATTTATGAACTGCCTCATATTCGGCTCAGAAGAACTTGCATATGAGAAATGTAAATACTTTCAGTGGTGGATACAGTTAAGCATGTATTTATTGATCAACACAGTCCTCACTAGGGGATATAAATTCAGCTTCGATACATCTTCAATTCATATATATATAAAGAAAATGAGGGTGAGTGGAAGAATTCAGTAACAGGTATCAAGGGCACCAGCTGTGGGTAAGAGAAGCCCATTTGTTTTTACCCGTGGCCTCTCTTTCTTCCAGTCCTAATCACTGAATCTCCCTAGAGTCCAGAATTCATTCACTTGCTTATCTATTCATCCAATATTTGTTGGGCATCTACTATGCGTGAAGCTCTGTATTAGGCACTGGTGGTGGCGGGTAATTGCACAAGAGCATACGATTCTCACCAACCGGAGAGCTCAGAATGCAGGAGAGGGCATACATACTTCCAAAAACACAATTTTTTAAAATGATGCATGAAGGGTGATGTTGGGGTTGGGGGAGATGGCGGGAGTTGATGTCCTAGGTGTGAGCACAGACTACCAAGAACTGGAGATACCTAGTTCTCCACTTTGAAACTTTTCCCCGATTTACAGGATCCAAAGGAGAATCACCTTGACTATGGAAGTCAAAGCAGGCTGGGTTTGAAATTTGCTTTTAAATATGTGTTCCACAGCACAGAGGGAGTTGAAATGATCCCACGGTGCTTCTCTCTATTGATGTGAAACCTTCAGTCTAACTTACATTTGAAGCCCTCTTGCTCTGACTCCAGCCACTTTCTTCAATCTTCTGTGCGGTGATTCTCCTCTCCGAACACTAATTTTCAGACCAACTTAATTTTGATGCTTCTCTAAAAGGGTGTCCTAAACTACCTCTCTCCCATGCTTCTCCTGTTCTGCTAAAACCGATCTGCCCCATTCCTGAGGAGGGGCAGAGCAGCACCATGTACTTGCTGGGGGTGAGGGGAGATGGGAAATCCTACAATCAAAATAGAAAGACTTGAAGTCAAACTCCACCGATGAGGCTTACAAAATTACAAGACTATAAGCTTAAAGACGTTTCCTCTCTCTGGACCTCAGTCTCCTCGTCTGCAAAATATAAAGCAAGTCCCGCCTACCTGCAAGACTCAATCGAAAGATTGCAAAATGCTTCCCAGTTTCTGAAGCAATCCTTCGCGCGTGTTTTTGTTTATGCAAACGTGAGGGATTGCCATTAGTATTCAGAGTCTTCCGAGCTGATGTGTTTTTGCAAGAGCTTGGCTGGAAGCATGATTAGGATAGGTCCCAGCTGAGCTGCTTCTTCCAGTACAGCTTCATTCAATAGCCACAGAGGGGACAGATCCGACCTTCTGTGATTATTTTTTACATTGTTGGAAGCATTTCAAAGCGTCGGATTTTTTTTCTTTTTCTTTTTTTTTTTTTTAAAGTGAACTCTGCTTTATTTGCATTCAGTCTATTTCCCCCAGGGCCTAAGAAGCATTGTAAATTTATGCTTTCAAAGTTAATAGTTTAAAATTAAAAGATACACCTCCTATTAGTTTTTAAAAGATTCAAGATTTGCAGAGAATTCACATGTCGCTGAAAATAATGATGAATCACATTTGAAAGGAGAATTGAGGAAGCAATTTTGGTTAAACAGGAAGTTTTTCTAGGCCAATAATGAAGTGTAAAGCTCTCTCCCTGAATTTTGGAAAAATATAGCTTAGATGCAGTTAATTAATCAATCAATAAATCCTTGAGCAAACAAACATAAACTTGAAAGGAAATATAAAACAACCCAAAAGTTTTAGGACAATTCTCAAGTGACAGCCACTTAAGAAGCAGAAGGTTAGAGAGAGTATCATGAATTCACCAAGTTCCTCTGCGAGAGGCCACAGTGGAGTTTGGATGGGCAAACCTCAAACTCCAAATTGATGAGCGGAGCTGGGGCAGGTACTGGCATGTGGCTGAAGGAAACCATAGGGAAGAGAGGGTGCATGAAATGGAGGAGGCCAGGACAAAGATGAGCATCAAACAAAGAAGACTATAGGGGAGCAGCTAGAAAGGTGATGAGAAGATCAAAAGAACACGGAGTCACAGAGTCAAGGCAAAAGTAAAGCGGGACAGAGAGCTTGAGATTGATTCGTAATGACAGGTGCTGCTGGTGTGTCTGGTGCAATGAGAACTCAGAGCCATCCAGTGCATTTGACACCTTGAAAGTAACACTAAGGAGAGTCCCTTCAGTGGAATTATAAGCAGAATGAGACTGTAATGAAAACCAAAGTAGAGGCAGAGATTAGACCACGTTTCCATGAATTCATCAGGGAAAGGAAGAAAGATATCAGTAACTTGAGAAGGATGTGAGCTCCAGGGAATAATTTTATGAACTAGAAGAACCTGAGGCATGGCTCATTATTGTTAGAAGCATACAGTGGAAAGGGAGACGATGAAGATTTAGAGTGGGTAAGGCATAGAAGTTCCATGAAGACCACAGAACGTGGAAACCAAAGCGCAACCAGGATCACTTGATGGTCTAGTGATGCTTCTCAGAGGAGATGGGCTCAGAAGCAAGGTACTTGAGAAGTGAGTAGAAGGCATCCAGGCAAGGGGAGAGGATGCAGAGAAACAGCATTCCTAAATCAGGGCTCTTTTCAGTTTCTCCACTGGGGACTCTCAAACTTGCCCAAACTGAAAGGAAGAAAGTGCTCTTAACAATTTTGGGAGCTATAATTTTTCTATAAGTAAAAAGTGGGTTTGCTTACACAAGGCTTGTATTATGAGTCTCCACCCAAAGTCTATTTCTCATCTGGATCGTTTCCTTTAGAAAATCTGTAGCAGGTGATAGTGAGTCTTAACCTCCAAGTGTCTGCAACTATTCAGGTAATGTGATGGGTTGCCTTACTCCTTGTCATATTTCCTCTGCCTTTCCTAAGTGCATGATTTCCTTATAATTATGGCACTGCCTAATTAGAGCCTGTCCATCTCAGCCAAAAAGTAGAACTTGGCCTTTTAGATGGTCGGGTCACTTAATGCAAACCATGTTTTTCAGTGGTGAGAGATTGGGGGGTTAGATCTGGATTGGGACCAAGTTTAAGACACATAATGTTCTATACAACGCACATTGACAAGGAAAAGTAAGCTGTTAAAGATAAAAATGATTTATGCTTTTCAAATAAAATATTGCACTCTAAAACTTAATATGTGTAAGAAGATATTAAATTCATAAATAAGTACATGGCATTGGATTTATTCTCTTTAGTAACTTAACAAATGTTGCTGAATTGAAATAACATTTTCCAGTACTCAGCTGGTGATTCTTCTAAATACTAGTAACTAAATGTAGTGAATGTATGGTTAAATTAGTACCTTTGATCATTCTTGGTACTAAGGTAAATTGAAGTTATTTTGTGGAAAATGATTTGGACCCTTAAAACAAGAAATCCAAAGTTGTTTGTATAACTTAACCCAGTAATACTTCATGAGGAAATTCATTTTAAGAAAATAATCTAATATATATATATACATATATATATACATATATATGTATATATATATGTATATGTATATATATATGCATATATATATACTGATACCCTATCAAGTAATCGATAAATCCCTGTGCTAACATAAACTAGAAGAATAAATAAAAATAAAACTGTATATAATATGTGTAGCAGATATAATTTTAGCTCACACAGAATGAAAGACGTATCCTATTTCTGTAACTCAAATCAGTTCCTGACTCTGAAACCCAAATCTTCTGTGGTCCAGAAAAATTTTCTCTCAGCTATGGAGGTTTTCCTGAAAATAGGGTTAAACCAAGGATTCTATATAATCGTGAAGCTTCAGGGGTTGGTCAAGGTTGGCATTCACCCCCACAGTGCCTTGGCGAACAGCCTCTCTCTGTCACTTTTGTGTCATCTGTAGAACAAAGGGATCTCTGATAATGGTGAGAACATTTCTCTCTGGGTCCCACATCATAAACAACTCCTCTGAATAGAGTCTTGTTGCCTTTCCAGGTGTCCAGCCGGAATGATGACCGTGGATTCCTACTTTCTTCTTAGTCTTGGTATTCCTTGCTTTACTCCTGTCCAGGTAGAAGACAGAGCCAAATAAAAAGAGGAGAAGAATCATGCATGTTCTCCCTTCTAATTTGCTAAGACTCTACATCACTCTTCAGATTCCCTCTCCTCTCACCTCCACCCACCCTCTCTCCTCAAGTTGTGAAAATTACAGTCAAGAAGACAAGAACTTAAATCCGGGGATTTAGCTCAGTGGTTCTGCTGCCTGCCTTCCAAGTGTAAGGTTCTGAGTTCAATCCCCATATACAAAGACAAAAATGAACAAACTCACTAGGGACAAAGATTTAACTCAGTGGTGCCACTGCCTGCCTCGCAAGCACAAGTTGAATCTTCAGTACTGAAAATTAAAAAAAGAAGACAAGACCTTTGTAGATGTCTATGCCTCAAAGAGCCAAGGTCTCTTCAGCTGCCTGCCTGCCTGAGATCACCCGGCAGGTGCGCAACCTCCTGGACTGCGCGACAACAGACCCAGTAAGGAAGGTAGCCGTGCGGGCACCCTTAAAACACCCCCATGACCTTCCCCCCACATTCTCAAACCTCCTGATTGGGCCAGTCCTTAGACCAACTCTGCAGAGGCATAGGTTCTCATGAAGGGTAGTTTTCTGAGCTCCCAACTTTGAACATCTTTAAAGAAAGGGCAGGGGAAACCTGTAATAGAACTGAGTGGACTTCAACCCTGAGGGTAGGGAAACTCAAGTTAGGCCTTGTGGACTGTGTTCAGTCTCAGTCGTGGGGAACTGCCATTGGCTAGCTGAGACCAGGGGATTCGGTTCTGCATATGGCTGTACATGTGGTATAATATGACAACAGAGACAGTCTGAAAGAGGCCCTTCAAATTCTTTTTTTTTCTCTCTCTCTCTTTTTTCTTTTCCTCATTCTACCCTAAAATTTCTTTCTTTTTTCTGTCCTCTCTCTCCAACTCAGTCTCTTGCTCCACCATATTGTCCTTCATCTCCCTTTTTATTCCAGCTCCTGCCCTAACTCAGACTTCTTCTTTTATTATTTTTTGTTTTTAGGAGGGGTTTCTCTTTATGTTCTTTTCTCCAGTCATTTTACCTCACTCATGGCTCTGTACCTTCAAGGGAAGGCAAGTGCTTGTTATTGTTAAGGGGATATATTCTTGTCCTTATTCCTGCACTCTCTCTATCCCCCCTGAAGCTAATAGCTTTGTAAAGATAGAAAGGTAATTCTACAACCTCTGGATTCACTTCAAACCTGCTCTAATTCTTTTACTTATCTAATCCTCTCATTCTAAGTCTAACCCCCATCCTAAATGGTAAAGATGCTATATTGAAAAGCATATTCACTTCAAACATACTATGGGCTGCTTCTTGAAATTAATTTAATTCACATGAGTCAAAGGTGATACATTAATGACTACCACAAGTGGTCAGTTTGCAAGCTGTGCCTGATCCTATTGGGCTGCTGAATGTATCAATTGGGATAAAGGGTTGTGATTGATTTAAAGAGTTGCTTTCTATGATATTATGAAAATGAGGATGTCTATCAGTCATTAGAAACTCAAAAGCTAAAACGCAACTATATTAGGAAGATTTAAGTAATACCCAGAAATTAAAGAAGGACAACCCAACAATAAAAATAAAAATGAGAAAACACTTAAGCAAGACACAAAAACAGATATCCAGTTCACCAATAGCAAATAGTAGGACAAATGAGGATGAAAAGTCTGATAGTGAACCAACAGGACTCCCTGGACCCATAGCACAGGAGGTAACAAAATTGATCAATCAGGCTCTAGAAAAATTCAAATCAGAAATAATTTCCCAGCTAACCAGAGAGATGATGAGCAAAATAGAAGTCATGATTCGAGACTCTAGAGCAGAAACTGACAAAAAAATAGATGAGCTCAAGACTGTGATAGAAGCCATGAAGACTCAGCATAAGAAAGAAATGGAAACAATGAATGCCCAACAGAGGAAAGAAATGGAATCCATAAAACAGATTCAAACAGATATCCAGGAGATTAAAAACTCTATTGAAAGTGTACGAAACAGAATAAAAGATTGCGAAGATAGAATTTCAGATATAGAAGATAGGATAGCAGTCAGTGACCGTGAAAAAAGAGGTCTATTAAAAACAGTAAGGGATCATGAGAAATCAATCCAACAACTCCTAGACGATACAAAGAAAAATAACATAAGACTGATAGGAATTCATGAAAAAACAGGAGAAAACACAAATGATATAAAAAAGCTCTTCACAGAATTAATGACAGAAAACTTCCCAAACAGAAGGGAAGAATTAGACATACAGATAAGTGAGGCATATAGAACCCCAACTAGCCACGATCAAAAAAAATCTACACCTAGACATATAATAATCAAGATTCCAGAAATCCAACAGAAAAACAAAATACTACAAGCAGTAAGAGAAAAGAAACAAATCACATGCAAAGGGAAGCCCATTAGAATCACAGCAGACTTTTCAACACAAACCCTTAGGTCAAGGAGAGCCTGGAGTGAGGTATTCCAAGTCCTAAAAGAAAAGAATCTCCAACCTAGACTTTTGTATCCTGCAAAACTCTCTTTCAAAATAGATGGGGAAATAAAATACTTCCACGACAAAGAGCACCTGAGAAATTTCATGAACACCAAACCAGCACTGCAAGGAATTCTAAACAATATCCTAGAAAAGGACAACGAAATTCACAATAACATGAGGCCCAACAGACCAAATCAAATAGGCAAGGCAAGAAACTAAAAGGAGATGGGAGAAAAAGTAAAAAGAGTCAACAAATGGACAAAAACATGACAAGAATAAGTCAAAATATATCAGTTGTAACCATCAATGTTAATGGCCTCAATTCACCAATCAAGAGAAACAGATTGGCAGAATGGATTAAGAAGCAAAATCCAACAATATGTTGTATACAAGAAACACACCTAGTGCAAAAGGAAGTCCATAGACTGAAAGTGAAAGGATGGAAAACAATTCTCCATGCGTCAGGAGTCCAGAAAAAAGCAGGGGTAGCAATCTTATTCTCAGATAAAGTAAATTTCAAACCAAAACTCATTAAGAGAGACAAAGAAGGACACTACATCCTTGTAAAGGGAACAATTCAAGAGGAAGAGCTGACAATCATAAACATATATGCACCAAATATAAATGCCCCCAACTATATAAAACAAATATTAAGTAACATGAAAAACCAAATAAGCACTAATACAATTGTAGTGGGGGATTTAAATACCCCACTATCACAAATTGACAGATCTACTAGGCAGAAAATCAACAATGAAATAATAGAACTGAACCAAGCTTTGGAACACATGGACTTAATAGATGTTTATAGAGTATTCCACCCCCAAAAACCAGAATATACATTCTTTTCGGCTGCACATGGATCATTCTCCAAAATAGACCACATACTGGCTCACAAAACAGGTCTAAATAAATGCAAAAAAATTGAAGTCATCCCCTGTTTATTATCAGATCATAGTGCAATCAAACTAGACATCAATAGCACAAGAAACTATAGAAACTTCACAAGCACATGGAAACTGAACAACACTCTCCTAAACAATCAATGGATTACAGAGGAAATTAGAGAAGAAATTAGACAGTTTTTACAATTAAATGAGAATGCCAATACAGCATGCAGGAATCTTTGGGACACAATGAAGCAGTTCTGCGTGGAAAATTCATAACATTGAATGCCCACACTAGGAAAACAGAGCGGGCTCAAATAAACAACTTAACGATGAAACTTAGACTCCTAGAAAAACAAGAGCAAGAAAAACCCAAAGCTCGAACAAGAGAGGAAATTATAAAGATCCGAGCAGAAATCAATGCAATTGAAATTAAGAAAACGATACAAAAAATAAATGAAACAAAGAGCTGGTTTTTTGAAAGAATAAATAAAATTGACAAACCCTTAGCTAATCTTATCAAAAAAAGGAAAGAAAAGGCTCAGATCCATGCAATTAGGAATGAAAAAGGCGAAGTCACAACAGATCCGAAAGAAATCCAGAGGATCATGAACACCTACTTTGAGAACCTGTACTCTAATAAAATGGAAAACACAGAAGAAATGGACAGATTTCTAGATACTTATGAATTACCAAAGTTGAACGAAGAAGATAAAAACATTTTAAACACCCCAATCACAATCAGTGAAATTGAAAATGTAATTAAAAACTTACCAACAAAGAAAAGCCCAGGCCCTGATGGATTCACTGCTGAATTTTACAAGACATTTAGAGAAGAACTACTACCATTACTCTTCAAACTTTTCAATGAAATTGAAAGAGAAGCTATACTTCCAAATTCATTCCTGGAAGCAAGTATCACTCTGATTCCCAAACCAGAGAAAGATACAACCAAAAAGGAGAACTACAGACCAATCTCCTTAATGAATATAGATGCAAAAATCCTTAATAAGATACTAGCAAACAGAATACAGAGGATTATTAAGAAGATCATCCATCATGACCAAGTCGGATTTATTCCAGAGATGCAAGGGTGGTTCAACATACGAAAGTCAGTGAATGTAATACATTATATTAACAAAGTCAAGGACAAAAACCATATGATCCTCTCAATAGATGCAGAAAAAGCATTTGATAAAATTCAACACCCATTCATGATAAAAACCCTGCAAAAAATTGGAATAGATGGTCTATACCTCAATTTAATAAAGGCTATTTATGAAAAACCATCAGCCAACATCATATTGAATGGCCAAAAACTGAAAACCTTCATGTTAAAATCAGGAACAAGACAAGGATGCCCACTATCGCCACTTCTCTTCAATATAGTTCTGGAAACATTAGCCACAGCAATTAGACAAGAGAAAGAAATTAAAGCAATAAAGATAGGAAAGGAAGAAGTTAAACTATCATTATTTGCTGATGATATGATACTCTACATTGAAGATCCAAAAAACTCCACCAAAAAACTTCTAGACTTAATTGACAGATTCAGTAAAGTATCTGGATACAAGGTGAATACCCAAAAATCAATAGCCTTTCTATACACAAATAACAGACAGACAGAAAGAGAAATAAGGGAAAAAATTCCTTTTACAATAGCATCCAAAAAAATGAAGTATCTAGGAATCAATCTAACAAAAGAAACAAAAGATCTCTACACTGAAAACTACAGCACTCTGAAAAAAGAAATCGAAGAGGATATAAAAAAATGGAAAGATATCCCCTGCTCCTGGGTAGGAAGAATCAACATAGTGAAAATGGCCATACTACCGAAACTGCTATATACATTCAATGCAATGCCAATTGAAATTCCAACACTATATTTCACAGAACTAGAAAAAAGAATCCAAAAATTCATTTGGAACCACAAGAGACCTAGAATAGCAAAAGCCATTATAGGCAACAGTCACATGGCACCAGGTGTAACAATTCCCAATTTGAAACTATACTACAAAGCCACTGTGATAAAATCAGCATGGTACTGGCAAAGAAATAGGCCTGAGGATCAATGGAACAGACTGGAAGACACAAAAACAAATGCAGATGTACTCAGCTACCTCATCTTCGACAAAGGAGCTCACCATCCTCAGTGGAGGAAAGATAGCCTCTTTAATAAATGGTGTTGGAAAAACTGGATATCAACCTGTCACAGATTAAAATTAGACCCTTATCTTTCGCCATGCACTAAATTAAAATCCAAATGGATTAAAGATCTAAATATTAAAACAGAAACATTAAATTTGCTGAAAGGTAAGGTAGGCAGAACTCTGGAGGACATTGGTATAGGAAAAGACTTTATGAATAAATCCTCAGTAGCACGGGAACTAGCAGAAAGAATCAACAACTGGGATCTCATCTTACTAAAAAGCTTCTGTACTTCAAAAGAAACCATTAGCAGAACTAAGAGACAATCTACAATGTGGGAAAAAATTTTTACCAGCTGTACCTCAGACAAAGGACTATTATCAAGGATATATAAAGAACTCAAAACAATCAGTCCCCCCAAATATAAAGACCCGATCCAAAAATGGGCATCCGAAATGAACAGACATTTCTCAGACAAAGTAAATGCAGCAAGAAAATATTTGAAAAAATGTTCCACATCACTGGTCATTCGAGAGATGCAGATAAAAACAACACTGAGATTCCACCTCACCCCACAAAGAATGGCTGCTATCAAGAAATCACACAATAACAAATGTTGGCGGGGTTGTGGGGAGAAAGGAACCCTTCTCCATTGTTGGTGGGAGTGCAGACTGGTGCAACCACTATGGAAATCAATATGGAGATACCTCAAAGAGCTTGGACTGGAGGTTCCATTTGACCCAGCCATCCCTCTGCTGGGCATCTTTCCAAGAGAACTAAAAGAATCATATCACAGAGAAGTATGTGCACCCATGTTTATAGCAGCACAGTTTGTAATAGCTAAATCTTGGATACAGCCTATTTGCCCATCCATTGGAAACTGGATAAAGAAGTTGTGGTTTTTCTATAAAATGGAATATTACTCAGCTATAAAGAATGAGAAAATAGATTCATTCATAGGAAAATGGATACATATTGAAGATATACTCCTAAGTGAAATAAATAAGTCACAAATGTGTAAATACCGAATAGTTTCTCTGGTGTAAATAATCTGCAACAATGCATAAGATTCTAATAAGATTACTGACATTTAGAAATGGGAACAAAGGAGCTAAAAGTGTAGGGAAGGTGGGATGGGTAGGGGAAGAGTAAAAAGGGAAAAGAAAAAATGTGAGATAATGAAAAGATGAAAATAAAGTGTTTGTAGATGGGGAGGTGAGGAGGGGGTGAAGGGAGGGCAGAGGTAAGGGGAAAAAATGAGAATCAAGACTTGTCATGTAGAGGTACAAGATCCCAACAATAAATGTAACTGTACTGTATCCCTAAAATGTACCAATAAACTCAATTAAAGCTGAAAAAAAAAAAAAAGAGCCAAGGCCCAAGCCCCTACGTGTTGGAGCAAGGGCAGCCTTTCTGTGTTTTCATGGGAAGTCACAGATGCAAAGAAAAAGAATTAATGTAATATCTCAACATATCATTCTGGAATACAGGCATGAAGATTGTCATGACCAAAAAAAATGGTAAAGAAATCAGAAATGTCAAAATTACCCAATAGTGAAAACTTGATCGTATACCAATCACTAGAGAAGACTCTTTTCAAACATTATCATGATTTAATCCTTGTAAATAATCTCTGATTTAATATCGTGTAACCAGACTTAATTTTGAAGATGAAGCATCAAACCAGATGTATTAAAGCATCAAAAAAAATGAAAGTATTTGATATGTGGGTGGTAGTATTTTGTATGGTTTATTTTTATAAGTATTATGTAACAACATTAAAAAGAAATAGAAATTAGAGGGAAAATACTTCTTCCAGATTTGGAATGAAAAATGAAAAAGTCCTTGTGGATTTTGCCTCAAAGGGTAGTATTAAGATTCAGTTCCAAGAATTCAAAGTCAACCCAGCTGCTGCCATTGTCAATGAGCTGGGATTGCAAAAATGGAATATTTCCCTCTTGATTCAATCTTCTTGAATACACTAACACCTATTGTCCGACTCTTCAGATCTTATCTTTTTTTTTTTTTTTTTTTTTTTTTTT